>NC_069506.1:188244635-188560885 GCF_027579735.1 Bombina bombina | reverse complement strand
TTTGTGTTTTATTTTATTAAAATCAGTGGGTGCTTTTTGGTTACTGATGCTTGCTTTGAGGGTTCTATAGCGTCCCAGCAACCTAGAACATAGAAAATACGTCCTACGCATTTCGGCAGTCCACTGCCTTAATCATGGACTCAACTAGTAGTGAATACAAAAACTCCTTAAATACACCTGGGTCCACAGGTGCAAATAATCCTAGGTAGCTGAAAATCCAAAATGCTTCTTTGTAGATCTATCGCCTCCATGGATGGAATGTTTAATGTGATCGATCACTTGCCATTTAAAAGTAGTCACCACCTTATCATGGACATAAATAAAATGTCTAGCCAGGTCAGAGCATTCAATACCATTATCAATATTTGTCAGGTGCTCCCTGATCCTGCTTCTACCTTCTCTGGTAGTGCACCCAATGTATTGTTTTTTGCATTGGGTGCAATCTACCAAGTAGATCACAAAAGTGGATCGACAATTAGTGAAGGAATCGAGGTCATAGATCTTTTGAGTAACATACGATTGGAAAATACGTGAGATACAGGTAAACCCACAAGAAATGCAATTGCTAAAGTGGCATTTATAATGCCCTTGAACCTCAAACCAACTATTCCTGGTAGAGGGTTCTACATATTTTCGAAAAGGGACCCAATCCCGGCCACAATAGGCCTACCCTTCACCTCCTCTAAGGACTTATGTACTTTGGGGAGGTGGTGAAAGATTGGGGTAATGGGGTTCAGTACATAGAGAAATTCAACAGTGTCCTGATCTAAGATCCCCATCTCGAGACCATCATCGAGAAGAGACATGAGCTCCCTCCTGAAGCTATCTGTGGGATTGCATCTCAGAATTTGATACACTTTAATATCACTGAGCTGCCTGTTTGCTTCTTGAATATAGGCAGTCTTATCCTGTACCACGACATACCCGCCCTTATCCGCTTGCTTAATGATAATATAATTCCTTAATTTAAGGGATTCTAAAGATACAGTTTGCGCAGTATTAAGATTAGGGCGGGGGTGTTGGGTATCCAAAGAGAGCCTAATTAGATCCTCCTCTACCCTGCGATGAAAGGCTTCAATGAAAGGTCCTCGCTCTTTTATAGGATAAAAAATGGACTTGGGTCTGTACCCCCCATGTGTAGATTTAAGAAGAGCATCATCTATGGGGGATTTACTGGGCAAGATCATGTATATTGAGGAGGTCACAAGCTTCCTTAAAGTCTACTAGGTCATAAAGTTTGGGAAGACTACCATTAGTGTAATTGGTATCATTATCACTGAAATCTCCAACTGTCTCACTAATCCAAAATAATTTTTGAGCGTTAAATCCTGTATCATTTTATTAACATCCACTATCATCTGGAACAAATTGAATTTATTAGTAGGAACAAATCCCAAACCTTGACCTAGGACCTCACATTCATCTTTAGTCAATTCATGGTTAGAAATATTAATGATATTTAGATTGCATATTTGTTGCAACCTCCTCTCCTGAACCTTCTTGCCCCTCTGCCTCTTTGGCCTCTTTCTACATTCCCTCCTCCTTCCTCTAGGGTGGGGTCCCTGTGAAAAACCTGTTGGTCATTGCTTATAAAATTGGGAACTAACACCTGGGTAGTGGGTCTAGAATCACCTCCCTTATCGCTAAGAAATTCTTGTTTCCTTAGATCAGATTGAGAGACCATAGTGTTATCCTTAGTTGATTTCTTAGTGTAATTCCTGGGTATAATGGGGTCTAAACGTACACTATTATCTGTTTTTGGTCTCACTACCTGGTCCACCTGTATATTAGAATGCAAAGGGAGAACAGCTGTGGCAACCTGTTGTGTAATACCTTCTTCTGGGGTTAGTGGGCCTGAAAAGGTCACATGTTTATCTAAGGGATACGTATTGTTTCTACCCCTAGATCTGGATCTTGATCTAGATCTATTATGAAGAATAGTACTACGTGTATGCCAAGTATAAACACTATTATGTGCATGATCCTCACTATCCCTCACAAACTTCTTTAGTTTAATAATAAACGTGGAGTCATCTACTTGAAAAGTGGGATATTTATTTAAACGGAGGGCTTTTGGAATTAAGTCCATCATTAGGTATTTCTTAAGGGCATGCTTATCCCATCAGATCTTATACTCTTTAATGAGGGTTCGCTCCATTTGGAGAAAAATATCACTGGTGATAGCTAAAGTCTCTTGTTGGTTAACAAATGTGTCCTCTATGGTGAGTCTGTCCAAGTCCATGTCAATTAAAGGTCTTAAAGAGAACAAATCACGGTTCTCCATATTATAGTTAACTCCCAGTGAAAATTTATGACAGCTATACACAAGAGCAAAAGCTGTCAAAACCCTTGAAAATATGTGTAGAAGAAGAGACTTGCAGGCCCATTTATCAAGCTCTGTACGGAGCTTGAAGGGCCGTGTTGCTGGCGAGTCTTCAGACTCGCCAGAAACACAACTTATGAAGCAGCGGTCTAAAGACCGCTGCTTCATAACCCTGTCCGCCTGCTCTGAGCAGGCGGACAGGAATCGCCGGAAATCAACCCGATCGAATACGAACGGGTTGATTGACACCTCCCTGCTCGCGGCTGATTGGCCGCGAGTCAGCAGGGGGCGGCGTTGCACCAGCAGCTCTTGTGAGCTGCCGGTGCAATGTTAAATGCGGAGAGCGTATTGCTCGCCGCATTTAGCGAGGTCTTGCGGACCTGATCCGCAGTGTTGGATCAGATCCGCAAGCCCTTTGATAAATGGGCCCCATAATGTTTCTAAGTTCTGGATTCAAAAGGCTATAATGCTTATAAAACATAATTACACATTTAAAATGAATGGTGATACTTTAATTTATAAAAATATATTGTGATATTAATTTTATGTATTTTATTAAATTACAGTTTATTGAGACAATACTGGAAGCAGCCAATATGATTTAGACCTGCATTTGTAAAGAGCTGTTACAAACAAACATCTGCTCTATTTTAATATGTTAGTTAAGAGAGACTCGCTATTAAAAATTGTGAGCTAGTGAGATTTGTTAATAATGGATTTTGTTTGTCCCATCTATTATAACCCAACCAATTTTAATAAGTTTTTAGAGGAAGCAGAAAGACTTATATTATTTTGCACTTTTCAAAACAGAAGTTCAATATAAAACATACACATAAGTTTTCGAGTGATCACAAACCCGGTGCAGCACACAAGTTATGTGCGTAGATTTTACTCGTTGTGCGCAGTTTTTACTCTCAAAGACTAACACAGAACTGGCATCGGCAGTCCATACCACAAAGGCAGCACAGGAACTTACGCACGCAGAATGGATATATTTTATGCCAGTTTCAGCTTGCCACACATAGGCAGGCGCAGCAACCCTTGCACACAGTAAAAAAACAGCATAAGTCCCTGGAAGGCTCAACAAACACCTAACACATGCGCACTCACATACATTTCAGGCGCACATATTTAACCATTGCATGGTCACTTAATAAATCAAACCAGCATCTACCCTCTGGAAGTGTGTCAAACAGGTACCAACTAATCACAACCAGGCACTGTATAAAAAAAATATTAAATGCGTCAGGTGTATAAAAATAAAAGTGTGGTGTATGTGTATATGTAAGGATACAATGGGGTCGATTTATTAAATGTCTGACGGAAATGATCCGCTGTAGTGGATCATGTCTGCCCAACATTGCTAAATGCAGACAGCATACGGCATGTAGGGGGTGTCACTCATCCGCCCAACATCGCTAAATGTCAACAGCATACGGCATTCAGGGGGTGTAAATCATCCTGATCGTATCTGATCGGGATGATTGCTGTCGGTCACCTCAGTGGTGGTGGATGAGTTAAGGAGCAGCTCTTGCAACCGCTGCTTCTTAACTTTTGTTTCCGGACAGCAGCATTCGCAGCTTAATAAATCTAGCCCAATGTGTGCAGTAGGTTCAAATATGTCTCAGTGTCCTACTACTCCTTAATCCAATACTTACTCACTCTACAGCTCTGGTGTTTGCTCCTCTCTCTCTCTCTCTCTCTCTCTATACTTCCGCTCCTGGGGCCTGTGTTGTAGCTCAACAAACAATCCAAACACAGGCAAAATATTGCGGTTATGCATTGGGTTTATGTAGGGGTTTTGAATTGCATTTTAACGTGTCAGTATTAATTGTATGCAGTTTTAATTTTTACGTGTAAAGTCAACACAAACATTCCTACTCTTTGATCTCCAATTATGCGTGAAATCTACTAGCGTAAAGTACTGGCGACGCCAGAAATGTGTAGTTGTGCACATTTCTGAATGTCACCAGTTTGGCCTACTTACGCCAGTATATCATATGGCAGCATGTGTTATGTGACTCACTTACGTGAAGTATGTGATCGCTCCCTAAGGGTGGATATCGGAGCTTGAGGGCCCGTGTTTCTGGCGAGTCTGCAATCTAAAGACTGCTGCTCCATAACGTGTCTGCCTGCTCTGAGCAGGCAGATAGACATCGCCGCAATTCAACCCGATCGGAAGAGCTGCTGGTGCAATGTTGAATACGGAGAGCGTATTGCTCTCCGCATTCAGCGAGGTCTGTCGGACCTGATCCGCACTGTCGGATCAGGTCTGACACACCTTTGTTAAATAGGGGCCCATGAGTTGAGCGCTAACAGTTACGCTGATAAATTCTGGCGGAAAATTCAGTTCTGGCCCAACAAATATTTAATTGTTAGAATAAATTTGGAAGCAATACAGATATTTTTTTTGTATCAGACGGAAAATATAGGAGATAAAAATCTTACAAATTTGGCCATTTTGGCAGCACGCAGTCTCATATTCCAGAAATGGAAACATAGAGAGGTGCCAAATATGAAGGAGTTTATAAACAGCATGAAATTTCAAATGATAGTGGAAAGACAGGATCTAAAAAGCACAGACACACATTACAAAAGGTATTTCAGTAAGTGGAAAAAATGTATCGAAGCCTGGCCGAGGGCGTTACAGCTGCAGTTTCTTGATCCTTTACAAAGCTCAGTTCCTTTTCTAAATCTAGTAGTAGCAGGAACTTTACCGGCACATTGGGTGAGGAGATGAGGCAACACATCCATCCTGCCATCCTGGATATAAAAAAAAGAATAGTACAAGAGGGGCTTTTTTTTTTTTTTTTTTTTTTTTTTCTCTTTGTGTGCCTCCCCCCCCCCCCCCCCCGGCCTTCGACACTCTCGCCCGCAGTAAATAAGTTTTTCTTAGATAAAAATGGTAGATGTTGCGCGGACATTGACGAAAAGTAGATATAGAAGATGTTGAGAAAGTAGCCCCAATAGAGCGGATAGAAGATATGAAGGGTCTGAGAGAAGTATTGGATACCCGCAGGGTGGTAGTTATAGAAACACCAGATAAAGGTCGTCATCTCAGAGTGGTCATTAATCCCAGGTTTAAGAGTAAAAATGAACATGGACAAATGTATGTATTGGAAGACAGAGAACAAGACTGGCAATTAAGTATTGTGTACCGGGAGGGCCTTTATTAGGTCAGGAAGTGAACTGGATAGGAATATCATAGGCCTTTTTTCCCGGGGTTACCCGGGGGAAAGGATATTTGATTCAATGTATTGTTGTTCCTAATGTGTTATTATTTTGTTGGCCTCCGTTTTTCAGTTTCTCTTAAATCTGTTGTCGGGTTGGTTCAAAGAATCCTTTCAGAATGTTGAGTTAGTTTAAATTTGGTATAGTATTATTTTCAGAATTTAACATATGGTAATTTAAGATGACAATGAATGGAAATGCCACAATGCGGAGCTGCGTCTCCAATGATATGTATTATCAGATATAATTTTCAATAAAAACATTTAAAAAAAAAAAAAAAAAAAAAAAAAAAAAAAAAAACAGTTACGCTGATAAGGGATTTATTGTGGGTGTTTGTGCTCATTGGGTTTACTGCTTGTATTACAATTGAAAGTAAATATGATCGCTTGAGCGTAATTGCGAATTACGCTAGAATGATTACCGCAACCTCAGAGCTCTGGTTAACTGTTTTATGAAACAATTGTCACAAAACACATAAAAAATACATTACAAAGTATACTTACACTCATGATAACACTATCTAAAAAAAATATTGCACACAAAAGTTATAAGGGCTCAAAGACGTGGTCTCAAAAAAAAAAAGGCAGAGGGCAAAGGGCTTTAACATTGAGATACATAGATGTCTAAAGATGTATTGTATATGTATGTGTGTGTATATATATATATATATATGTGTGTGTACGTATGTATTTATGTATTTACAGATACATATACACATATAAACATATACATACATATGTACACATATATATAGATAGAAGAGCATTGGAGCAGTTAAGAAGATGAAAACATGAAAAAGCATATTTATGCAATATTCATATTTAATAAAGGTTTTAACTATGTATTTACTGTAGATATTTAACATTCCAATGTTCTACATGCAGAATATGTTTTAAGTATTTAGAAATAGTTATTTATATATATAATCTTGTGGAAATACTAATAAACCAGGATTGTTTGCACATAGGTAAACATGAAATCCCCAAAACACCGCCAAACACATTTCTCAAAACAAGGTCATTTACCATTATCTTGGCTGATGTGGAGAGACAGTGATTAACCCCATGTTTTCCATTAACAGAGCAGGGAGATCACCTTCTATTTCTGGAATGGACTTCTTGAATATGATATACTGCAAGAATATTCTCCAATGTGAAAGGCACAGATGTAAAAGATGCTACACTACAATTCCATAGGGTAAGATATTTTATTCTGGTTTAGAAATAATTGAGAATGGCTTTCTTTGGATTTCAACTGC
The DNA here is from genome assembly GCF_027579735.1 of Bombina bombina. NCBI lineage: Eukaryota > Metazoa > Chordata > Amphibia > Anura > Bombinatoridae > Bombina > Bombina bombina. The sequence goes on along the minus strand of NC_069506.1, from coordinate 188,554,073 downwards.
TGGATTGTAGCTAAAATATTATTAAATTGAAGTCATCATTTACGATATTAATCCCTTGTTTGCGAGAGAGACCTTGGACATTTTACACAACGCTTTACAGACCTTGCTGGTAGCAATAGAGTTAAGTATGGGTTTACATTTATGGCTGATGTGATAAATTGTTAGAATAAAGATTATACTATAAATTGTATTTATATTTATTGATACATTGTAAACAATATGTGGAAGGCCACTAAAGATACAAATGAACAACCAACAGTGTTTCTTTCTGTTACATACATTCATTACAGTATAACAATTTCAGAGATGCTGGGCATTCTATAATGGCCTAGAGCCAAGATTTACACTCTGACATTAGCTATGCCAGCTTTCTAATGTTAGGCAGACAAGTGTCATTCTTAATGGTCTACATGCCTGCCTAACAGATCAATTGAGTCATCCTCATAGAAGTGAGGGAAGCAGCTTTAGAGAAAAAAATGTGTGATGTGAGGTTTACATTCTAGGATGGAGTTAGAATTGAACTGAATGGTTATAGCTATGATCAAGGTCCCAAGTTGAAGGTTATTAAGCTTACAGCTATTATGATTTAATAAGTCTGGCTGAATTGAAAGATTAACACAGCTGTTATTTTTAATATACATGGATTAAAGATGACAAATATATGAATGCTTAGTGAAAGAGTTAACTGTAATTTTGTTTTTTTTATTTTTTCGCACATCGAGCAATCACAAACCCGGTGTAGCACACAAGTTATGCGCGTAGATTATACATTGCGTGTGCAGTTTTTACTATCAAAGTCTAACACAGAACTGGTGTCGGCAGTCGTATCACAAAGGCAGTGCAGGAACTTACGCACACAGAATGGATATATTTTACGCCAGTTTCAGCTTGCCACACATAGGCAGGCGCAGCAACCAGTGACGTTTCGAGGAATAAACCCCTTCATCAGACCATTCCCCGAAAAGTCACTAGTTATTAAAAGGAATTATTCATCTTTTGTCAAGTCCGGAGAGTGCTTTCTACATAATATATACTTTATATATATATATATACAGTATATACATGTATTTATGTATTTATAAATATATGTCCATGGTCAAGCATTAACTGGCCCTTAATATTAGTAAAATGGGGCCTACCTATCAAGCTCCAAATGGAGCTTGAAACCCCGTGTTTCTGGCAAGCCTGCAAGCTCGCCAGAAACAGCAGTTATGAAGCAGCGGTCACAAAGACCGCTGCTCCATAACCTGTCCGCCTGCTCTGAGCACAGACATTGCCGGAATTCAACCCGATCGAGTACGATCGGGTTGACTGACACCCCCTCTGCTGGCGGCCCATTGGCCGCGATTCTGCAGGGGGCGGCGTTGCACCAGCAGCTCTTGTGAGCTGCTGGTGCAATGATGAATATGAAGAGCGTATTGCTCTCCGTATTCAGCGAGGTCTGGCGGACCTGATCCGCACTGTCGGATCAGGTCCGCCAGACTTTGTTAAATAGAGGACAATGTCTCATCTCATGTTGACTACACAGGTCTAGATTCAGGAAGATTGGAGGGATGACCCAAGCAAAAAAACCTTCCTATTTATATTGTATAGTTATATCCTTATATGCTGTTATATTCTTGTGCATTTTAAAACTTTTTGACAATGACTAAAAGCAAACACACTATTTAAATATTGCATCAATATACCCGTAATTTAATGCATAAACATTAGAAGAAATGTAAAGTAAAAGGTTAACATGCATATTCTTAAAAAGTTGTTCCAAACAACTTTTTTACTACATTTTTTGCAATTATTTTTGGTTTCAGCCTATTAAACGGACATAAAAACCAAAATGTTTCTTTCTTGATTCAGACAGAGCATATCATTTTAAATAAATTTACACTTTATTTCAACAATCAATTTGCTGTATTCTCTTGGTTATCTCTGTTGAAGGAACAGCAATGCTGAAAACAGCACAAGTAGTTAAAACATATTCAATATGCATACAACTTGGACAGTCCTATTGGATTATTTCCAAGTGATCTTCATATCTGACAATCTGTTTTTTTCATCTCTTGTTAAATGCTGCCACCAATTGCTGCTATTCTTGAACAAATAACTAGAAAGAATAAAGTGACAGCGATGGAGAAACTCTTTCTAATCAGCTGAAGCCAAATAACAAATCCAGTGTTCATTCAGGAATGTTACTTTCAAAAAAATATTTTTTTTTTTAAAGATCTGTTAACCAATGCAAGTGGTTGCTAAAGGGGATTTCAAAGGATAGTAAATTTAGTCCTGAAAGCATATGGAATTGGGTTAAACTTGCATTCCTAATGCAGCATTGCTAGCACTCCAATATTGTAAATTCTGGCAGATTTCAAATCCCTGTCTGTGAGAACTGCATTTCCTTTTTGTGTCACAGTGATTAAAGCATACAAGGATGTTGAAAGCAGAATGGGGTTACTGTATAATATCATCCTACTGGCACATGGATAATAAGTCTTTCATCTGGGGACTGTTGTTTTGAATGGAGATCATATTACCATAGAAGCATTACCATGTGTAAACCCTTTTTTAGCACACGGATATCTCTAGAGATCCCAGGTTTCAAATATTGGCACTAGACCTATCGGATTCTTCACACAGACAAAAGTTTAAATGGACAAGTAAATTATCTGATTGGTATCCTGGCACATTGTATGAGAAAATAAATAGGTAACAGACTCTGTAATTGTGAGGGAAAAAAATCATTTACTTTGAGAAACAAAACAGATCGTATTGAATAATTTCTTAAATGTGACACATGTACACTAAAGTCATCTTGTAAATGATCAAAATATTATTAAAATATAAAAACACTGGATTGAGTAGACAAAGGCCTAATTAAAAAATAACCACCTTTGCATGTGCAAGATTTCATGTACTGGGCACTTACCACAGCTATAGATGTTATAGAGACATTAAGGCCAAAACTAAACTTTCATGATTCAGGTAGAACATACAATTTTAAACAACTTTCCGATTTACTTCTGTTATCTAATTTGCTTTGTTCTTTGCTATCATTTGTTTAAAGCATATCTAGGTAGGCTCAGTAGCACTAATGCACTACTGGTAACTAGCAGCTGATTGGTGGGTGAACATATATGTCTGTTGTCATTGGCTCACCTGATGTGTTCAGCCAGCTCCGCCTCCCAGTAGTGCATTGCTGCTCCTTCAACAAAGGATACCAAGAGAATTGAGCAAATTTAATAAAATAAGTAAGCTGAAAAGTTGTTTAAAATGTCATGCTCTATATGAATCATGAAATAAATATCTTGGGGTTCATCTCCCTTTAATGGTAGGAACACATACTTACAATATGCTCAGAAAGACTCAATGAGTTTCGGACATAACCTCACCTTTAAACCGTGTCCCCTAGACAACCTTACAAGCTTCTAGGATTCTAAGGAATATTTTGGGAAACATATAAAAATATTAGCATACAAAGAGAGAAGCGCTCTACCAGGAACGAACAACAGCTCATCAGCTAGTTCTTTGGCAATTTACCACCCAGGAGCAGCCTCTTTTAGACCAGTGTGCTTTTCACAGAGGAAAACTTTCCTGTAATGTATCAGTCTGATCCCGCCAAGTAAGGTCAGTCCAGCCCTGAAATGCCACTCAATTCTCCTCTGAACAAGGAACATGACAACCCTAGACGATCGTTTCGGCCACTGGGCAAGGAGTCCAAGTCTGGTTTCTCCCATCACCTATAGGGACACCTCCCTAGGGTCATATTAATTTGCATTCAAAGAGAGAAGCACTCTACCAGGGAGGTTTCCCTATGGGTGATGGGGGAAACCAGGCGTGGACTCCTTGCCCAGTGTGCTTAGAGGAATGTGGCTGCACCTCACTGACGAGGCCCATAGGAGGCCAAAACGATCATCTGGGGTTGTCATGTTCATTGTTCAGGAGAGAATTGCCTGGTATTTTGGGGCTGGATTACTGTCCCTACTTGGCGGGATCAGACTGATATACTACAGGAAAGTTTTCTTCTGTGAAAAGCACACTAGTCTAAAAGAAGCTGTTCCTGGGTGGTAAATCACGATAGAACTAGCTGATGAGCTGTTGTTCGTTCCTGGTTGAGTGCTTCTCTCTTCGTATGCAAATTAATATGACCCTAGGGAGGTCTCCCTATGGGTGATGGGGTAAACCAGACGTGGACTCCTTGCCCAGTGTGCTTAGAGGAATGTGGTTGCACCTCACTGAGGAGGCCCATAGGAGGCTGAAACGATCGTCTGGGGTTGTCATGTTCCTTGTTCAGAGGAGAATTGCTTGGTATTTCAGGGCTGGACTGACCTTACTTGGCGGGATCAGACTGATATACTACAGAAAAGTTTTCCTCTGTGGAAAGCACACTGGTCTAAAAGAGGCTGCTCCTGGGTGGTAAATTGCCATAGAACTAGCTGATGAGCTGCTGTTCATTTCTGGTAGAGTGCTTCTCTCTTCATATGCAAATTAATATGACCCTAGGGAGGTCTCCCTATGGGTGATAGGGGAAACCAGACGTGGACTCCTTGCCCAGTGTGCTTAGAGGAATGTGGCTGCACCTCACTGACGAAGCCCATAGGAGGCTGAAATGATCACCTGGGGTTGTCATGTTCCTTGTTCAGAGGAGAATTGCCTGGTATTTTGGGGCTGGACTGACCTTACTTGGCGGGATCAGACTGATATACTATAGGAAAGTTTTATTGTGGGAAAAGCACACCGGTCTAAAAGAGGCTGCTGCTGGGTGGTAAATCTCCATAGAACTAGCTGATGAGCTGTTGTTCGTTCCTGGTAGAGGACTTCTCTCTTCGTATGCAAATTAATATGACCCTAGGTAGGTCTCCCTATGGGTGATGGGGGAAACCAGACGTGGACTCCTTGCCCAGTGTGCTTAGAGGAAAGTGGCTGCACCTCACTGACAATGCCCATAAAACAAAAGAGTAAATAGAAAGAACAAATACCATGAGAAGTATTTGTCAAAGAAGGACCAAGGCTGCACTTGCTTTATTACAAAAAGAGGGAGCTTGTTAGGAGCAAGTGGGGAGTCAGACCCCTACCTACAAGATCACAAAACAAACATACATAAAAAAATTAATCATATAAAATACCATCAAAAAACTGTGTGGATACGCTTAGGTCTCAGACTACAAAATACCAACACCTAAGGAATACAATATATGAGCTCAATATAGTACAATACAATACAGCTGGCCGGCTAATATAGGCCTAGATTTAGAGTTTGGCGGTAGCCGTGAAAACCAGCGTTAGAGGCTCCTAACGCTGGTTTTAGGCTACCGCCGGTATTTGGAGTCAGTCAGGAAAGGGTCTAACGCTCACTTTTCAGCCGCGACTTTTCCATACCGCAGATCCCCTTACATCAATTGCGTATCCTATCTTTTCAATGGGATCTTTCTAACGCCGGTATTTAGAGTCGTGTCTGAAGTGAGCGTTAGAAATCTAACGACAAAACTCCAGCCGCAGAAAAAAGTCAGTAGTTAAGAGCTTTCTGGGCAAACGCCGGTTTATAAAGCTCTTAACTACTGTGCTCTAAAGTACACTAACACCCATAAACTACCTATGTACCCCTAAACCGAGGTCCCCCCACATCGCCGCCACTCAATTAATTTTTATTTAATCTGCCGACCGCCACCTACGTTATCCTTATGTACCCCTAATCTGCTGCCCCTAACACCGCCGACCCCTATATTATATTTATTAACCCCAAATCTGCCCCCCACAATGTCGCCTCCACCTGCCTACACTTATTAACCCCTAATCTGTCGAGCGGACCGCACCGCTATTATAATAAAGTTATTAACCCCTAATCCGCCTCACTAACCCTATAATAAATAGTATTAACCCCTAATCTGCCCTCCCTAACATCGCCGACACCTAACTTCAAACATTAACCCCTAATCTGCTGACTGGAGCTCACCGCTATTCTAATAAATTTATTAACCCCTAAAGCTAAGTCTAACCCTAACCCTAACACCCCCCTAAGTTAAATATAATTTAAATCTAACGAAATTAATTAACTCTTATTAAATAAATTATTCCTATTTAAAGCTAAATACTTACCTGTAAAATAAATCCTAATATAGATACAATATAAATTATATTTATATTATAGCTATTTTAGGATTTATATTTATTTTACAGGTAACTTTGTATTTATTTTAACCAGGTACAATAGCTAAAATAGTTAAAATAATTACAAAATTACCTGTAAAATAAATCCTAACCTAAGTTACAATTAAACCTAACACTACACTATCAATAAATTAATTAAATAAAATACCTACAATTACCTACAATTAAACCTAACACTACACTATCAATAAATAAATTAAATACAATATCTACAAATAAATACAATGAAATAAACTAAAGTACAAAAAATAAAAAATAACTAAGTTACAAAAAATATTTACAAACATCAGAAAAATATTACAACAATTTTAAACTAATTACACCTACTCTAAGCCCCCTAATAAAATAACAAAGACCCCCAAAATAAAAAAAATGCCCTACCCTATTCTAAATTACTAAAGTTCAAAGCTCTTTTACCTTACCAGCCCTGAACAGGGCCCTTTGCGGGGCATGCCCCAAAGAATTCAGCTCTTTTGCCTGTAAAAAAAACACATACAATACCCCCCCCAACATTACAACTCACCACCCACATACCCCTAATCTAACCCAAACCCCCCTTAAATAAACCTAACACTAAGCCCCTGAAGATCTTCCTACCGTATCTTCACCATACCAGGTTCACTGATCGATCCGGAAGAGCTACTCCGATGTCCTGATCCAAGCCCAAGCGGGGGGCTGAAGATGTCCATGATCCGGCTGAAGTCATCATCCAAGCGGGAGCTGAAGAGGTCCATGATCCGGCTGAAGTCATCATCCAAGCGGGAGCTGAAGAGGTCCATCATCCGGCTGAAGTCATCATCCAAGCGGGAGCTGAAGAGGTCCATCATCCGGCTGAAGTCTTCTATCAACGGTATCAGCCAATCAGATTGAGCTCGCATTCTATTGGCTGATCGGAACAGCCAATAGAATGCGAGCTCAATCTGATTGGCTGATCGGATCAGCCAATCGGATTGAACTTGATTCTGATTGGCTGATTCCATCAGCCAATCAGAATTTTCCTACCTTAATTCCGATTGGCTGATAGAATCCTATCAGCCAATCGGAATTCGAGGGACGCCATCTTGGATGACGTCCCTTAAAGGAGCCTTCATTCGTCGGTAGTCCGTCGGGCCAGCAGGATGTTCCGTGTCGGAGGTCTGCAAGATGGATCCGGAAGAAAGAAGATTGAAGATGCCGTTGATAGAAGACTTCAGCCAGATCATGGACCTCTTCAGCTCCCACTTGGATGATGACTTCAGCCGGATCATGGACCTCTTCAGCTCCTGCTTGGATGAGGACTTCAGCCGGATCATGAACATCTTCAGCCCCCCGCTTGGGCTTGGATCAGGACATCGGAGGAGCTCTTCTGGATCGATGGGTGAACCTGGTATGGTGAAGATAAGGTAGGAAGATCTTCAGGGGCTTAGTGTTAGGTCTATTTAAGGGAGGTTTGGGTTAGATTAGGGGTATGTGGGTGGTGGGTTGTAATGTTGGGGGGGGGGTATTGTATGTGTTTTTTTTACAGGCAAAAGAGCTGAATTCTTTGGGGCATGCCCCGCAAAGGGCCCTGTTCAGGGCTGGTAAGGTAAAAGAGCTTTGAACTTTAGTAATTTAGAATAGGGTAGGGCATTTTTTTATTTTGGGGGTCTTTGTTATTTTATTAGGGGGCTTAGAGTAGGTGTAATTAGTTTAAAATTGTTGTAATATTTTTCTGATGTTTGTAAATATTTTTTTATTTTTTGTAACTTAGTTCTTTTTTATTTTTTGTACTTTATTAGTTTATTTCATTGTATTTATTTGTAGATATTGTATTTAATTAATTTATTGATAGTGTAGTGTTAGGTTTAATTGTAGGTAATTGTAGGTATTTTATTTAATTAATTTATTGATAGTGTAGTGTTAGGTTTAATTGTAACTTAGGTTAGGATTTATTTTACAGGTAATTTTGTAATTATTTTAACTATTTTAGCTATTGTACCTCGTTAAAATAAATACAAAGTTACCTGTAAAATAAATATAAATCCTAAAATAGCTATAATATAAATATAATTTATATTGTAGCTATATTAGGATTTATTTTACAGGTAAGTATTTAGCTTTAAATAGGAATAATTTATTTAATAAGAGTTAATTAATTTTGTTAGATTTAAATTATATTTAACTTAGGGGTGTGTTAGTGTTAGGGTTAGACTTAGCTTTAGGGGTTAATACATTTATTAGAATAGCGGTGAGCTCCAGTCGTCAGATTAGGGGTTAATGCTTGAAGTTAGGTGTCGGCGATGTTAGGAGGGCAGATTAGGGGTTAATACTATTTATTATAGGGTTAGTGAGGCGGATTAGGGGTTAATAACTTTATTATAATAGCGGTGCGGTCCGCTCGGCAGATTAGGGGTTAATAAGTGTAGGCAGGTGGAGGCGACGTTGTGGGGGGCAGATTAGGGGTTAATAAATATAATATAGGGGTCGGCGGTGTTAGGGGCAGCAGATTAGGGGTACATAGGGATAATGTAAGTAGAGGCGGTTTACGGAGTGGCAGATTAGGGGTTAAAAATAATATGCAGGGGTCAGCGATAGCGGGGGCGGCAGAATAGGGGTTAATAAGTGTAAGGTTAGGGGTGTTTAGACTCGGGGTACATGTTAGGGTGGTAGGTGCAGACGTAGGAAGTGTTTCCCCATAGACAACAATGGGGCTGCGTTAGGAGCTGAACGCAGCTTTTTTGCAGGTGTTAGGTTTTTTTTCAGCTCAAACAGCCCCATTGTTTTCTATGGGGGAATCGTGCACGAGCATGTTTTTGAGGCTGGCCGCGTCCGTAAGCAACTCTGGTATCGAGAGTTGCAGTGGCGCCTAACGCAGCCATTCTGTGAACTCTCAATACCAGAGTTATTTAAAAGGTGCGGCCAGAAAAAAGCCAGCGTTAGCTACGCGGGTCGTTACCGACAAAACTCTAAATCTAGCCGATAGATAGCTATCCTATATGATTCCAAGGTAGATGTATAGGTTAAAGAGGGGCCCCAAAAATGACGATAGATATAGAGAGTCTGTAATTCATCAAAAACCAGACACAAGTGTCATACAATACGTACTGGTATATGGTCACAGTTCTCCCAAAGGTTGCAATCGAAGCAAGATGTTAGTGTGACAGTTTAATCACTTAAACACATTTCTGAGGTTCTGTCAAATTGCCTATATCATCTAATGGCTAGTAGAGACACTTAACCATTCTGTTATACATCCAACCAAGAAAGCATAATGGGGTGCAAGACTTAATCTAGCTGTACCTGACCTTGTGATCTCATTTCACAGATTTATCTTTTATAAGACTTCATCCGTCAACAAGATGGAACTCTCGGTACCTATTCCTTTGTATGGTCAATTCGCGTAGGTAGGTCTGCGTCTTCACTTGCAATGTTGGAAACCCCGTTTCTCAGATGTAGCGTAAAAACACACACAGCTGTGTAGAATGTAGCAACTACGTTGTCGTTGATTTCCAGAGCATGGCGCGTTTCGCCCCTCCCACATTGGGCTGGAACAGGGGCCTCTTCAGATGTCAAGTTCATGGGTGTTGTCGCTATTTGTAGTTTTGATTCAACAAAATTCTCCACCCTTTCCTACTATGTCATCAAGGTTTAGGTAGCTGCTAACAATACTTATGCTTAGTTACATTTTAAGAGGCTGCATTGTAAGCTTACTGAAAGAAACAGTAATATATTTATTTTAACCAGTGGCAACAAAAAGTTTTGCAGTACATTATAATCAAACTAGCACAACTAATATTTGTACAAAGTACTTATTAACAATGATCTTATATATACCATCTTAGCATAACCAGAGCAATAGGAGTGATGTCTGAATATTTCCACTATACTTTTGTGGCATTTAAAGCCACTATTCTAATTGCGGAATAATATCCTGAACATGAATTTCATTACAGAAAACAAGAATATTTGATTTTTTTGTTCAGGCCAACAGGACTTAGAGTATTTAGTCTATAGATCCAACTAGCTTCGTGTTGCAGAATTACTCTATCTAGGTTACCACCTTGTCTACTAGGTCTAAATTGTTCTATCCCCATAATTTGTAACTTTGTAAAATCAGAATTATGGCAAGATTTAAAGTGCCTTGCTATAGGACTGTCTTTGTCTTCATTTTTAATATCATCCCTATGTTCCCGTACTCTGTTTTTTAATTCTCTTGTCATCTTACCAACATAAAATTTAGGGCACGAGCAGTTTAAAAGATTGATTACATTTTTTGAGGTACAAGAGATCCTCTCTTTAACGTAATGTGGCCTACTTCTAGTCGGTGTATGAAAAGTGGTTGATCTTTTACCATAAGTGCAGTACACACAGTGTCCACATGGGACACTGCCAACTTGGTTACATGCAGCTGTTAACCAATTTGTTCCTTGCTCTCTTTTAAACTCACTATGCACCAATTTATCTTTAATGCTAGGAGCTTGCTGTGAGTAATGGGTACTCTGATATACACCCTGTGAGGGATGAATCATTAGACAAGATATGCCAATGGGTATTAAGAATCCTTTGCAATTTTTCCCAGTGCGAGTTTTACCTGGTAATTAACATTGCATGGTTGTTGTCTTTTGATTCATCTCTCTTATTGTACAAGAGCTCATTCCTAGGGGTATAGTGGGCTCTAACCCAAGCTTTTTTCACCTGCCTTTTGGAATATCCTCTCAGCCATTTGTTTAGCCTGTTCTTCAAATGACTGACTTAAAGAACAACACGTCTTTAATCTCAGACATTGTCCCACAAGGACTCCATTTTTCTGAGAGTCAGGGTGATGACTTGTTGCATATAAAAGACTATTTGTTGCTGTCTTTTTCCAATGAAGAGTAGTGTGAATTTCATTCCCTATCTTTAAAATGTTAAGGTCTAGGAAGGTCACCTCTTTGTCACTCACATTGTATGTTAAGAATAAATTTAGATAATTTTTATTAAGGATAGTTACAAAGTCTGATACTGATTTCTCATCGCCCTTCCAGAAGATTAATACATTGTCTACATACCTCAGCCATAGGGCAACATGTTTGTCCACCCATTCAAAAAGTTCATTGAACACTATCTTGGTTTCCTAAAATCCATATATAAAACACCCACACAAAAACATTACTGGACAAAAACTGAAAAATAATGTATGTAGGCCAAATAATGCCAAGGCACTTGGAAACTGGGGAAAGCTGAGCGCAAGAGGTTTGACTCAGTATAACTGCTTCAAACACAACTTAAAGTTAAAAAGTAAGCAAGTCTCACTTTCAACTTGAAGGGAGGACTTTGGACTACAGGTTTGACAGGTCAAGTGGCAGTAAAGAAGTCATTGCTAAGATGGCAAACTAATAAAAAGAAGCTTCCCTGGGCCACGAAGCACCACTAACAGACTATTAAAGACTGGAAGTTGGTCTTATGGACCAAATTAAAATTTGACATCTTTGGTTCATCATGCAGGGATTTTGTACGGTATAAAGAAGGCGAAAGGACTATGTGACATCAACTGCTAAACATGGAGGAGGAGGTTTGGGGCTTTTTTGCTGGATCCAGAGTTGGTGTCTTGCACAGAATGATTGGCATTAAAAACCCGTAAGATTACCACAGTATTTTGCAGCACCATGAAGTAACTTCTGGTATATGTCTAGTTGGTCAGGGGTTCATTCTAAAAGAAGAGGATGAACAAATATATACTTCTAGGCTATGGGCCTGATATTCAAAACCTTGCCATCATGGAGAGAAATCACACAAAATCTATGGATTTTTTTTAGACCTTGTATTGTTATGTAGTGCTCTCTGTTTCACATAATAAACACTAAATAGCAAAATAAAAATGGCTAAAGTTAAAATTTGTGTTTCTACCAACAAGACTTCTTAGAATATCTTGCCTGAGTGGTGAGGATTTGAATATCAGGCCCTATGTGAGAACCACCTTAGACGAATAAAAAAAGATGGTAGGATTAAAATCACAGAATTGCCAGCACAGTCTTCAGACTTAGGGGCCGATTTATCAAGGGCCGAATGGCCCCTGATGCCTCAACTCGCAAGAGTTGAGACCGCTGCTCCTTAACTGGTCTGCTGCCTCTGAGGCTGCAGACATTAATTGGGTTGGGTTGCTTGAAACCCCCTGCTAGCGGACAATTGGCCACAAATCTGCAGGAGGTGGTATTGTACAAGCAGTTCACAAGAACTGCTTGTGCAATGTTAAAAGCAGACAGCGTATGCCATTGGTATTCAGCAATGTCTGGCAGACATGATACGCTGCAGCATATCATGTCCGCCAGACTTTGATAAATCGGTGCCTTAAACTGTATCAAGTTGGTTTGAGATGACCTGGACAGAAGGGTGAAAGCAAAATAACCTACAAGTGCAACACATTTGTGAGAACTTCTGCAACAGTATTGGGAAGAACTTGCCAAACAATATATGATTTCCATTGTAGAATGCCAGGAATGTGATCTGTTATATCTGCGAAAGGGGGCTACTTTGATTCCATGATTTATTTTTTATCTCTCATTTTTTATTTGTTCTATGCTTCAATTTAAAATAACATTGAGACATTAAACTGTGTAAATTTCAATAAAATCTGAAAAAATTGAGGTGTTCTTAAGTATTAGACCAGTAATATAAATGTTTTTTTTAGTACAATGTCCCTTTAACTCATTCTAATGGCCTCCCTGCTAATCTCCAGATGGGTTTGAAAGCCATAGAAAAGGAAGCCAAGAGCCACTTTAGTTGCCAACATTTAGGGGAAAAAAATCCATGGACACTTGGCAACAGAGCAAATCAGGCTATGGGAGTAAAATTATGAATACCAGTAGTTTCCATAGAGCCAGCTATTGTAATATAAATGGCACATTATATGCAGAAAATATAAAATAAGGTGTTATTCAATCTAGTCAGGATGCATTTGCCAGTTCACCAAATGAGATACAATATTTTAGTATTCTGCTGTTCTAAGATAACTGGCAATATAATGAAGTAGATAGCACAAAATGCAAGCAAATACATACATAATTCATACATTATAAATATATACATAAGACAAAATGTCTGTTTCCTACATCACTAGCATCAGTGGCAAGCATATACCTCAAGACATATATGTACAATGCAGAACAGAGTCGTTGGACAGTTATACCAAATATAAAGCCTATGTGACAAGAATTCAAGTAATGAATACAAGATGTTAAGGACAGAAATTAAAGGAACCCTGTAGTCAAATTTACATTTTCATGATTCAGATATAAAAAAACCAATTTATTCAGACAAAGCCACTTTAAAAAGCAACTTACTAGATAAAATAATGATACAGAGGAATGTACACACAACTTCTCAGTCGCAGCAATGGAGCCAGTGTGGTTACTCTTGCTACCGTTCTAAGTTTCCACTATTTCAGTTAGTCAACAAATTCATCACCTTGTAGACGACTGGATGATTGTACTGTCTCTACGCATTTCGTTAGTGTTCTCATCAAACTGTTTCAAGAGCTATGGAGATCTGTTCACTGAATGTCTATCAGGCAAACATCTGTTCAAGGTACTCCTCACAGTAGAATATAAAGAGACACTGGCTTGTGACTTTTAGAGCACCTTTGAGATATGTTTGAATATTCTCAAATATACGGTCACTTACTATAAGGTTAATATATGAACTTGCTGCTATGAAGAGCTATAATTGAAGTGCTGCAATCTTTTAATTTTTTTCAATGTTTTAACATTCACTTCTGAGACATCCAGTGATTGGCCACTGGGCCTGATACCAGCATGCACTGAGGCATGCTAGTATCTATGGTCCATTTTAAGTATACAATCACCTTGACTGGCTTTCACAGTGCTGGTATACACAGTAACTGTCATTTTTGCCTCCAGCAGAAGCATGAGATGCACACTGATCTGATCTCAGCTTGTATCTCATGAATGGAGGCTTCCCACTGACAGGCATGGGATCACAGGGACACCCTGTCCCTGCGATCGCTAGCCTGGGGTGTCATCCATTACGCTATTTTTGCACTGCCTTACTCCTAAAGCATGCAGAAATAGCACAGGCGTGCTGACACAGGTCTCAGAGGGGTGCTAACAGCCCAGAGCATCAGCGCCTTTAGGGCTAAACGACCAGTGCCATTCAGGTTATGGTGCTGGTCGTTAAGGGGTAATCAATAGAAAACTAGAATTGCTGCTGATCCATATTCTACTCCAGCTATTAGTCACAGTTATTGCATGATACATTATGTTGTTTCATTATCATTTTTGTTTTGAAGAATCTCTCAGCATTGGAGCATTGGAGTTATGCTATTGCTGGACCATTTCTTTCATCTAGACCAAGATGGTGATTTTATTTTTAGAGAGTGTTTGCCCAAACTGGAGATAATCTACTTTAAAAAAAACAAAAAAACTTCCAGTGCCTATGGTAGCTTTTTAAATTTAAAGGGATAATGAAGAAATATTTAAAGAGACGGTAAAGTTAAAAATAAACTAGAGCATTAAATATTGAGCAACTTTCCACTTTACTTCTATTATCTATTTTGCTTAGTTCTCTTGGTATTCATTGTTAACTAGTAATCCTAGGTGAGCTCAGGAGCGTGCATATGTCTAACCATCTGGGGCGCGATCCGATATACGGCGTCGTTTTTGGCGCAAGCGAGGGAACCCGCGCCGCCTGTAGTTTCACCTCGCACATCGGGGTATTACATATACGGCGCCGTCAGATGTTAAAGTGGCGTAAGTAGGACAAACTGGCGTTCTTCAGAAAAGTGCGCAAATACACATTTTACTCGTCGCAAGTTACTTACGCCTGTATTTTGTCCACGTAAAGTCTCAATAAAGAGTAGTTTTATGTAAATTAGGCTAACACTCATAAAAATCACCTGCAACTCCATCTAAAAATGGGCCACGTAATTACGCTATTCAAAAGTCATATATAAACACATGCGCAGCCGCCATTTTCTTCAGTGTGTTTGGATGCTTCGTTGAGCTACAGCACACTACAGTGGGGTGGAGGATTAGTCAGAGTAGAGAGAGAGGCACAAACAGAGGAGTTAGTTAGGTTGCATTGTTGGTTGGTTAAGCTTGTACACTTACACATATTTTTACATATTGCACACATATTGCATACATACATATACAAAATACACAACACTTTTTTTTCTAACACCTCACACATTTTATTTCAATTTTACAGTGTGATAGGCTGAGTGTTTGGTTGTGATTGTGTGTGATTGAACTGGGAGTGAGTGTGAGTGTGTGAGTGTGTGTAGTGTGAGGATGGCAGGGAGAGGTAGGGTGGAGGGGAGGAGGGGAGAGGAGTGTCAGGGAGAGGAGTATTGTAGAGGACAGGAGGAGCAGCGGGGTCCCCATCAGGGAGTAAGTGGAGTGGGGAGAGGGAGAGCTAGAAGGGATGATGGGAGGGGAGATGCCTGAGAGCCCCAGAGACCAGGCACATCAAGGAGAGGGACAGAGGGTGCACATGGGGACAGAAGGGGGGAGGAGGGAGAGGATAGGGAGGACCCCACACCAGGGACATCGCAGGGAGCAAGCCAGGTGTCCACAGAGGATGAGAGGATGAGATGTCCTAACTTCTCATTTGATGAGAATGTTGCCCTAGTCCAGGCCATCATGGACAACCACAGTGCCCTCTTTGGCCAGGAGAAGGGCAAAGGTGTTGCCAGAAGGCATAAAATGGCATGGTTGGCGGTAGAGGATGCCGTCAACAGTGTGGCCCCGCAGAGGAGGACTGTTGAGGGCCTTAAAAAAAGGTGGAATGACTGTAAGAGGCGGGTGAAAGAGAAGATGGGGCAGGAAGCCATGCACCAGAGGAGAACAGGCGGTGGTCCACCCCTGGACACAGAATACAACACCTGGCAGGAGATGATACGCAGGTCCCTGAGTATCACAGCAGTCCGTGGACTTCCAGGGGCTCGTGACATCCTTTAATGTCACACATTCATGTACACAATGAGGAGCATGGTATTTGGCCTACTAACAAAAACATCTACAATTATATTTCACATTAATGCTACTTAACACAATGCAATTCATGATATGAGGTGGAATAGTGCAATACTAACATGTCTCAGAGTAACACAGGCCACAAGCCACATGTAGAGTTTTCAGTAAATGGACACTATAGCCATCACAATTTGTTTAGCTCAGAAAGCAGGTTCTGTGCCTACATCAGGCTAAAGTAAATTGTGTGACCATAGTGTCACTTAAAGAACACATTTTTTCCATCATTGACATGTACACATAACTATTGTATGAAACACATACCTGTATATTGTGCAGATTAAAATCCCTCATATCACAAATCACATTGTGCACATGCATGTTATATAGTTTGACATGAGAATGAGTATAGGCCCTAGCGTGTATCAATGTACATTGTATGCCCACATGGACATATATATGACTGTACTAATCTAATCCCTCTCATCATTTGACTCCTCCACAGAACCTCCTGTCACCAGGATGCAAACAGGCATGCCGCTACCTCCACCACCACCACCAGTCACAGGCATGCAGCCACCTCCACCACCACCACCACCAGTCACAGGCATGCAGCCATCACCACCAGTCTTCAGGCAACCACGTGAACATTATGCTCCCAGGCATGAGCAGGGTTGGATGGCTTCAGTAGAGGACCCAAAAGTGATGCCACCACCATTGCCATACGAGCCCTGGCAAGATTCCTGGCCAGAGGAATATTCTTCTTTTGGCTTTGAGGGGGAGCCATGTCAGCCACAAAAGGTCCATGTCTTTACCCCCCTCCCAACACAATATCAGGGCAGTCATGGCTTTTACACACAGGATATGTCACAAGAAGTGCAAACTGGACAGGCTGAGTGGTCACACACTGGTCATCAATGGGACTACCAATCCACCCTGAGAGCTCCACCATCCTCTTCCCTTGGTAGAGCTCCACCATCCTCTTCCCTTGGGAGAGCTCCACCATCCTCTTCCCTTGGGAGAGCTCCACCATCCTCTTCCCTTGGGAGAGTTCCACCATCTGCAGATGAGTATATAGCTGGAATTACTCAAGCACCAGCAGATGCAGCTGAGGATGTCCCACAAGCACCAGCAGATGCAGCTGAGGATGTCCCACAAGCACCAGCAGATGCAGCTGAGGATGTCCAACAAGCACCAGCAGATGCAGCTGAGGAAGTCCCACAAGCACCAGCAGATGCAGCTGAGGATGTCCCACAAGCAGCAGCAGATGCAGCTGAAGATGTCCCACAAGCAGCAGCAGATGCAGCTGAACCTGCACCTCAAGCACCTAAAAGCCCTGCTGCTGAAGAGCCTGTGGATGCACTGTATTCTCCCCTGGGTGAGGAATACATTTCACTCCAGAGGAGGCTCATAACAAGCTGCGAGAGCAGACAAAGAGGCCAACAGAGGTTTCACATGAGCCAAGAGAGGTTACTCAAGCATAGCATAGAGCTGCAGAGGGACATGGCAGCATCGTTAAATGGAATTGTACAAAACCAGTCGCAGATGATGAGAATTCTGTCTGATATGCAGATGCAGATGGACAATAGATGGTGGGAACAAAATCAACTCTTGGGTGTGTTGGTTGTGCACTTTACACACCAGCAGGACACTGCCTCCAGCCTATCATCTGTGGCCAGCACACCAGCAGAAACAGAAGAATCTTCTCAAACCAGGAGAACAAGGAAATCCACTACAGCCACCTCAGCTCCCTCATACAAGAAGCCAAAAAATAAATAAATATTCTTATAGTTCACCATAAATCTTGTCCTCTGTTATTTACCATATAATTGTCATCCACATCCATGTGAGGTGTGTTTTAGTACACTAAATTAAAACTTAAAAATTAAAAATTAAAACTATTGTTAAAACATATAATAAGGCCTGTGTGGAAAATGGCCCAAAAAAGGCAATATTATCCTGTTTATGACATATTCTTGTACTATAACTCACATCCACAATAGTTGTTTCTGAAGGGTACATATAGTAATATTCACTTCTAAGATGTAAATCAATGTATCTCACATCCAATATAAATTGACACATTGGTATATATAGTAGTGATGTTACTGATAGGGTGGGCATTATCAGGTGTTTTAAGGCTGCAGGTGAGAGGTTGTGGTGTCTGTGATTGGTTTTACACAATTGCAAAGAGGCAGCCTTCAAGAAGGTCTTAGAAATTATCATATGAGCCATACTAGGTTTTGCTTTCAACTAAGAATACCAAGAGAACAAAGCAAGTGTTCTAATTAAATCTGAAATTAGTTTGAAATAACATGCCCTATTTAAAACAAGAAGGTTTTCTTTGGACTTGACTGTCCCTTTATATATTTTATATATTTTGGCATCAGTGCCAAGCTGTGTTAGCATTAGAATAAATTACACTCCAATGGGTTCTAAAGAGATTAAGGTAATACAATTGAAAGTAAATAAGCAAGTATGTGTCCACAATGTGATAAAGTACCTACAAGCTCAATCCATTTGATTATGTTGTGGCTTGAAACTATTTCAAATACACAAATAAACCTTTAAAAAGCAATATCATAGTATACTGTCCCTTTAACCTTGAGATGCTGCTTAAATTATGTGTTTGTTAAGGCTTCCAGGGAGTTACGTTGCTTTTTTAGTCAGTGCAAGGGTTCCTGCGCCTGCAATTTGTGGCGTGATGAGAATGGAGTAGATTTTCTGAAATCTGCGCGCGTAAGTCCTTACGCTGTATATTGGATACCAAATTGCGCGTAGTTCTATGTTAGTGTATGGGTAAAAAAAATACGGCCGAAGGGTGAAATATACGCGCGTAACTTGTATGCTACGCCGTATATGTAATACCAAAATTGCGCAAAATCTTGCGTCGCCGGCTTTTGCGGGTGACGCTGCATATCGGATGGGGCCCCTGGCATCAGTGTTTGCAACTATATTTAAATCAATGTTATATATAGTTGGAAACAATGCTGCCATTGAATAAAACGTTCACATTCCTAAGTTTCTATTAGCTTACCTAGATTTACTCTTCAACAAAGGATTCCAAGAAAAAAATGATATTAAAAGGAAATTGGAAAGTTGTTTTAATCATGTCTGAATTATGAACGTTAAATTTTGACTTTACTGTCACTATGAAGTAAATTTTTCTTACAAATCCATAATGCATTTTTACAATTAAAGCTTAACTGTTAATATAGAGCATAGATTCATAAGAAAAATAATTTAGAAAGCCTTAAAATAACATCCAATGAATCCCATAAATTGGAGTGCCATCCTGAGCACTTGTGCCATAGATTTACCACCACTGACAAGATGAAGGTAGTTAAATAAATTCAGTATCAATGATGACTGCTTTGTGTGTTTAAATGCATTTTTTTAACTTATCTATCAATATCAATTCATGACATTCGTGCAATTAATAACATCCTATCATTCACCTAGATTACGAGTTTTTCGTTGCGGCTTTTAAAGCTGAGAAAATGGCAATTTCAGTGTAAAAGCAGTAACGCACTATTGGGAGTCGTGTCAGTATAGCTATACCGCAAGCATTTTAGCCTGTAACGCAACGTCAATCCCAAACTCAAAAAAATGAAGTTTTTGCGGGGGATTTCCATATGGCCGGTATTACAGGTTGTGCGGTGAGGCTATAATGCTTGCGTTACAGCCTATACCGACACGATTCATACCGCCATCTGAGAGCAGTAGTTATGGATTTTGTGTAACAAAAATGTTTCACAAAACTCATAACTAAACTGTTACAAAGTACACTAACACCCATAAACTACTTATTAACCCCTAAACCCCCACCCTCCTGCATCACAAACACTAGATTACACCTATTAACCCCTAATCTGCCGCCCACCCACATCGCCAACACTATTCAAATATATTATCCCCTATTTCCCCGCACTCCGACCTCGCCGCTACTATAATAAAGTTATTAACCCCTATTCAGCCACTCCCAGACATCGCTGCCACTAAATAAAGTTATTAACCCCTAAACCTTCGGCCTCCCACATCTCCGCCACTAAATAAACCTATTAACCCCTAAACCGCAGGCCCCCTACATAGCAAAACACTAAATTAAACTATTAACCCCTAAACCTAACACCCCTAACTTTAAATTAAAATTACAATATAACTCTATTTAAATAAATGAAAACTTACCTGTGAAATAAATAAACCTAACATTAAACTATAAATTAACCTATCATAACTTATTTTAATAAAATAAAAAAAAACTACCAATGAAAATATCTAAATTACAAATTTAAAAAAACCTAACACTATGAAAAAAATAAAAAATCTAAGTTTATCAAAAATAATAAACACTGAAATCACGAAAAATAAAAAACACTAAGATTACAAAAAAATAAACGAAATTATCAAAAATAAAAAACATTACACCTAATCTAATAGCCCTATAAAAATAAAAAAGCCCCCCAAAATAACCCCCCCAGCCTACAATAAACTACCAATAGCCCTTAAAAGGGTCTTTTGTAGGGCATTGCCCTAAAGAAATCAGCTCTTTTACCTGTAAAAAAATACAAAGTCACCCCAACAGTAAAACCAACCACCCAACCAACCCCCCAAAATAAAGAAAAAGATTTCCATTCCACAGCCATTACAAGTTTCAAATTAACTTTCTTTTTGCATGCGTTATGCTGCATTTTCCAGCATACCGCACACAAGACTTGGCGTGCATGTATTCCCCTATGGAGATCAATGGAGAAAAAATGTTAGAAAAAATCCATCGCATTTTCACATTCCTCATTAAAGTTTATGGAGAAAAAAGAAAGTTATCAAAAAAAACTAACACCCTAACATAAGCCCCTAAGCCGCCATCCCCCCACATCGCTAACACTAAATAAACCTATTAAACCCTAAACCGCCATCGACCCACATCACAAACACTAAATAAACCTATTAACCCCTAAACCGCCATCCCCTCGCTTCCCAACTACCTACATTAAACTAGTAACCCCTAAACCTAACACCCCCTAACTTTACCAAAATTAAAATACACCTAAATTAAAGTTAAAACATACTAACTACCTTAAAATAAACAAAAAAATTACCTGTGAAAAAATTAAAACCTAAGCTCAAACTAAAGAAATACCTAATATTACTTCTTAAAAAAAATACAAAAAAAGCCCCTACAACCTAACATCACTAAAAATAATAAATCCTAACATTACCCAAAAAAAAAACTACAAAATAAACACTAAAATTACAAAAAAATTACAAAAAATAAAAAAGCTACCATTATACCATTACAAAAACTTAACAGATCAAAGAAGATCCAAACTACAATCAACATGCCTGAAACATCGGCTCTATCAAATTCTTCTGTAGCTTTATGCATGGAAGATCTAGGTCTGATGATTGCTGCATTAGATGCAATTCCATTTGCTCAGTTTCATATGAGAACTATTCAGTTATGTACGCTTCGCCAGTGGTGTAAGGACTACACCCAGATTTCTCAAAGGAGAATTTTAAATCCACCTACACAAAATTCTCTATCTTGGTGGATAGAGAATCAGTCTATTCCTCTGGTAGTGTCTGTTGTTCTCACATCTTGGACAATCATCATTACAGATGCAAGTCTCTCAGGTTGGGGTGCAGTATGGGGGTCCGGAAGAGCACAGGGAGTTTGTTCTCCTCAGGAGGTGAGGTTACCAATAAACATCCTAGAAGCTATCTTCAGTGCTGGCCTCCTCTGAGAAAAAATAATTTTCTTTGCTTACAATCAGACAATGCCACAGTGGTGGCATATATCAACCACCAAGGGGAAACTCGTAGTTCTCTAGCAATGTAATAAGTATCTCAAACTTTGCCTTGGGAAGAAAATAATTTTGCACTATATCTGACATCTATATCCTAGGGGTAAAATATTAGGAAGCAGATTATCTGAGTTTGGTCTCTGCATACTAAAGTCTTCAATCAGATAGTAGATCAATGGGGTCTTCCAGAGATAGATCTAATGGCTTCTCATTTGAACAATAGACTTACCAGATTTTTTGTGAGATTCAGGGATTCTCAAACAGTCAGTGGATGCTCCATGGTAATTTCATCTGGCTTAAATTTTTCCACCATTAGTTCTGCTGTCCAGAGTAATATCTTGGATAAAACAGGAGCAATCATTGGTAACCTTAATTGTTCCTGCTTGGCCTCAAAGAACTTGGAATGCAAATCTGATTCTAATGTCCATTTATCCTCCATGGCCTCTTCCTCTTAAACACAATTTTCTATCTCAAGGCCCTTTCTGTCATCAAGATCTTGAGTCTCTAATCTTGAAGCATTGGAGATTGAATGCCTTATTTAGTAGAAGAGAAGTTTCTCTGATGAGGTGATAAAAACATTAATCCAAACCAGTAAACCTATTCCTACAAATATTTATCACCAGATTTGGAACGTTTTTTTATTTTGGTGTGAAAAAAATAACTTCAGTTGGTATTCCGTTAGAATTCCTAGGATTCTTCAATTTTTACAAGAGAGTTGGAATAAAGGGTTGTCTTCCGGCTCTCTAAAAGGTAGGTCAGATTTCAGCTTTGTCTGTGTTGTATCATAA
Source organism: Bombina bombina (assembly GCF_027579735.1). NCBI lineage: Eukaryota > Metazoa > Chordata > Amphibia > Anura > Bombinatoridae > Bombina > Bombina bombina. Next base: position 188,531,399 of record NC_069506.1, on the reverse strand, counting down.
AAAGAGTTTTGTTCAGGCTCTAAAATTACCAATTTCTCCTCCATTCAATTTTAATTTGGTTCTTACAATTTTACAGATTCCTCCTTTTGAACCAATGCAATCCATGGACATCAAATATCTTTCATGGAAAGTTTTGTTTTTACTAGAAATGTCATCTGCTAGAAGAGTATCTGAATTGACTGCTCTTTCTTGTAACCCCCCCTATCTTATTTTTCACCAAGATAAGGCAGTTTTGAGGACTAATTTTGATTTCGTACCAAAAGTGTTATCAGCGGATAACATAAATAGATTTTAGTTCCATTGCCATTGGTTTTTGGTAATTAGAAGGCCGCTAATTGCAGCTGTGCAACACACTTCTGTGCAGTGAAAGGGTTATTCAGGTAGCTTGTAAGGTTAATTTTATTTGTAGTGTAGAGATTACCCTCCCAGCTAACACGTCCCACCCCCTGATTCCTCCCAAACAGCTCTCTTCAGCCCCCCCATTAGTCACTATTATCTTAGGTACTGGCAGACAGTCTGACAGTATTATTATTATTATTATCGGCTATTTGTAGAGCGCCAACAGATTCCGCAGCGCAGTATGCAGTTTAGTTGTTTTTTTTATTATTATTTTTATTTTTGTTTATTTATCTATTTTTGATAAACCCTTCCACCGTGTCAGGAGCTCTATATGGCAGCAGTTTTCCAAGAATGTTATACATTTGCAAGCGCAGTCTGCAAACGGGAGAATATGCCTGTTTGCAGTGCGCGATAAATTAGTGCTCCACTTGTAATCTGGCCCTAAATTTTTATATTCTGTACAATTTGATGGGGCACCATACTCAAATATTTTTCTATCCTTCATATGAAAAAGTAACATTTAAAGGGACAGTATACACCAATTTTCATATATTTGCATGTAATAGACACTACTATAAAGAATAATATGCACAGAAACTGATCTAAAAATCCAGTATAAAACCATTTAAAAGCTTACTTAGAAGCTTCCAGTTTAGCTCTGTTTAAAAGATTAGCTGGAACACCCACTGCAAGTGGTTCTAGAGCAAATAAAAGCAGACACTCCCCCCTTCCTCTGCATATGAAAATGTATTTTTTAAGGAGCTTGTATACTGGTGAAAAAAAACATGTTTTGGGAAACATTGTAAGGGGATTCAGGGTTGAATAAATCACTTACCCATGTGATAATAGACCTTTAAAAAGCTTTATGAAGCTTACTGAAACCTTTTTACAACTTTTTTCTTTTTGGTAATTTTGTTATTGTACTTGTCATAACAATGATCTATTGAGGGTTTGTTTAAAGTCATGGGGGCCGATTTATGAAAGTGCGAGCGGACATGATACGATGTAGCGTATCATGTCTGCCACACATCGATAAATGCTGACAGCATACACTGTCGGCATTTATCATAGCACAAGCAATTCTTGTGAACTGCTTGTGCAATGCCGCCCCCTGCAGATGACCGCTAGCAAGGGGTGTCAATCAGTCCGATCGTATAGGATCGGGCAGATTGATGTCTGCAGCCTCAGAGCAGGCGGACAAGTTATTTAGCAGCTGTCTTTAGAAACAGGGGCATCAAGCTAAATTCGGAGCTTAATAATTCGGCCCCATGGAATAAGATACGTTGTAGGTAAATCATCAATAACCTAAATGAGAGTTTTAAATCTTTAAAGGGACATGAAACCCACATTTTTTTCTTTTTATTGTCAGATAGAGAATAGAATTTAAAAAAAGTTTCCAATTTACTTTTATTATCACATTTGCTTTGTTCTCATGTTACTCTTTGATGAAGAGAAACCTAGATAGGTAGCATGCACATATCTGCAGCACCACATGACAGGAAATAGTGCTGCCCTCTAGTGCTCTTGCTAATGTATAGCATTGTTGCAAAACTGCTGCCATATCGTGCTGCAAAAACGTGCACACTCCTGAACTTGCCTTCCTGCTTTTCAACAAAAGATAAAAAGAAAACAAAGACAATGTGCTAATAGTTGTTTAAAAGTGTATGACCTATCTGAATCATGAAAGAAAAATGTTATTTTTTCTATGCCTTTAAATCATTTATGTTATATTATAGCTTGAGAGAGAGCAAACAGAATTTGAGTGATCTTTTGCTTCAGTGAGATTTGGATCTTTCTCTAAGCTAGCACCTGCTGACCACCTCCCTCCCATGCCTCAAGTGGAGGGAAGACAGGTGTGTGCAGTGTAACCACGGGCAGGGTTACCATCTCTAGCGTAAACAAGTCTCGTCTCTATGCTCACTCTCTTCTAAATATATCAGCATGGTACATTCTCACCCTTGGTACAGGCCCAAAAGAGGCAGGGAGAATGATCAGCCTGAAAAGAGAGGCAGAGTCAGGGGGAAGTCCAGCAGACAGATGATAAAAAAGATGCGAAAACAAGAATTTTATGACAGATACACAGCCTGCTACACAGTATGTTATGAACTGTTGTGGTAAGGAAGTGACACAGTGTTTGAAGTCCCTGTCCCTAGGTCATGTAATATAGACATTCAACTGTGAATTCATACCACAATAAAAAAATAAAGAATTTACAATCTCGACTTGAGAACCCTTTTATAATTAAATAGACATGAAAATACAATTTTAAACAACTTTGCAATTTACTTATATTATCATATTTTCTTGGAATCTTTCTTGAAGGAGCAACAATGACTTACTGGCAGCTAGCTGAACACATTAGGTGAGCCAATAACAAGGGGCGCAGCCACCAATCAGCAGCTTGCTCTCATTAGTGCATTGTTGCTTATGACCCTACCTATGTATGCTTTTTTTAAAAAAATATACAAAGAGAACAAAGTAGATTTTATATTAGAAGGAAATTGGAAAGCTGTTTAAAGCTGCATGTTCTATATGAATCATAACAGTTGAATGTTGGCTTTACTGTCCCTTTATGCCAAGGGTGCCATACTTTTACAAATGAATGCTTTTGTCTAATATCCACAACCATTTTTTAACTATAGAAAAAATGGACATACAGTCACCATAAAAACACTTCCAGACATTAGCTGATATGGGGTAATGTTATGCATTGAAAGAAAATGATTCATATAGTTATTTTTATCTTTGCCATACACATTTGTTGTTGTTATGTCAGCAATTAGTAATTACTGACTTTCGGGAATGTGTGTTACATAAGTGCACATATTGCAGCAGTGGTACTAGTGTATGCAAGGCAATGAGGGGTTAGTTGGTATAAATTATGATAAAGTGCTGGTCTATGTTTAGTTGTATTTGTAGATTTTTCCCACTCAATGATTAAAAACTTTAAAGGGACAGTGCACTGTAAAATTAAATTATATTATATGGAATCAACGTGAACAACTATTTGAGTTAAGTTTTTAAAGTTTCTTTCTACATCCTATTTAAGAAATTATATGTATTTAAATAAAAAAAAAATGTTTTTATTAGAAACTTAAAGAGACACAAAAGTGTAAAAATGAAATGCTGTAATTTGTTAGAGTAATTTGATTGGTTCAGCACCCTGGATAGCGCTTGCTTATTGGTGGTTACATTTAGCCACAAATAAACAAGCATAACCCAGGTGCTGAACCAAAAATTCCTAAGCTTTACATTCCTGCTTTTTAAATAAAGATAGCAAGATAACGTAGACAAATTGAAACTAGGAGTAAATTAGAAAGTTGCTGAAAGAAAAAAATTGGGTTTAGTATCCCTTTAAAGATCATCAATGAGACCTAGCTGTGAGCACATGTGTGATAAGAGGCATATGTGCATAGCCACCAATCCCCAATTAGATCCTAGTAGTGCGTTGTTACTTCTCTTTCAAAACATATACGTAAAATGAAAAATTACAAGAAAGGAATTTGAGGTAAAATTGTCAAAAAGAAGTTAAGTCTCATAGGTTGACAAGCTTTCTGTCTGATCACCTCCTTTTCATTTGTAATAATTTTAGAAGGAACCATATGAATCTTAAGTTTATTCATGTTAAAGGGACAGTCTAGTCAAAATTAAACTTTCATTATTCAGATAGGGAGTGCAATTTTAAACAACTTTACAATTTACTTTTATCATCAAATTTGCTTTTTTCTCTTGGTATTCTTTGTTGAAAGCTAAACCTAGGTAGGCTCATATGCTAATTTCTAAGTCTTTGAAGGCCACCTCTTGTCTCAGTGCATTTTTACAGTTTTTCACAGCTAGACAGCGCTAGTTCATGTGTGTCATATAGATAACATTGTACTCACTCCTTTTGAGTTATTTATGGGTCAGCACTGATTGGCTAACATGCATGCCTCTCAAAAGAACTGAGATAAGGGGACAGTCTGTAGAAACTTAGATGCAAGGTTATAATCACAGAGGTAAAAAGTGTAATATAATATAACATAAGTATGTTGGTTATGCAAAACTGAGGAATGGGGAATAAAGGGAGTATCTATATTTTAAAAACATTTTCAAGTGGACTGTCCCTTTAAGCTCAGTGGGGGGTGTTTTATATTTCTCATTTCTACCATACTGATACTGCTCATACTTCTCCTGAAACAATTGTCTTGCAGAAACATTTATAGGCACAGTGCAGCCCATCTTCAACGGTGTTTACAATTTAACGGAACATAGAAGATGTTGTTTTCCTGCATTTACTGTAGGTGCAAATCTCCAACAATAATTATTTAAAGGGATTTGAAACAGTGCTCTTTAAGTAAAAAGAAATATGTTATATGAAAATAATCATAAAAAAAGTTATTGGGCCAGATTACAAGTGGCTCCGTAATGATAGCGCACGTATGATAACCAATGTCACTTGACCACGCTACCATTAGCGCACAACTTTGATATTACAAGTCCATGGTAAAGCGTGTTAACCAGAGAAGGGTTAGCGCAGCTTAATTCGCTTGAACAATGCCTATACTTTCAATGGATATCATGAATGCGCTAATTTGCACTGATATTACAAGTTGAAAATGATAGTTTACATCTCAGAGACAGCCAAAACTGAGCTAGAATATTTAGCCCAACTTCAGACCTGGGGGACAATTTATGATGCTGCGAATGCAGATGTTTCTGCAAGAGCCTTCAGGCTCGCCGGAAACATAAGTTAAGAAGCAGCGGTCTTAAGATCGCTGCTCTTTAACTCGTCTGCCATCTCTGACGCGGCAGACAGCAATCATCCTAATCAGATATGATCGAGGATGATTGAAAACCCCTGCTAGCGGCCGATTGGCCGCAAATGTGTAGGAGGCGGCATTGCGCAAGCATCTCACTAGAAATGCTTGTGCAATGATAAATGCTGACAGCGTATGCTGTCTGCATTTATCGATGTCGGGCGGACACGATAAATAGCCCCCCTGAAGTAAACTGTAAAAAAAAAAGTTGCACCAAACACGCATTAAAATAAAGTATTAAATACATATACAGTATCCCACAAAAGTGAGTACACCTCTCACATTTTTGTAAATGTTTTATTATATCTTTTCATGTGACAACACTGAAGAAATGACACTTTGCTACGATGTAAAGTAGTGAGTGTACAGCCTGTATAACAGTGCAAATTTGCTGTCCCCTCAAAATAGCTCAACACATAGCCATTAATGTCTAAACCGTTGGCAACAAAAGTTAGTGCACCCCTAAGTAGAAATGTCCAAATTGGGCCCAATTAGCCATTTTCCCTCCCCGGTGTCATGTGACTCGTTAGTGTTACAAGGACTCAGGTGGGAATGTGGAGCAGGTGTGTTACATTTGGTGTTATCGCTCTTACACACTCTCATACTGGTCACTGGAAGTTCAACATAGCACCTCATGGCAAAGAACTCTGAGGATCTGAAAAAAAAGTATTATTGCTCTACATAAAGATGGCCTAGGCTATAAGAAGATTGCCAAGACCCTGGGCAAGACCATACATTCATTCATTCACAGGACACGTTCCACTCAGAACAGGCCTTGCCATAGTCGACCAAAGAGGTTGAGTGCACGTGCTCAGCGTCATATCCAGAAGTTGTCTTTGGGAAATAGACGTATGAGTGCTGCCAGCATTGCTGCAGAGGTTAAAGGGGTGGGGAGTCAGCCTGTCAGTGCTCAGACCATACGCCGCACACTGCATCAAATTGGTCTGCATGGCTGTCGTCCCAGAAGAAAGCCTCTTTTAAAGATGATGCACAAAAAAGCCTGCAAACAGTTTGCTGAAGACAAGCAGACTAAGGACATGGATTACTGGAACCACGTCCTGTGGTCCGATGAGACCAAGATAAACTTATTTGGTTCAGATAGTGTCAAGCGTGTGTGGCGGTAACCAGGTAAGGAGTAAAAAAAAAGTGTGTCTTTTATGAATTTGTATGTTGTTTTTGTCTGATTTTATGATAGCAATTATTTTTCGAATATTAAATTAAATTTATGTAACATACTAGCACTGCCTCACTATATATATATGATTAAATATCTATATATTTGTTCTATACATTTTTTGTACATTTTCTATATCTTTTTATATTATTTTATACTTGCATTGATAGATTTATTCAGATTTATATTTATTTACTTTTTATCACTACTACACTAATTTACCTTTTGAGCGCCCCGGTTAATAGATTGTGTGTGTGTGTCTGTGTACACATACTCACAGTCTTACACCTTTTTGATCTGTCCAGAGTGAGATCTTTGTGCAGAAAGTCTCTATCCCGGTGTTTTTGTGTGTGTAGGATTTCTTTGATAGCTCAATACATCTGACACTCTTTGCCTGTTCTATTCTTGCCTACAGTCAAGCATGGTGGTGGGAGTGTCATGGTCTGGGCCTGCATGAGTGCTGCCGGCACTGGAGAGCTACAGTTCATTGAGGGAACCATGAATGCCAACATGTACTGTGACATACTGAAGCAGAGCATGATCCCCTTCTTTTGGAGACTGGGCCGCAGGGCAGTATTCCAACATGATAACGACCCCAAACACACCTCCAAGACGACCACTGCCTTGCTAAAGAAGCTGAGGGTAAAGGTGATGGACTGGCCAAGCATGTCTCCAGACCTAAACCCTATTGAGCATCTGTGGGGCATCCTCCAAGGGAAGGTGGGAGAGCGCAAGGTCTCTAACATCCACCAGCTCCATGATGTCGTCATGGAGGAGTGGAAGAGGACTCCAGTGTCAACCTGCGAAGCTCTGGTAAACTCCATGCCCAAGAGGGTTAAGGCAGTGCTGGAAAATAATGGTGGCCACACAAAATATTGACACTTTGGGCTCAATTTAAACATTTCCACTTAGGGCTGTACTCAGTTTTGTTGCCAACGGTTTAGATATTAATGGCTGTGTGTTATTTTGAGGGGACAGCAAATTTGCACTGTTATACAGGCTGTACACTCACTACTTTACATCGTAGCAAAGTGTAATTTCTTCGTTGTTGTCACATGAAAAGATATAATAAAATATTTACAAAAATGTGAGGTGTGTATTCACTTTTGTGGGATATTGTATAATATCCCTTTAGATAATATTTGTAGACATTCATTCACTAACTTTCTCTTGCCACTGTTAAATTTCCACTTGCCAATGGCTAGTTGGCTAGTGGAAACTTAAACTAATGGGCGTGTTTATTTGAGCTGACGTAGAGGACAGTTTTATAATCCATTAAAGGGTTTCTTACCCTCCCCAGCTCTACTTGAATTAAAAAAGAAATATAATTTGCATAAAAATGTTGCCAAACTCTTCCTACTGGATATCAAAGAAAGTAAATTTGTAATGTATACAGAATAGAGGAAATTACTGCACTGTCATCCTATAAACAGGTTCTGTTACACATTGTTACAAAGCACCTCTGTACTGTTCATATTACAGCGAAGAGCACAATTAGACCTTCAGAATCTAACAAGTATTTGACACAATTCAGTACATTCTGTATATGTGTATGATATATATGATGTAGACCTGCAACAAACAGATTATTTTCAGAACCACCAAAGGATTGCCTTGCAATTAGTGCTGTTTAACAGAACACAAATCCAAGGTCAGTGGGGTGATAGGACATATCATTTGCAATGTTCCCTAACACTTCATTATATCATTACATGCTTTCTCAAATGAATGTTCTATGCCAGCATTATTTACATTTTAAGCAATATATAATATAATTTTTATATGTGCAGCATATAGAATCTCCCCTCATATTTACTGGGACTGACTGGTACATTTATTCAACCGCTATCTAAAAAGAACCTGAATTATAGTACATGAATAGAATTTTCCTCATCAAGAAAAATGTGTGACTGCAATGTTGGCATATTCGTTCTCTAGATATCTTTCTTCAATAGCTGTAATTAAGTTGTATATTAAAACAGTATTTAAAAATTAAAAAAAAAAATAGTAGTACTGGTGTTACACATCAAATTATATATCCCTCAACCCATGTAGGATAAGGATCTATTTTGCCTGCTGGATTCTGGAATGTATTAAATTGTTTGCAAAGAGATATCTAAAACCTTTATTTTGTGATTTGAAATAGTTGCTTTTGTCCATTGAAAGTACCACTCTATATAATATGATTACTGCAGTATTTTCCTTAGAAATGATATGCAAATAGAAGGCAGCAAGAGAGATTAACCTACTAGGGGGATGAGAGAGCTATATATTTTTGTATCTGAGGTTGCAGGCTTTGCTCAGTGATCCTTCAGCTATATTTAACATTATCCTTTTAATACAGAGAGACAGATAACAGGAGCAGGTCTTCTTTCCTGAAGACTCAGCCCATTTAACCCCTTTGCTACTAGGAATTTTATATGTGTGTCGATAGATAAATAGATAGATAGATAGATAGATAGCTCGATTTACTTCATAAACTGAAAAAAAGAAAGTAAAACAGTGTGTTGAAATTAGACATGTGCACCGCAGAAAAATTTGTTTTGCTTCATTTCGGACCGATTCGGATTTTTTCTAATTTCGTTTGGAATTCGGATACATTTGAATGTATTCGTTTTGGATTCATTCGTAATTCAATAAATTCGGATGTATTTGTTTCAGATTCGATAGTTCGGTATGTGTTATGTTGATTCAGATGGTTCCAAGTTACACAAACAGAATTATTTCACTGTTCTATCTCACTAAATCAAACTAAATTTATTTTTTATACTGAATTGTGATTCGTCCATGGCCATTCGAATGTAACAAATAAATCCAAACTAATTTAGTTTTGTTGCTAGGGTAATTTGGAAATTCTAATCGATTTGAGTGTCCAAATTTGGCGAATTCGTCTGAATTTTGATTCGGAACGAAACGCACATGTCTAGTTGAAATATAACACACTAAAGTATGTAGAATACTGAACTCAATGTTAATTTAAATGTGCATAAACAAAATGTTTAGATAGAGAGATAGATTAAAAAAAATGTGTTTTGAAATATAACATACTAAAGTATGGAGAATTCTGCACTCAAAGTAAATTTAAATTTAAAGTGGTGAGCAACAAAATGCTCAGTGATACACATTGCATAAAAGTGATAAACAAATAAAACAAGCAAGATACTCCATCTCTAAAAATAAAAGGATATCCGTACAGTATCCAAATTGTGTGTCATATAAAGCCCAGTGCTCAAAAGTTTGTGATAATCGATGGGTGATATATAAACAAGATATACAACTGCTGTATTTGTACCCATTTTTCTTAATGAGCAACTTTGATTGTGTGCTCCTTTGAGAATATATTGTTGTTTTTGTAGTGCAGGATGAAATGTAACACTGAGGGGCCGATTTATCAAAGTCTGGCGGACATGATACACTGTAGCGTATCATGTCCGCCAGACATCGCTGAATGCCGACAGCATACGCTGTCGGCATTTAACAATGCACAAGCAGTTTTAGCAGTGCCACTGGAGTCCTCTTCCACTCCTCCATGACGACATCACGGAGCTGGTGGATGTTAGAGACCTTGCGCTCCCCCACCTTCCGTTTGAGGATGCCCCACAGATGCTCAATAGGGTTTAGGTTTGGAGACATGCTTGGCCAGTCCATCACCTTTACCCTCAGCTTCTTAAGCAAGGTAGTGGTCATCTTGGAGGTGTGTTTGGGGTCGCTATCATGTTGGAATACTGCCCTGCGACCCAGGGAGGGAATCATGCGCTGCTTCAGTAGGTCACAGTACATGTTGGCATTCATGGTTCCCTCAATGAACTGTAGCTCCCCAGTGCCGGCAGCACTCATGCAGGCCCAGACCATGACACTCCGACCACCATGCTTGACTGTAGGCAAGACAAACTTGTCTTTGTACTCCTCACCTGGTTGCCGCCACACACTCTTGACACCATCTGAACCAAATAAGTTTATCTTGGTCTCATCGGACCACAGGACATGGTTCCAGTAATCCATGTCCTTAGTCTGCTTGTCTTCAGCAAACTGTTTGCAGGCTTTCTTGTGCATCATCTTTAGAAGAGGCTTCCTTCTGGGACAACAGCCATGCAGATAAATTTGATGCAGTGTGCGGCATATGGTCTGAGCACTGACAGGCTGACCCCCCACCCCTTCAACCTCTGCAGCAATGCTGGCAGCACTCATATGTATATTTCCCAAAGACAACCTCTGGATATGACGCTGAGCATGTGCACTCGACTTCTTTGGTCGACCATGGCGAGGCCTGTTCTGAGTGGAACCTGTCCTGTGAAACCACTGTATGCCCAGGGTCTTGCCAATCTTCTTATAGCCTAGGCCATCTTTATGTAGAGCAACAAATTTTTTTTTCCAGATCCTCAGAGAGTTCTTTGCCATAAGGTGCCATGGTGATTTTCCAGTGACCAGAGTGAGAGAGTGTGAGAGCGATAACACCAAATTTAACACACCTGCTCCCCATTCACACCTAAGACCTCGTAACACTAACGAGTGACATGACACCGGGGACGGAAAATTGCTAATTGGGCCTAATTTGGACATTTTCACTTAGGGGTGTACTTACTTTTGTTGCCAACAGTTTAGACATTAATAGCTGTGTGTTAAGTCATCTTGAGGGGACAGCAAATTCGCACTGTTATACAGGCTGTACACTCACTACTTTACATTGTAGCAAAGTGTCATTTCTTCAATGTTGTCACATGAAAAGATATAATACAATATTTACAAAAATGTGAGGGGTGTACTCACTTTTGTGAGATACTGTATATCCATGAAAGGGCAAATATATGTTATTCCTCTTGGGCTATAGGGACCCCATTAGTGCTTAGACTGCTACTTCTGAGAGGGTAAACAGGGGCATAGAGAGATTAGAGAGGAAAAGTGATAGTGCAGAAGAAGTGAGAGAAAGAATGTAAAGAGATATGGCATGAGAGAGAAGGCAGGACATAAAAAGATAGATTGAAGAGAGGAGGAAGTAGAGAAAGATAGATGAGAGATGATAATTATAAAAACAATTTTTCAAGGTCTGTTATAACCTTCCATGACTGTCAGCACTCTCTGCACTCTCTGAGTTTAACAACTTCCTTTTCTGTCCAGCTGTTAACTTCACCAGAACCCTTGTTGATGTTGCTAACTGCTATGTACTTATTTTTGTTAATTTATTACTGTAGCTTTATTTAATTTATGGTATAAAACAAAACAATATAAAAAAATGACTGCACAATAAGGTGTTTCACATTGGCTAAACATATGCAAATTGGGGAGTAACATTTTGGACTGGGTAGTAGCTTAGGGCTTGAAATCTTGAGTCCTGATAATATTATAATCAAATCCTATTTACAGTTTTGTAAAAACAAAGCCTCTATGTAGTGTAAAATAATATTTTTTATTTCTAAATTTACGCCACAAAAAAGGGATGTCCAACATGCATTTTTAAATGTCCAATCAAATTTACTCTATTTACATATTAAAAGTTTGAGAGGTCGCTCCACAACGCATGCACAGTAACGTCATTGTTGTCATGCATGCACACTTTTATCCTTAAAGACTATTGCCAGGGTTTGGGAATGAAATAGAGCATGCGCACATCCACAATGGTCTGACTGTTGTTCTATCAGATTAGTAAACATATCATATCAGCAAACAGAAGTGACGTTCTGTCAGCTGATTGCAAATATTTACTGCGCATGCGCTCCTCCGCTTCATCTCATTCCAATCCTAGCACGTCACAAATTACTATCTGCCCATCATATTCTTGGACACTTTTAAAGGGCATGAGTGCAAGAGGTGTAGTTTGTATATGTAAGGCATGATATTTTTAAACAAGTTTTATTGAGAAAGACTACCAACTGATTTGTATTAGACTTCTCAATAAAGCTGGTTTAAAAATATCAGCATCTAATACTTTAAGGTTCACTTTATTAATTTATGAAAAATAATTTTAATGTGACTTGTTATAATTGTATATTACATCGATATAAATAAAGGTACTGTAGTTCATTGAAATCAATCTACATTACCCATCCTGCCTTACATAGACAGACTAGACCTCTGTGCACGCATGCGCTTAAAAAATTGTCCAAGAATCTGATGGGCAGATAGCAATTTGTGACAGCTTTCTTTGTTGATAATGTTGCAGCTGTGTATCCACTCCAGGAGCGTGATCAAAGTATAACTGATGTAGCCAATTACATCACTTCTAAAATGTACATGTGTGTCAGATATTCTATTTAAATGCTCAAGCATGGCTATGTAAGTACTACCCGGAAAGGACGTGAGAAAGAGAACCTAGGTTGCAAAATCATGATTGGACTATGCTAATGAGTCCAATGGTGCGCTGGTAAATGTGCAGTAATTAAGCTAAACATTGCAGCAAACTTACAAAAGACAAAACCAGCAAGATATTTGAGCCATATTTCAAACTATATTGAACTCTGCATTACTGGGAAAAAAAATAGATCTTTATATCCCTTTTGATTGTAAATGGCAAGAACTATTATAAAATATGGATATTAGTTTACAAACTTGAGAATATGACCAGAGTGACCTGCTTAATTTTAAAATGGTTGTTCAGATGTTAAAAAACACTAAGGGCTAGATTACAAGTGGAGCTTAATCAATAGTGCAGGGTGTGTTATTTTGTGCTTCGTCTTGCTTTAAGAATAATGTACAATTTGGTATTACAAGTGAATAGGAAACATTTTTAACCACAGCATCTTGATGCACCAAAACGTTTTTTAGCAAACACTATAATTTTAATGGATAATGCAGGGAATTATTTTAGCACACTTGTGGCGCTCATGATATAAAAAAATATTGAGTTAAGTGTTGCGCTTGAGCATAATCCAAAATAAGGCTATTAAATTTAGAGCTTTTTGAAGCCTGAAGTAAACTATTATTATTAATATAGCTCAGAAATAAATGGAGAACGCTACTAATTTCACAACATTGGCTTAGATCACCATGAGCTTAGACAGCTTAGAGTCCCATTGGCTTAGAGCACCATCAGCTTAGAGCCCCATTGGCTTAGAGCACCATCAGGTTAGAGCCCCATTGGTTTAGAGCACCATCAGCTTAGAGCCCCATTGGCTTAGAGCAACATCAGCTTAGAGAACCTTTGGCTTAGTGCACCATCAGCTTAGAGAATCATTAGCTTAGAGCACCCTCAGCTTAAAGAACCATTGGCTTAGTGCACCATCAGCTTAGAGAATCATTAGCTTAGAGCACCATCAGCTTAGAGCACAATTGGCTTAGAGCGTCAGCAGTTTAAAACACCATCAGCTTAGAGCACCATCAGCTAAGAGCCCCATTGGCTTAGAGCACCATCAGCTTAGAGAACCTTTGGCTTAGTGCGCCATCAGCTTAGAGAATCATTAGCTTAGAGCACCATCAGCTTAGAGCACAATTGGCTTAGAGCGTCAGCAGTTTAAAACACCATCAGCTTAGAGCACCATCAGCTTAGAGCACCATTGGCTTAAAGCACCTTCAGCTTAGAGCACCATCAGCTAAGAGCCCCATTGGCTTAGAGCACCATCAGCTTAGAGAACCTTTGGCTTAGTGCACCATCAGCTTAGAGAATCATTAGCTTAGAGCACCATCAGCTTAGAGCACAATTGGCTTAGAGCGTCAGCAGTTTAGAACACCATCAGCTTAGAGCACCAGCAGTTTAGAGCACCATTGGCTTACAGCACCATTGGTTTAGAACACCATCAACTTAGAGCACCATTGGCTTAAAGCACCATCAGCTTAGAGCACCATCAGCTAAGAGCACCATTGGCTAAAAGCACCATCAGCTTAGAGCACCATTGGCTTAAAGCACCATCAGCTTAGAGCACCATCAGCTAAGAGCACCATTGGCTTAGAGCACCATCAGTTAGAGCAAATCAAATGGCAGCACTCCAGTAATCTTAAAAGATTTATTATTTATTCACATCAACTCCAAAAAAGACAATAAAACAACATGATTAAGGGGTAACACCCAAAACGTCGTTTTATTGTCTTTTTTTGGAGTTGAAGTGAATAAATAATACATCTTTTAAGATTACTGGAGTGCTGCCATCTGATTTGCTCTATTGGATTAACTTTTGGGACTTTTGGTGTGAGGTCCTACATGGCGTTGTCACCCACTAGATACACAGGGGCTGGAGATAATCTATTCTAATAATTAAAGCACCATCAGCTTAGAGCACCATCAGCTAAGAGCACAATTGGCTTAGAGCACCATTGGTTTAGAGCAGGGGTCATCAACCTTTAGGACCTCAGAGACCACTAAACTAACAATTTTGAATCTCGTGGACCACTAACATGATTTTTTTTAAAAAGGTACAAACCTCTATAATGTGTATGTGTATATCTATATGTATGTGTGTATACATATATATATATATATATATATATATATATATATATATACACACACACAACATACTGTACATAACTAGTATAACCATAGCTTACATTATGTATACAGGGAGTGCAGAATTATTAGGCAAATTAGTATTTTGACCACATCATCCTCTTTATGCATGTTGTCTTACTCCAAGCTGTATAGGCTCGAAAGCCTACTAGCAATTAAGCATATTAGGTGATGTGCATCTCTGTAATGAGAAGGGGTGTGGTCTAATGACATCAACACCCTATATCAGGTGTGCATAATTATTAGGCAACTTCCTTTCCTTTGGCAAAATGGGTCAAAAGAAGGACTTGACAGGCTCAGAAAAGTCAAAAATAGTGAGATATCTTGCAGAGGGATGCAGCACTCTTAAAATTGCAAAGCTTCTGAAGCGTGATCATCGAACAATCAAGCGTTTCATTCAAAATAGTCAACAGGGTCGCAAGAAGCGTGTGGAAAAACCAAGGTGCAAAATAACTGCCCATGAACTGAGAAAAGTCAAGCGTGCAGCTGCCAAGATGCCACTTACCACCAGTTTGGCCATATTTCAGAGCTGCAACATCACTGGAGTGCCCAAAAGCACAAGGTGTGCAATACTCAGAGACATGGCCAAGGTAAGAAACGCTGAAAGACGACCACCACTGAACAAGACACACAAGCTGAAACGTCAAGACTGGGCCAAGAAATATCTCAAGACTGATTTTTATAAGGTTTTATGGACTGATGAAATGAGAGTGAGTCTTGATGGGCCAGATGGATGGGCCCGTGGCTGGATTGGTAAAGGGCAGAGAGCTCCAGTCCGACTCAGACGCCAGCAAGGTGGAGGTGGAGTACTGGTTTGGGCTGGTATCATCAAAGATGAGCTTGTGGGGCCTTTTCGGGTTGAGGATGGAGTCAAGCTCAACTCCCAGTCCTACTGCCAGTTTCTGGAAGACACCTTCTTCAAGCAGTGGTACAGGAAGAAGTCTGCATCCTTCAAGAAAAACATGATTTTCATGCAGGACAATGCTCCATCACACGCGTCCAAGTACTCCACAGCGTGGCTGGCAAGAAAGGGTATAAAAGAAGAAAATCTAATGACATGGCCTCCTTGTTCACCTGATCTGAACCCCATTGAGAACCTGTGGTCCATCATCAAATGTGAGATTTACAAGGAGGGAAAACAGTACACCTCTCTGAACAGTGTCTGGGAGGCTGTGGTTGCTGCTGCACGCAATGTTGATGGTGAACAGATCAAAACACTGACAGAATCCATGGATGGCAGGCTTTTGAGTGTCCTTGCAAAGAAAGGTGGCTATATTGGTCACTGATTTGTTTTTGTTTTTGAATGTCAGAAATGTATATTTGTGAATGTTGAGATGTTATATTGGTTTCACTGGTAAAAATAAATAATTGAAATGGGTATATATTTGTTTTTTGTTAAGTTGCCTAATAATTATGCACAGTAATAGTCACCTGCACACACAGATATCCCCCTAAAATAGCTATAACTAAAAACAAACTAAAAACTACTACCAAAACTATTCAGCTTTGATATTAATGAGTTTTTTGGGTTCATTGAGAACATGGTTGTTGTTCAATAATAAAATGAATCCTCAAAAATACAACTTGCTTAATAATTCTGCACTCCCTGTATATTTACATATTTTTTAAGAAGTTACCTCCCCAGTTAGGAATTATTCAAAACTACTTATGACCATGGACAGACATTGGAGTCATAAATTAAGTTTATATCAGAAAGCTCTCAATATGGATGTGAGCTAACCACGACTGATGTTACTGGCAATTACTATAATACTGGTGGGATATGACTGATCTGCTGAATGGCAATTACTGGAATTCAGGTGGAATGGCTTTGTGCGGGGAGATTATTCGAATGAAAAATAAATAATTAATATTTAATAAATAAAAAAAGAAGATGGAGGGGATGAAGACAAACAGTGATGTAAGTCCATCTGAAGGAATTAGGAAAACTACTACAAAGATACAGGTAAAGGGAAGAAAATAAATAAAATATAAGAGAGACATATTTTTTTTTAAATTTTATTTTTTTATATACTTTAATTCCACTATTTCAACACAAGGCTGTACCAACCTCTGCTGGCTTTAGAATGGAAGCATCTTCCTCTGAGCAGCGTGCCGGGTGGGAGGAGTTAAAAATACAATCTAGCTACGCAATTTGCGCAGTACTATGTAACGTGTGTAGGGAGATTGTAATTTAACTCCTCCTCCGTCGGTTTTCACTGATGTCCAGCCAGGTACTGTAGGGAGTTGCAGCGCGACCAGGGTGACACCATCAGAGGAGATTAATTCCTGTTTAATGGTGTCAAGGACCACCAACATTTTCTTGTGGACCACCAGTGGTCCATGGACCACTGGTTGGCGAACACTGGTTTAGAGTATCATTGGCTTAGAGCACCATCAGCTTAGTGCTCGAGTGATATCTGGCATGAATTTTACTGCAAGCCTCCATAGGGATTTAGTGCACTCACTCTGACACCCACTCTGAGATGCAGGTGTTAGCGTGCCCTAGACTATCGTTCAAGCAATAAAAAATAACTTTATATGAGCCCAAAAATAGAAGCGTACAATAAAACTAATATTGCCCTAATTTAGTCCTAATTAATTGGTTAATGCAAAAGTAAAGCACTTGGAGGACAATAAAATATAATTATGAATATACACAACATAATGCTTCTTAGATTGAATATGCCATTAAATGCCATTCAGTCTGGTAAATCACAAGGGATATATAAATGACAACTTTTTCTACTTCACATAATGGGGCCCATTTATCAAGCTCCGGATGGAGCTTGAGTGCCCGTGTTTCTGGCGACCCTGCAGGCTCGCCAGAAACACCAGTTATGAAGCAGCGGTCTAAAGACCGCTGCTTCATAACCTGTCCGCCTGCTCTGAGAAGGTGGACAGACATCGCCGCAATTCAACCTGATCGAGTACGATCGGGTTGATTGACACCCCCCTGCAGGGGGTGGCGTAGCACCAGCAGCTCACAAGAGCTGCGGGTGCAATGCTGAATATGGAGAGCGTATTGCTCTCCGCATTCAGCGAGGTCTGTCGGACCTGATCTGCACTGTCGGATCAGGTCCGACAGACCTTTCTTAAATAGGCCTCAATACCTCATGTCACTTGGTCACAAAACTGGATATGGTATTAAACAAACGTTTAAATGTTATCTTGTGCTCGGTCCTGCACTATGAATAGCACGCAACCTGGTATTACAAGTTACATTTTTCACCAAAGCATCTTAAAGGGATATGAAACCCAATTTATTTTTAGACATGTGCATTTAATTTCGTTCCGAATCGAAATTCGGATGAATTTTTCAAATTCAGAGCTTTGGATCGATTCGAATTTCCGAATTACCCTAGCAATGAAACTAAACTAATCTGAATGCATTTGTAACGAATAAATCTAAATTAGTTTGGATTTATTTGTTACATTCGAATGGCGATGGCCTAATCACAATTACACTAGTATTGTACAGTATATTAGGTGACATCACTCTGCTAGCTCTGTGCAGGGCACATTATGTAGCTGGTACCTGTGAGATTGGTACTTAGGTGGGATGTGCTGTGTATTACACTAATATTATGTACTGTATATTAGGTTATATACCTCTGCTAGCTCTGTGCATATTGTGTAGCTGGTACCTGTAAGGTTGGTATTTATGTCAATTCAGATGGGTAACACCTAATATACAGTACACAATAATAGTCTAATAGACAGCACATCCCACTTAACACATACCAAACTTGAAATGAATTTGAATTGATGCGAAAACGAAATTCGGAAAAACCCGAATCGGTCCAAAATGAACCGAAACAAATTTTTCCGCCACGCACAAGTCTAATTTTTTTCTTTCATTATCCAGATAGAGCGTGCAATTTTATACAGCTTTCTAATTCACTCCTTTAACAATTTTTCTTTGTTCTTTTTCTATCTTTATTTAAAAAAGCAAGAATCTAAGGAATCGGACCATTTTTGGTTCAGCAACTGGGTTGTGCTTGCTGATTGGTGGCTTAATGTACCCACCAATCAGCAAGCACTATCCAGTGTGCTAAACCAAAAATGGGCCAGCTACTTAGCTTAGATTCCTGCTTTTTCAAATAAAGATAGCAAGAGAACGAAGAAAAATTGTTAATAGGTGTAAATTAGAAAGTTACTTAAAATTGCACGCTCTATCTGAATCATGAAAGAAAAAAAAAATCTTTATAAATCTTTTTTAGTGCACCCAATGGGGCCTAGTTATCAAGCCGTCAACCTCAAATACGCTGGAATTGAGCAGCGTATTTGTGGCGAGGCTGATACGCCTTAGTTATCAAAGGCTCGAGACCGGCAAAAGTAGAATTTTGTGACGTAAGCTTCGATCCGCCGGACTCAGTCCGACACAGATCGATTCTTACGTCACTCCAGATGTTCCGCACACAAGTGCGGCACATTCTCACTACTTTTGCTAGTTATCAAATGACTAGCAGGTACGCTCGGCACTTTTACGGCCCAGCGTACCTGGTTTTCAAACAGCCACCCCTGGAGGCAGCGGATCCCATAGGAATCAATGGGAGTCTGACCATATCGAAAGTACAAGTTCGCTGCTGACAGACATCCCATTGATTTCTATGGGAGCTGTCTGCACCTAACACCCTAACATGTACCCCGAGTCTAAACACCACTAATCTGTCCCCCCCTACACCACCGCAACTAAATAAAGTTATTACCCCCTAAACCGCCGCTCCCGGAGCCCACCGCAAGCTACTCTATATATATTAACCCCTAAACCGCCGCTCCCGGAGCCCACCGCAACTATAATAAATGTATTAACCCCTAAACCGCCGCTCCCTGAACCCGCCGCAACCTATATTAAATGTATTAACCCCTATCCTGCCCCCCCTACACCGTCGCCACCTATAATAAATTTATTAACCCCTAATCTGCCCCCCCTACACCGTCGCCACCTATAATAAATTTATTAACCCCTATCCTGCCCCCCACTACGCCGCCGCCACTGTAATAAAATTATTAACCCCTAAACCTAAGTCTAACCCTAACCCTTACGCCCCCCTAACTTAAATATTAATTAAATAAATCTAAATAAATTAAGTCTTATTAACTAAATGAATCCTATTTAAAACTAAATACTTACCTTTAAAATAAACCCTAATATAGCTACAATATAAATAATAATTATATTGTAGCTATCTTAGGATTTATATTTATTTTACAGGTAACTTTGTATTTATTTTAGCTAGTTAGAATAGTTATTAAATAGTTATTAACTATTTAATAACTACCTAGCTAAAAGAAATACAAAATTACCTGTAAAATAAATCCTAACCTAAGTTACAATTAAACCTAATACTACACTATCATTAAATTAATTAAATAAACTACCTACAAATAACTACAATTAAATACAATTACATAAACTAACTAAAATACAAAAAATAAAAAAAAGCTAAGTTACAAAAAATAAAAAAAATAAGTTACAAACATGTTAAAAATATTACAACAATTTTAAGCTAATTACACCTAATCTAAGCCCCCTAATAAAATAACAAACCCCCCCCCCAAAATAAAAAAATGCCCTACCCTATTCTAAATTAAATAAAGTTCAAAGCTCTTTTACCTTACCAGCCCTTAAAAGAAAACAGCTCTTTTGCCTGTAAAAGAAAAATACAACCCCCCCCAACATTAAAACTCACCACCCACATACCCCTAATCTAACCCAAACCCCCCTTACAAAAACCTAACACTAATCCCCTGAAGATCATCCTACCTTTAGTCGTCTTCACTCAGCCGAGCCACCGATGGAACCGAAGTGGACATCCGGAGCGGAAGAAGTTAATCCTCCAAGCGGCGCTGAAGAAATCTTCCATCCGATGAAGTCATCATCCAGGCGGCGCTGAAGAAAAGTCTTCGATCCGGCCGATGTCATCTTCAAAGAGGCGCTGAAGAGGTCTTCTATCCGGGCGAAGTCATCTTCCAAGCCAGGTCTTGAATCTTCCTTTCCGCCGACGCGGAACCTCCTTCTTCACCGACGGACTACGACAAATGAAGGCTCCTTTAAGGGACGTCATCCAAGATGGCGTCCCCTCAATTTCGATTGGCTGATAGGATTCTATCAGCCAATCGGAATTAAGGTAGGAAAATTCTGATTGGCTGATGGAATCAGCCAATCAGATTCAAGTTCAATCCGATTGGCTGATCCAATCAGCCAATCAGATTGAGCTCGCATTCTATTGGCTGATCGGAACAGCCAATAGAATGCGAGCTCAATCTGATGAAGAAGGAGGTTCCGCGTCGGCGGAAGGAAGATTCAAGACCCGGCTTGGAAGATGACTTCGCCCGGATAGAAGACCTCTTCAGCGCCTCTTTGAAGATGACATCGGCCGGATCGAAGACTTTTCTTCAGCGCCGCCTGGATGATGACTTCATCGGATGGAAGATTTCTTCAGCGCCGCTTGGAGGATTAACTTCTTCCGCTCCGGATGTCCAGTTCGGTTCCATCGCTGCTCGGCTGAGTGAAGACAAGGTAGGATGATCTTCAGGGGATTAGTGTTAGGTTTTTGTAAGGGGGGTTTGGGTTAGATTAGGGGTATGTGGGTGGTGGGTTTTAATGTTGGGGGGGTTGTATTTTTCTTTTACAGGCAAAAGAGCTGTTTTCTTTGGGGCATGCCCCCACAAATGGCCCTTTTAAGGGCTGGTAAGGTAAAAGAGCTTTGAACTTTATTTAATTTAGAATAGGGTAGGGCATTTTTTTATTTTGGGGGGCTTTGTTATTTTATTAGGGGGCTTAGATTAGGTGTAAGTAGCTTAAAATTGTTGTAATATTTTTAACATGTTTGTAACTTATTTTTTTATTTTTTGTAACTTAGCTTTTTTTATTTTTTGTACTTTAGTTAGTTTATGTAATTGTATTTAATTGTAGTTATTTGTAGGTAGTTTATTTAATTAATTTAATGATAGTGTAGTATTAGGTTTAATTGTAACTTAGGTTAGGATTTATTTTACAGGTAATTTTGTATTTCTTTTAGCTAGGTAGTTATTAAATAGTTAATAACTATTTAATAACTATTCTAACTAGCTAAAATAAATACAAAGTTACCTGTAAAATAAATATAAATCCTAAGATAGCTAAAATATAATTATTAATTATATTGTAGCTATCTTAGTGTTTATTTTACAGGTAAGTATTTCTTTTTAAATAGGGATAATTTATTAAAGTATAGTGTAGTGTTAGGTGTAATTGTAACTTAGGTTAGGATTTATTTTACAGGTAAATTTCAGTTTCTTTTAGCTAGGTAAGCTATTAAATAGTTAATAACTATTTAATAGCTATTGTACCTAGTTAAAATAAATTGAAAGGTACCTGTAAAATAAAAATAAATCCTAAGATAGCTACAATATAATTATTATTTATATTGTAGCTATATTAGGGTTTATTTTATAGGTAAGTATTTAGTTTTAAATAGGATTAACTTAGTTAATAAGAGAAATATTATTTAGATTTATTTAATTAATATTTAAGTTAGGGGGGCGTTAGGGTTAGGGTTAGACAGGTTTAGGGGTTAATAATTTTATTACAGTGGCGGCGGCGTAGTGGGGGGCAGGATAGGGGTTAATAAATTTATTATAGGGGGCGACGGTGTAGGGGAGGCAGATTAGGGGTTAATAAATGTATTATAGGTGACGACGGTGTAGGGGGGGCAGGATAGGGGTTAATAGGTTTAATATAGGTTGTGGCGGGTTCAGGGAGCGGCGGTTTAGGGGTTAAACTATTTATTTAGATGCGGAGAGGTGCGGGATCAGCAGGATAGGGGTTAATAACTTTATAATAGAGGGCGACGGTGTAGGGGGGGCAGGATAGGGGTTACTAGGTATGATGTAGGTGGCAGCGGTGTCCGGGAGCGGCGGTTTAGGGGTTAATACATTTATAAGAGTTGCGGCGGGGTCTAGGAGCGGCGGTTTAGGGGTTAGTAACTTTATTGAGTTGCGGGGGGCGCCGGTATAGGGATAGAACAGTGTAGTTTAGTGTGGGTGCTTAGTGACAGGTTAGCAATAAAGCTGGGAAAAAGCTGAAGAGCAGCGAGATCGATGAGTGATAACTGTCACAGTCCGCTTCTCATCGCCCCGCGGCTTTTTGACAGCTTTATTTGATAACTTAGGCGTATTTTTTCAGGTCCGCGGCGGCGAAGGTAGGCGAGCTTAGGCGGGCGTATTGGGCCGGCGAAGCCAGAAAAGTAGACGGCTTGATAACTACCCCCCATAATGTTTATTAGTTTTATTAGAGCTCTCAGTGCACTTGAATTACAATTTAAAACAACACTGTAAAATGTAGCACTTTTTGAGACCTGTATTATTATAACCAGTATTATTAATAGTATAACACAGAAAAACATGAAGAACTGCACTACATACGTCCATCGGATTAGCTCAACCTTGGCTACACCATTGGTTAGTGATTAAACAATATTTGACATGAATTTTACTGCATGCCCCCAAAGAAGTATATTTTGTGGGGGATTTAGCTCACCTGAGCTATCCAACATGCAGATATGAGCGCTCAGTTGAGTGATACAAAATAACTATGGCCTTGAGATATGAGCGCTAAAATAGAATCACTATTGATTGTGCTCAAACAATGTTGATGCACAAAAGGGCTAATATTTCTGGGCTCAATTTATAATCTAGATAACAATGTTTTCTTGGGCAAGTAAATATTGCCAATTATGAATCTAATATTATATATTTTTATGTATTTTTTTCCCCACTGTTCATCTCATTGATTACATTTATATCCTTGTTCAGTATTGTACTTGATTATCCACAGAATAACAGCTGTATAGGAATAAAGTCAAAATTAGACATTCATGATTCCGTCAGAGTATACATTTTTAAACATGTTTCCAGTTTACTTCTATAATTTAATTTGCTTCCTTCTCTTGTTATCCTTTGCTGAAAGGTTTATCTAAGTAAGCTCAGGAGCAGCAAAGAACTTAGCTGCTGATTGGTGGCTGCAGATATATACCGATTGTCATTGGCTCACCCATGTATTCAGTTAGAAACCAGTTGTGCATTGCTGCTCTTTCAACAAATTATACCAAGAGAATGAAATAAATTTGATATTAGAAGTAAACTGGAACGTTTTTTAAAATTGTATGTTCTACCTAAACCATGAAATAAAAATGTTGGGTTTCATGTCCCTTTAACTTAAATGTGGCCAGATTATGGGGCCCATTTATCAAGCTCCGTATGGAGCTTGAGGGCCTGTGTTTCTGGCGAGCCTGCAGGCTAGCCAAAAACACCAGTTATGAAGCAGCGGTCTAAATGTATGTATGTTAGCTACTAATAGCGCTTTCTCTGCATTCATGAACCCACGGAGTAAATAGTAAACGGATACTTAAAAAGTTTCATTACTTGAATGATAGTAAATACTGTATCTTGTTGCATGTGAAGGGCAGTGATTGTTTCATAGTGTATTCTTCTTTCCCTCCCTTCCTCTCTCCCTTCTTTCCCTTTTTCCCTCCATTCCTCCCTCAACTTCCTTCCTCCCTCAACTCCCCCCCTTCTTTCTTTCTTTCTTTGCTCCCTTCTTTCCCTCACTCTCTTCTTTCTCTCAACTTCCTCCCTTGCTCCCTTCTTTCATTCCTTTCTTTTCCTCTCCCTTTTCTCCTCTCCCTCCCCACTTTTCTTTTCTATCTCTCTCTCTCTCCCTCCCTTCCTTCTTTCCTTTCCCTCCCTTTCTTCCCCTTCCCTTCTTTCTCTCCCTTCTCTCAAGGAGAAATTAGATGCATGCAATTCAACCCACCTGTATGCAAGTGTTTTGCTAGCCCATTTTCTTTTCGATTGTTATGAAGAAAAAAAAAATGTTACACACTGACCCAAAAAAATATTAAGGGGGAAAAAAGACCTACATTTTTTTTATTTTATTTTTTTTGGGGGGGGGGGAGAATTTTGAGTGCCTAGGGCAGCACAAAACCTTAATACGCCACTGCTGTTAACGTATTCCCCATAGAAGTCAATGAAACAAAAAAAAGGGGAAAAAAACACTAACACCCTACTTGTGTGCATACCCAATCGCATGAAAATATGAATATTTCACATTCCAGTGTTCTTCACATAGCAGAATATGTTCTATTTATTCATAAATACATATTTCTAGAATTATCTGATGGTATTTTGGTACAGTATATATATATATATATATATATATATATATATATATATATATATATATATATATATATATATATATATATATATATATATATATATATATGGAAGAAAAGAAGAAAAATGTGCATGTGGCGCAAGCAGGAAAAACCTGATCCTAAAAATTCTTTAGAAGTGGATAATAATAATTAAATGCTGCCCCAATCTATCTACCCCAGAGAGAGGGTCCCTAAACCCTCCAACTGGGGTAAAAGAAAATATGAAAGAAAAGAGAAAATGATAGAAAAGGTAGGGCGCAAATAATATAAATGTTTATAATATATATTCAATTGGCTATTATTCTGCAAAACAATATATAGAAAGTCACTTATTAGGAACAATCTAATATGTCCAATATCCTTATGGTAGATATATAGTTGCTAAACACAAATTCAATGCAATACAATAAAATAGTAGGAGACAGTAAGTAGTAAGCCTATTTAGCTAGTAATACACAATCAGTATTATAAAACACACAATACAATCTAAACACTTCGTATAAAACACATATTAAAGGTATGTATAATATACAATGGTTTAAAATAAAATAGAATAAAAATAAAAAGATAATGAAAATAAAAAGTATATGCTATATATGAGAGATGAATTATATCAAAAAAACTGCCTTTAATCCAAGAAGCAGAAATCTTAAGGGGTGTCTACTTACACTCCTTTACCTCAATCAGTATGAGGTAGAAAACTCCCTTGAATCACCAGCTGTGTCGAGTATAGGATGATCACTTGCAGGACTGCAGTCAGAGTACTTGTCTTTGTGGGGATAAAACAAACCCCTTTTTCACCAGATGGCCATGGGCATGTAAAACAAATAGACACAATAATAGTGCAACCCCGTATGTAAAACAGTGACAAATATTTTATTCCATACAGTGCACTCACATTCAGTATCCTCAAATATGTATGAGGTATAATAAAAGCATAGACCGGTTATCCCAGTCAACAGTATTAAGATAGAAACTCTTTCCAAAGGGCTGTGCTCAACTTTTTTTGTATTTAAAGTTCAAAAGTGAGATCAATATGCAGCAGTATATACAGCAGTCCTGGTATAGTAATCACTTAGTCCTAGTCCTTACGCGTTTCAAAGGCATTGGTGCTTGTCAGCCTTCTTCATCAGAGGATTTACAGACAGCTGGTGGCTGTGCTGTTTTTCAAGCGGAGCGGCGGCACACTCCCCCCGAAAACAGAGTTCTCATTGGTGCAAGTAAAAAATCACATGACCGTCCGTCTGCCTATGGGAATCCCGAGTCATGGATTATGAACTGCTTAGTTAAATGTCAAGTCCCTTACTCATAAATATTGCGATAGTATAGGTAAAGGGCAGTATCATATATACAACCATAAATAACATGAGTTAGATGTCCTTAGTTTTTACCAGATACTTGCGGTATATGAAATATTGCGTTTTCATATGATTACAAATTATAGTATTAGCATTTGATACATTTTGTTAAAATCAAACATAAGTAATATCAAAACCTCTAAAGAAATATATATTAAATATGAAAAAACTAATTAACCTATAAAAACATAAAGGGGATATATATATATACACTATGAGATATCTCTAAAACCTAATTTGATAAGATATACTAAAAAAAGGATAAAAATAAATATAAAACTAATTTTTATTCCAATGTATTATTTACGATATAGAGTTAAGCAAGAAAAGGAGTAGAAAAAAAAGGGGGGGGGGATAATACAGCTTTAAATATTATGATTAAGGTAATATGTTTGTGGAAAAAGAATGTCATATATAGGTACTATCATATATAGGTAGATCAAACTGATAGTTCTTAATTGGGATATTAGACCTCCTAGATGAGATTTTCCGTTGTTAGATCAGAAAAAATCTAAAAACATTAAAAAATGATGTTGGTTTATATCTAAAATCTGTTATCAAGGCAGTTAAGTAAAACTTATTAAAAACTGTATAAAAAATATATATCTGTTTATATAATTTAGTTAATTAAAAGCAGTAATATAGTACAGTAATTAGAATTATTAAAATTTATATACATAATGCAAATATCAAAAGTGAAAAATATTAAAATTAACTAATATTGTTTCTTTTTGCATCTGCTTCTAAAAATATTGTTCAATTGAAAACTATATATAACCGGTCAGTATGCTACAATTTAGACTAAAAGTCTAATGGACCAAAAAACATGATAATAAATTTAGATTTAAAAATAGAGGATAAAAAAGTATTTTAAGTTAAAAATGCTGCCAAATCAATGTCTTTATTATGGCCTTGTGGAATTAGAGTTCCTAGAGTGTAGATCCAAAATGTCTCTCTTTTTCTGAGTTTCAGCTCTCTGTCTCCTCGCTTATGATTTTGAACACATTCTATAATGGTTCCCCTTAAACATGTGGGATCTTTATTGTGTTTTTCTTTATAATGCGCGGAGAGATTATGAGTTTTTTCTCCATTCTCTATATTGTTGATATGCTCCAACAGTCTTTTCTTAAAAGGCCTTGTGGTTCGTCCGATATACTGCAGGCCACACCCACATTGTAGGAGGTACACAACAAAGTCTGTGCGACAATTGCATAAACTTTCAATCTTGTATTTCTTATTAGTTGTTGTCGAAGTAATTTCTTTCGTTGGTTTGTTCTTATAGAAATGATGTGTACAAGCTACACAATTTTTTCTGTTACATTTAAAAAACCCAATTGTATTTTTATTCAGCCAATTGGTGTCTTTTGTATCCACATTCTTTAATTCACTGGGTGCCAGGATATTTTTAAAATTCTTGTTTTTTCTGAAAATTATTTTTGGGTTCTTGGTTGTTACCTCATTAAGGAGATTATCCTTCTTGAGGATATGCCAGTGTTTAGTTAAAATTTCTCTAATTTCTGGTGCTCCTTCATTAAATGTTGTAATGAAGTTCACAGATTGTTCTTTTTTGTTTACTATTTTCGACTCTTTCTTTATTCCAGTTGTCAACAAATCATTTCTGTTTATCCTTTTCACCTTCTCTAGAGCTTCACTCACTTTATAGGAATTGTATCCCCTGGCTTTAAACCTTTCACTTAAATCTTTTGCTTCCCTTTCAAAATCTTCATTTTTTGAACAATTTCTTTTAAGTCTCTGGAATTGTCCTGTTGGAATATTGTTTATCCAATTTTTATTATGGCCACTTTTTGCATATAGATAGCCATTACTGTCTGTTGTTTTTTTTGTATAGTTTTGTGTGTATTTCATTCTCTTCATGGAAGAAAATGACGTCCAAAAAATCTATTTCCACAGTATTCATTTTGTTGGTGAAGGATAGATTAAAGTCATTAACATTTAATTTTGACACAAAGTCATCTAATTGGCTAGTTGTTCCATCCCAAATGAAGATGATGTCATCTATGTACCTCCCCCATACTTTTATGTTGGGGAGGTATACATTGTTATGCCAAATTACCTCCTCTTCCCATAGGCCTAAATATAAATTGGCATAGCTCGGGGCAAATTTTGTCCCCATAGCTGTGCCATTTATTTGTAGAAAATATTCTTTTTCAAAGATGAAATAATTCTTTTCTAAGGTGAATCTTATTGCATCTATTAGAAAAGTCTGTTGGTCATGGTGAAGCTTATTGTCCTTTTCCAACCAATGTTGTATCGCTCGTATTCCCTTTTCATGTGGAATGTTTGTATATAACGCATTGACGTCCATTGTTACCCATAGCCAGCCTTCATTCCACTTTATTTCACTTAATTTTTGTATAGTGTCGGGCGTATCTCTCAGATATGATCTGAGTCCCGGCACCAGGGGTTGGAGAAAATGATCAATGTACTCAGACAGTTTTGATGTTAAGGAGCCTATGCCTGAAACAATTGGTCTACCCGGTGGGTTTTCAAGGCATTTGTGAACTTTTGGTAGATGGTAAAATAATGCCACTACTGGTGTGTCATTTTTCAAATACTTCCATTCGTTTTCGTTTATAACCTTTAGATCTCTTGCATTGTCTAATAGATGTTTATATTGTTCCAAGAAGCAATTAGTTGGATTAGATCTTAATTTATTATATGTGTTAATATCATATAGCAATCTCTTAGCCTCTTTTAGATAGTCACTTCTATCTTGTAAGACAATGCCTCCTCCCTTGTCCGCTTCTCGTATTATAATGTCGTTATCTTTTTCTAGATTTCTTATGAAATCCTTCTCTCTTTTTGAGAGATTATCTTTCTTAATCTTGTAGTCCCTACAGAGGTTATCCAAATCCTCTTGGACTAATTTAGTAAAGACAGGGATACAATTCCCTTTGGAATTAATCGGAAAGAAAGTAGACGGTGGTTTGAGAGATGTGTGAATATTCTTGTGTTGTTCATTTATCTCTCCACTGTTAACACTTTCTTGTTCCAGTGATTCTAAGGTTAGCAAGGTTTCTAATTCCAATTCAGAAGTATTCAATTTTTTTTCCATTTTTTGTTTTTCAAAATACCTCTTTAGGGTGAGGTTTCTAGTGAATTTGTTAAAATCCACGAAGAGTTGGAAAGGGTTTGGACCCTTCGTAGGGGCAAAAGATAGACCTTTTTCTAATGTTTTTAGCTCCTCTTTAGATAAGCTTCTCTTTGACAAATTAAAGATTTTCATGCTTACATCTTTGTTTGTAGAGTTTGTGTTTGTCTTTTCCTTTTTGCTCCCATTCTTAATTCCTCCTCTACATCCTCTGTAGTGTCGTTTACTCTTTTTAACCCCCTGTTTCTCCACTGTGGTGTATTGGGTTCTATTTGTGATAATTCTTTTTTGTTTGTGATTACTATACCAGGACTGCTGTATATACTGCTGCATATTGATCTCACTTTTGAACTTTAAATACAAAAAAGTTGAGCACAGCCCTTTGGAAAGAGTTTCTATCTTAATACTGTTGACTGGGATAACCGGTCTATGCTTTTATTATACCTCATACATATTTGAGGATACTGAATGTGAGTGCACTGTATGGAATAAAATATTTGTCACTGTTTTACATACGGGGTTGCACTATTATTGTGTCTATTTGTTTTACATGCCCATGGCCATCTGGTGAAAAAGGGGTTTGTTTTATCCCCACAAAGACAAGTACTCTGACTGCAGTCCTGCAAGTGATCATCCTATACTCGACACAGCTGGTGATTCAAGGGAGTTTTCTACTCATACTGCGCGGCACTTACCTCATACTGATTGAGGTAAAGGAGTGTAAGTAGACACCCCTTAAGATTTCTGCTTCTTGGATTAAAGGCAGTTTTTTTTATATAATTCATCTCTCATATATAGCATATACTTTTTATTTTCATTATCTTTTTATTTTTATTCTATTTTATTTTAAACCATTGTATATTATACATACCTTTAATATGTGTTTTATACGAAGTGTTTAGATTGTATTGTGTGTTTTATAATACTGATTGTGTATTACTAGCTAAATAGGCTTACTACTTACTGTCTCCTACTATTTTATTGTATTGCATTGAATTTGTGTTTAGCAACTATATATCTACCATAAGGATATTGGACATATTAGATTGTTCCTAATAAGTGACTTTCTATATATTGTTTTGCAGAATAATAGCCAATTGAATATATATTATAAACATTTATATTATTTGCGCCCTACCTTTTCTATCATTTTCTCTTTTCTTTCATATATATATATATATATATATATATATATATATAAATATTTATTTAAAATACATAGAACATATTCTGCTATGTGCAGAAGAAATATTTACAGTAAATACAAAGTATAACACTTTATTAAATATGAATAATGCATAAATATACTTTTTTATGTTTTCATCTACTTGACTGCAAAGTCAATTTATTTATGTATTTATGTGTTTATATATATGCCAGAAGTTGCCAGTAGTTGCAGAGTGATGATGTTAACAAGTCTGTCCATGAGAGGGAGTGTCAGAAACACTGCAAGAAAAACCAGAAACAGGCCTGCACTCCAAGTGAAACAAGTAAGGGTAAGTAATAGGATTGAGCTCGCATTCTATTGGCTGATTGGAACAGCCAATAGAATGCAAGCTCAATCCTGTTGGCTGATTGGATCAGCCAATAGGATTGAAGCTCAATCCTATTGGCTGATTGCATCAGCCAATAGGAATTTTTCACCTTTTATTCCGATTGGCTGATAGAATTCTATCAGCCAATCGGAATTCAAGGGACGCCATCTTGGATGACGTCCCGTAAAGGAACCTTCATTCTTCAGTCGCCGTCGTAAGAAGAGGATGCTCCACTCTGGATATCTTGAAGATGGAGCCGCTCAGCGCCGGTTGGATGAAGATAGAAGATGCCGTCTGGATGAAGACTTCTGCCGGCTTGGATGAAGACTTCGGCCCGCTTGGATGAAGACTTCTCCCGGCTTCGTTGAGGACTTCTTGCCGCTTGGATGAAGACTTCTGCCGTTTCGTTGAGGATCGATGTTGGGTCTTCAAAAACTGTAAGTGGATCTTCGGGGGTTAGTATTAGGTTTTATTAAGGGTTTATTGGGTGGGTTTTATTTTTAGATTAGGGTTTGGGCGGAAAAAGAGATAAATGCCCTTTTAAGGGCAATGCCCATCCAAATGCCCTTTTCAGGGCAATGGGGAGCTTAGGTTTTTTGTATAGGTTTTTATTTGGGGGGTGTTGGTTGTGTGGGTGGTGGGTTTTACTGTTGGGGGATTGTTTGTATTTTTTTTACAGGTAGAAGAGCTGATTTCTTTGGGGCAATGCCCCGCAAAAGACCCTTTTAAGGGCTATTGGCAGTTTAGTTTAGGCTAGGGTTTTTTTTATTTCAGGGGGGCTTTTTTATTTTGATAGGGCTATTAGATTAGGTGTAATTAGTTTAAATATTTGATAATTTCTTTTTTATTTTGTGTAATTTAGTGTTTGGTTTTTTTTGTAATTTAGTTAATTGTATTTAATTAATGTAATTTATTTAATTGTAGTGTAATGTTAGGTGTTAGTGTAAGACAGGTTAGGTTTTATTTTACAAAAACCTGTTGATGATACCTAGGTATCCAATCATAGGGGGCGCTCTAGAGAAAATGTTTGTCAACAATATATTTTATATCAATAACATATAGTTCATAACCGCAATCATAAACCACTTATTAGTGATAACTTAGCTTAGTCCTTGTCCTAAGGTGTAGGACTTGGGCCAATGTTCACAAAAGTCCTAATTTCTTCTTTATAGTTGTGTTGATTCGTCTGTGCGTGGCATCCAAATGTGATCGTCTGTGCGTGGCATCCAAATGTGGTCGATGGTATAATAACCCAAAATGGTGGGCAGCTCCTCTTGTATCAAACAAAGAAACAAAAATCTGTGAAAGGGGATCACAAAAAGAGAGGGCGCCTCCTAGTGAAACATTGCAAGAGTGATGATAGAGAGAGTATCCCAGTAGTTGCAGGTTCAAATCGATACACCAGACTCCGCCAGAGGGAGACTTACTGGATATTCAAATTTGGGAGTCTCTTTCCGGGGGCTTAAATGGAAATCTGGACATGGCAGCTTTTTAACATATAAAATTGAGTAGGGAATACCTCCTCTCTTTAGAATGGCTTAACGCTTTCTACTAATGCATGCATATCATTAATAATTCTAGCAAGAGACATTTCATCTTTTAATAATATCAACACTAATAAGAGATATCCCTCTTTTAACCAAATTAGTATATCTTTACACAGAGTAGTCTGAGAACAAATAGCTCTTTAACCTAGTGGTACATCATAAGTAAGACAGCTACCACTATATAGGTCAAGTTATCACATAAAAGTTATGACAGTTATATGGTATGTTTTATTATTATCATTACACCATCCAGCTATTATTAGAACATGAATTATAATAGGTAGTGTAGTAATACACCAATCCCACCACTATATCAATATTCAAGTAACATCTATAATATTATTTTAGGAATCTATATCTCACTAGTATATTTATTTATAAGCCATATCTATAATATTATTTTTAAATTTATATGGATTATTATCGGTCTATATTATTTATATAGCCATCACATGCAGAGGCACATATAATCCTACAATGTATAGGCCCATACCGTGGGGCAGTCTATATACCTATATATTTGTATCTGTTCCCAATTCTCAGAGAGAACATTATGGAGACGTAGTTATATACATCAATATGTAGGGATTGACTTATAAGGATTATATCCATTCACATGATTTATACATTGTATTTATGGTGTACGATATAGTGTGTTGGATATAATAATACATATTACCATATCAATGTGATATTCTATTATATCAACACGCGGATTGCAATCTATACATTACTCTTTTTCTGTCACATGACCCAGATTTTTATTAGGGATCGCACTGATTAAAGCACTATTGTTTAATATAAGCATTAAAATTCACACACACTCTCCTCATGTCAACACCACCCACAGACCCTATCATTACTAGAGTTTGCACAGACACATCATATGACCAAACATTTAGTATATATCGCTAATTAAAATAACAAATAGTACTATTGTTTAATATAAGCATTCAAATTCATATACACTTCCCCCATATCAATACCACTCACAGATCCTTTCATTATTAGAGTTTGCACAGACGCATCATATGACCAAACACTTTGTATATATCACCAATTAAAATAACTAAAAGCATAACTGCTTTCAAATAAAGTACAACACTCCCCCTATCACTTTTTGTAAATTATTTTATCGTATCCACCCACTGAATACCCTCACCAATTGGATAATACAGATTGCTTAGTCACAGAAAGTCGTGGTGACGACATCATACACGCCCACTAGATGTGACCAATAGTAGATTACTACTAACATGATGATACCCAATTTAATTTTGACATTGGCAATCAACCACAGATATTCTGACATCCTTACTGCACGAAGCAGTCAAAATAAATGGCATTTATCAGTGATTTACTATATTTTAACATAGAAACGATATCATGGACCTAATAATGGTCCTTTCATTTATTATTCACATATAAGTCGGGGTGACGATATCACACACGCCCATCAGACATGACCAATAGATCATTACTATTATGACGACACCACAATTCCTTCACATCAGTATCCAATCATAGACATTCAGGTAGTTTTACTGCATTATGCAGTCGAAACAAACAATGTTTTTTAGCAATTTATAACATTCAAATATAAAAACGACAACATGCACATATTAACGGTTCTTTATTCATCACACATTACGTTTTTAAACATTGTTAGGAATTCGTTACTTCTAAATATAGAAAAGATAACTTCCAACTCACGTCAGTAAATATCACACTATCCGGATCCAGTATATACTGGAGTAGAAAGGAGACAACTGTAGACTTGTCCACTTTCACAAATAAGGTATTGGTAAATAAGTTTATTCATTAGTTCTAGATTATCACTATATGATCTAGGTAGTCCAGACAACTTGAGAAATTACACTAACTAATACGCTTGATTATTTATATAACATATCATGAAAGCTTTGAATTATCTAATGAGAGAGGTATAAGGTTTTTTATAAAAAAGGTCAGAATTTAAATATATTCCTATGGGGTCCATGATTTGTTGCAAATTGTGATTTATTTTGTTTTATTACTGATTTGTGCATGTCATTTTAGTACTACTGTTTTATTAGTCTGTTTAGCACAGTGGAAAAATGATAGTGTAATGATGACAATGACTTTATTTAGCCTATGAGGCCTATTTATCATTTGTCTGTCGGACCTGATCCGACAGTGCGGATCAGGTCCGACAGACATCACTGAATGCGGAGAGCAATACGCTCTCCTTTTTCAGCATTGCACCAGCAACTCTTGTAACTCTTGTGTCTGCAACGCCGCCCCCTGCAGACTTGTGGCCAATCGGCCACCAGCAGGGGGGTGTCAATCAACCCGATCGTACTCGATCGGGTTGAATTCCGGCGATGTCTGTCCACCTGCTCAGAGCAGGCAGACAGGGTTATGGAGCAGCTGCTTCATAACTGCTGTTTCTGGCGAGCCTGCAGGCCAAAGCTTCCATTAGTCAAACAGATGCCTGAGGAAACAGCCAGTCTGGCTGAGAAACGCGTTGCAACTGTTTTTAACATTTGTTTTTATATATTGGGGTGCAACTGTCCACATCCCCTGATTTTTTAACAATTGTATCAATAAATTGCAATGTTTTATGGAAGCCTGAGCCTGCTCTTTGTTTGGATACATTGGAGTTCATCATCCTGTTGCAGGATCAGTGTAGCTGGGTCACTGCGATTCCCCAGCTTGTCTCAATCAGCACATTGGTGCTGCTCCCTTTGTGACTATAATATCATCTTATGCATCTCTCTATCATCACTCTTGCAATGTTGCACTAGGAGGCGCCCTCTCTTTTTGTGATCCCCTTTCAGAGATTTTAGGTTTTATTTTACATGTAAATTCAGATTATTATAACCTTGGTGACTAAATAATCTTGATTTTATTAAAGACAGGAGGCGAATATTTTGCATAATTCTTTACTGAAAACCAAAACAGCAGCAAAGAAAAAACTGACAGGAAGAAAAATAATTCACATAGTAACAGAGTATGACCAATCAGCATACAGTATAGTAGTAAAGAGACCAGAATAAACTAAGTCCTTCCTCTTTTCTTTGGTGAAACTCCTGAAAGACTACAGAAGAATGAACATCAACAACATCCTGGGCAGAATGGAATTTGAAGCTTGAGGGAGATCCTAGTCGAGCCTTGAAAGAAGTCAGAAAAAGAAAATCTCGCCATAGGATTAAACTGTAAAAAAAAGAAATAAAATGACAATAATATTTGTTCTTAGGTACAGAATCAAAGAATAAACAAAAACATGAACATACATAACATTAATTATCCTTATTCAATAATTATTTTTTTTTTAATTTTTTTTTTTTTAAATCTACACCGGGAGAGGCAGAAGAAAAAGGGGTGGGAAAATATTCGCCTCCTGTCTTTAATAAAATCAAGATTATTTAGTCACCAAGGTTATAATAATCTGAATTTTATGTCAAGACAGGAGGCTTCATATTTTGCAGTTTTAACGCAATAAAAGTAATGACTCAGCAGCGTGAAGAATGGGTTTAAAATAAAACCGAGAAAAGGTAGATGAAGAAGACCAATCTGCGGCTCTGAGGATATCTTGAAGATTACCTCCCGCTAAAAGAGCCTTGGATGCAGCTGCACCACGAATGGAATGAGCTCCCAAACGAAAGATCAATGCCTGCAGAGGACATGAGCCAACGCACCCATCTGGCTAAAGTGGGGGAAGAGACAGGGCGAAAAGGGGGGACAAAGGAGATTAACAATTGACCCCCAGAAGAAGACCGGGAAGAAATCGTCCTAGAAAGATAAGATTTCAAACAGAGAGCCACACAGAGTTGATCATCAGGGAAATACGGGTAGAAGATGGAAGACGACATGGATTTTGTGCGTTTAGAGATGGTAAAGGTAACGCCCTCAGGGGAAAAGGAAATGCCTTCTACGTCCAGCGCACGGATATCTGAAATCCTGCGGAAGGAAACCAAGCAGAGTAACATAGCCAACTTGGCTGACAACTCTTAAAGGGAAAGTTCTGCATTGGTAGGCCAATTCCTAAGAAAGGACAGCATGATGGAAACATCCCAAAGGTGAGAGTATCGAGCAGAAGGGGGAACCTTCAGTCTAATGGCTTTTAAAATCCGGCAAATTAGAGGATGCCTTCCCACCGGATTACCATCAACCGGAAAATGACCCGCTGAAATTGCGGAGCGGACGACATTAATGGAGCGATAAGCTCTTCCAAGGGAAAAAAGTTCAGAAAGATAATTTACAATAAAAACTACAGGGGCTGAAAAGGGATCAACCTGCCTGCGAGAACACCAACTAACCCATGACGACCAGGCTGAAGCGTAACATTTCCTGGTGCCAGGGGCCCAAGACTCTCGAAGGAGAAGTTGAGCGTCTCTTGAAAGGCCTTCGGAAGACCAGGATCCCCTGAAATCTGCCAAGCTAGCAGAGAAAGGCGATCCTGGAGAATCAGGGGGTGAGGTTCTCCCTGAGGGTCCGCAAGAATGTCTAGTTGATTGGGAAGAAGAAGAGGCTGGGAAACCGTCATCTCCAGAAGAAGAGGGAACCAGGGCTGCATCGGCCAAAAGGGGGTAATTATCATCAGGGAGCATTTGAATCTCCTGACCGTCCAGAGGGTTCTCGTGATGAGCGAGAAGGGAGGGAAAGCGTAAGCTCCGGACTGAGGCCAGATCTGCAGAAAAGCATCCGAAGCCTCGCTCCCCGGATCTGGAAGCCAGCTGAAATAACGAGGCAACTGATGATTGATCCTGGAAGCAAAAAGGTCCACAGAAAAGGGACCGAATTTCTTCTGAATTTTCAGAAAAAGGGGGCGAAGAAGTCGCCAATCGCTGGAGTCTCTCCAAAAACGAGAAAACCAGTCTGCGACAGAATTGTAAACTCCAGGAATATACTGAGCCCGGAGGGAAATGTTGCGGGAGGCACAGAACCTGAATAATTCTGAGGCAAGATCTGAAAGCATCTTGGATTTCGTACCTCCTAAGCGATTGATGTATTGGACCGCAGATATGTTGTCCATACGGAGGAGGATGCAGCAATTCATAAATTGTTTGGAGAAAGAGCGAATGGCAAAAGAGCCCGCCAAAAGCTCTAGACAATTGATGTGTAACGACTGTTCCAGAGGGGACCAAGTTCCCCCCGTCCCAGTCGAATCGAAAGATGCCCCCCAACCCAGAAGGCTGGCATCTGAGGAGAGCACAAAGTCTGGAGAGGATCCAAAGATAGCCTTGCCGTTCCAGGATTCCATGTGAAGGAGCCACCAGGACATCTCTGCACGGACCTCCTCGTTCAAACAAATCATCTGATGATATGAACGGCATTCTCTGAAAGATTGAATCTTCAGCCTCTACATTGCTCGGTAATGCAGCGGGGCAGGAAAAATTGCCTGAATGGAGGAGGCGAGGAGCCCGATGATTCTGGAAAGCTGGTGGATGGATATCATGGGGGACGCCAGCACCTCTCGAATTTCCAATTTGATCTTGTCGATCTTCTCCTGAGGTAGAAGGAGCAGACCTGAGGTGGAGTCTATGAGAAATCCTAGGAATTCTACTTGCTGAGAAGGGATCAAAGCCGACTTCTCCGAATTGATAACAAATCCTAGCCCTTGAAGAAGGGAGGAGGTTGTGTGCAAGTGAGAAAGGAGGGAAGAACGATCCTCTGCCATGAGGAGAATGTCGTCCAGGTAAATGATAAGGCGAATACCTTTGCCTCTGAGGATTGCGATGACGGGTTTTAGAAGCTTGGTGAAACACCAAGGAGCCGAACTGAGACCGAAAGGCAGGCAAGTAAATTGCCATATCCTGTCGTCCCAGAGGAACCTGAGGAATTTCCGATGGTCTGGGAACACTGGGACCGTAAGGTAGGCATCTGTCAAGTCTAGGCGGACGAACCAATCTCCCAGACGGAGTAGGTCCCTGAGCATGTGGATGCCTTCCATTTTGAAATGGTGGTAAACCACAAAGAAATTTAAGTCCCGAAGGTTGATGACAGGGCGGAAACCACCCGTCTTTTTCTTTACTAGAAAGAGGTTGCTTAGAAACCCCTCTTCTGGGTTCGAAACCTCCTCTATAGCACCCTTGAGCAGGAGAGATTGAACTTCTGAACCAATAAGGTCCATATTTGATTTTGAAAGATTCATGGGTCTTGGGTGACCCCTCTGGAAGGGAGGGCAAATGAATTCCAGCTTGAAGCCTCTCACTGTCTGAGTAATCCAAGGATCCTGAGAAATTAGATTCCACGTATGGGAAAAA
This sequence comes from Bombina bombina, assembly GCF_027579735.1. Lineage (NCBI taxonomy): Eukaryota > Metazoa > Chordata > Amphibia > Anura > Bombinatoridae > Bombina > Bombina bombina. The sequence continues at coordinate 188,492,651 of NC_069506.1, read as the reverse complement.
AGGGACAGTCTGCCTGCAAAGGGAGATATGGGGAAAGAAGTCAGGAACAAAGGAGGAGTACTCACTCTGGGTAGCGGGTGGGCCTGTAGGTAAGGTGGGTCTAGGAAGGGCTGATCTGGTCCTGACAGCTCGAGATCTTGGTGGGAAGAGAGTTCTTTGAGGATAGGAGGGGTACTGCTGGTAAGCGACTGCTTGGCGTTGCTGAACCATGAACTGTTGTCGGCCGGGCAGACGACCCCTGAATCTGCCAGCCCTGCCAAAAACCCGATTGGAGGGATTGAAAACTCTTCTCAGAGAGGCTTGAATCCTATCAATAGAGGTAAAGGTGGAAACATAATGCCTCATGATATTCAAAAAGGGTTCTCCGAAGAGAAGACCCTTGGCAGAAGATCCTGCCTCCTCGACAGCGAGAACAGCCAATCTAGGATTAATTCTCAAAAGGGCAGATCTTCTGCGTTCAGTAGAAATGGCTACGTTGGCGTTGCCAAGGAAGCAAAAAGCTCGAAAAGCCCACTCTCGAATGGCGAAAGGATCCAAAGGAGAGCCAGACAAAAGGGCTTCATCGGAAAGATGTAAAATCTGGGCCAAAGGACCTGAAGTGTCCAGGAGCTTATCCTGAACTCCTCTGAGAGCCTTGTCTAAACCCTTCCTCAGATCCCTTCCCCATCTAGTTAGGAAGGTAGCGAGTTTAGCGTCAAACTCCGGTGTTACTGATTCCCTACAAGGGAGGGAAGGTCTACGGCATTCGGCACGTAGCTTATTACGATCTTCACGATCGAGAGCCTTTCTGAGAGATCTCTGCAAAAAGCGAGAGAGATGAGGAGCTAAAGCCCAGTCCGATGATCTGGGATGTTTAATGTGTTTAGGGCTAAAGATTGGATTCCCAGCCGGGTCAACCATTTCTTCCTCTAATTCAATAGTTTGGGAAGATCGAGGGTGAGGAGCCCCAACCTGAGGAGCTGGAGTTGGATCAAGCTCTAGGTCAGACTGAGGATCCTCCTCCCAATCTAACCCTGGAAAGGACTCCATGTAGTCCTCCATATCAAAATTTTCAGAGTCTGAGCTCTGCGTCCCCCCTTGTACACCCAGGGGGGAAAGGGTTCGTCTACCCCGTTTAACCTCTGGGGAGGAGGTTCTGACAACCCTATTTGAAACGCCCGGGGGAGGGGCTTTCGATTTTTGAGCTTTGCCTTTATGTGGAGCAGAGCGAGAATGAGTTTTCCAATGACGCTTGCGCGATATTGGAGGGTCTGAATCAGAGGATGAGGATTCCTCTAAATGAAGGGATTGGGGATGTTCTAAATTTTTTTTTAGAAGGGGAAACATTATGTTTTAATGCAGAAGCAATGGCCGAATTAATATAGGCTAAAAGGTCTTCTTTGGACTGAGGGGAAGAAGGGGCGGGGTCAATGACAGGGTCGGCAGACTCCATTCTTAAAATGATGAAACAAAGAGTTCCGATCTAAATGAAAAAATAAAATATAGAAACAAAAATCAAACCCCAGAGAAACATATTAGTAACAAGAAAAAAATATATATATATATTTTTTTTTTTTTTTAAATGTATGTTTAATAGAAGAGGCAGGAATTGAACCCTGGACCTACAATCTGTATGAATAAAGAGTTAGCCCACCAAGCTAAACAGCTAATTCACAAAAACTGTACATAAAGTAATAATAACTCTTTTTTTTTTTTTTTTAAATCAAGTAGATTTGAAAAGAAACCTTGATTTTACTCTTTTTAATATCAGTAACTTTTTATTAATAATTTTTTATACCCATGTAAGGATTCAAACCAGGGACCTTCAGACTCTATACTGGTTGCTAAACCACTGAGCTATCTCAGCTCTAGAATAAGAGTGTGTGTAAAACTGTCTGAAGTAATTTAAACTGAAAGAAAAATGGCGGGAAAAAACGGGATCCGTTATCAAAGTAATCTTTAAAGCCAATTTATTGCCCTTTAAACTTTATTTATTTAAAATACTTAGGAGATACCAACAGGATACTTTTCCTGTATAACAAGAAATTATAAAAGTCCGACCGCCACACCACCTAACCGGAGCCGATGCAGGCCGCGGCTCACACACCCGACCAGCTCAGCTATGAATAGCTACCGGTCAGATGTGTGTCCGCGCGATCCGCAGCGGCACCACGTCAGAGAGGAGGGAGTCAGAGAGACCGGTATGCGGTCTGGTGACTTGGAATAACGGAGCAGTCAGGCGGCTGCTCCGTAGAATAGCAGACAATATAAAACGGAGCAGTCTTTAACAGAAACGGCTGCTCCGAACAGACACACAATTATCTATAGAGAAAGCTACAACTAGGTTGGAATATGTCAAATAAGCTAACTGAGGAGCAATATAATAGTCAAAATAAATTTGAAAAATTATATAATTACTGAGGGGAACAGAACCCTGAATGACCCAGTGAAGGGGCCAAGAGAAAACACCTAAGCCATGAAAGCTTAAATGGCAATAGAAAAATTTTACTATATACAAATAGAACACAATTAAAATAGAATACAATTAAAATAGAATACAATTAAAATAGAATACAATTAAAAGATAACAGTGTATTACAAGTTATATAGAAAATATATGCTTAAAGAAATACGTGACCTGCTGTCTTGGTAGCAGCAAAGAAAAGAGGGAGGACTTAGTTTATTCTGGTCTCTTTACTACTATACTGTATGCTGATTGGTCATACTCTGTTACTATGTGAATTATTTTTCTTCCTGTCAGTTTTTTCTTTGCTGCTGTTTTGGTTTTCAGTAAAGAATTATGCAAAATATGAAGCCTCCTGTCTTGACATAAAATTTGTATTTATTTTAACTAGGTAGTTAGTAAATACCTAGTTAAAAAGTGTGCAGTGAAGATAAACCAGCAAAACTCGTAATACCAGCGGTAGTGAAAAAGAGCTTTAACGCTGCTTTTTCACTCATACCGCAAAACTCGTAATCTAGCCGTATATTTGGTATAGGGTTAAATAACAAATGGTGTTGGGATGGGCTGCTTTGCCTTAAAATGCCCAGGTCTATTTTTGGCCCCATTTCGGCTCTGGTGAACATAGAGGTGTTTGAGTGCATTTGATCACCTTATATTTGCAAAACAATAATTAGGTTTACGTATTCCCAATGCAAGAGGTTGCCGTCTGGTATACAAGACAAGATAAACTTGCTAAAATGAATAACTAAACTTCTTCTTTGACTGTCAGGAAGTCAGTAATTTATTTCTATATTACTGGTACAGGTCAAGTGATAATGTAATACATACATACATGTAGTCCCAGTAGAGTAGTTATTAATAGAGAAGACATTATAAATGGGTATTTTAGCTGGGCAGATGATGTTCAACTGTTTGACTACATGAAATTTTAACTCAGTTTCCTTAGACGTCTAATACAAATCAAATGATTAATACTACATGAAACCTAAGTTATTTTTTTACATAGCTAATAGTTTTGTGTGTCTGAGAAATGTTAACTATTATCAGATTTAAATGTAATGTTTAAAGGCACAATAAACTATGGTTATCTTTTGATGAAGAGTAAAGTAAGTAGACTCATAGGACCTCAGGAGCATACATGTATGTTTACCACTTTACAGCAGCAGGGTTTGCAACAATATTTGTAATAATGGTATACATTGTTGCAAACACTGCTGCCATTGATTTCTAAAGACATGTATTTGCTCATTAGGTCCTTTGAACTTAATTGGTCTACTCTTCAACAAAACATACCAAGAGAACAAAAAAATTATGTAAAGTTTTATGAAACTGCATGCTCTAGCTTCATAATGAAAGTTTAATTTTGATTATACTGACCCTTTCAATTAATATAATGTCCATGATGTAACTACTAGAGTACTTTAACACCTTTTGGGAGCAATCATTAACTGGATACAGAAGAAGAATCCGCAAACTCTCCTCAATACATATGTTTCCAAAGACTGGCAGCATGTGATGACATCATCATATAGCGCATTGATGGCCAACTTCCTAACATATTGGGATCACAAATCAATATTAAACACTAAATAAATGCTAGATAGAATGATGCAGTCACAGAAAAGATTAGTCTGAGAATAACATGTAGATGTATTTTTTAAAGTTCCATTATGTGTTTAAATAGTGACAAAGTAAGTGTAAAGTTTTAGTGTCTATAAAACAATGGGAGCTGCCATGTTGTAACTTAGGTTACCTTCTATTCTGTGGCCAATCAGGGATAGTTATAAATAGGTCACTAGAGTGTACAGCCAATGGCTGTGTGGAATATAACACTGTTCTGCACTTCCACTTCTAACAGGAACTAAAAAGCTCTCAATTTTAGAATAGATTTACAGGAAAGGGGGGCAAAATAAATAATGAATGTATACTGCAGAGTTTATATATATATATATATATATATATATATATATATATATATATACACAATTTATCAATTTATATTACCATCTCAAAGTGTTTAATGTCTCTTTAAGGGCTGCATATAAATGTATGACAATGAAACAAACAAATAATATACTTCCTAAAAGTGTCCAGTGGTACAGAGGATATAGGTAAGGTTGTAGGGTAACCTATTTTTAGTAGAACAGGGATGAACCGCAACAGACAGGAGCATATAACATGAACATAATTTAGCAGATCACAGCATCATTCCAATAGGTCTCAACTGACTATATTTTGAACTCTGAAATGTAATCTTTAATTGGACAATTGCCTTGGTGAAGATTCAGTAGGTCGGTCTCTAAAGAGAGAAGGGGGTGTGGTTCATTATACAAGTTGCCTAAAATGTCCAGGAATAAACCAAAAATTGTATGATAGGACAATTAGTAAGCAGCAAATTCTCGGCCTTGCACAGAGGTTTGACTTTAAGAAGTGCAATTAGTGCTTGTGTCTTGATATAATCAGTGGCCTGTTCAGGCAGAGACCTATGTTGTTTATAATAATAATTGCATTTTGAAACAACTTCTTCAATAGTGAAGACAGTAGGTTGAGTTGGCTAATCTATGTTTACAATTAAAGGGACATTAAACCCAAACATTTTCTTTCATGATTCAGATAGAGAATACAATTTTAAACAAAATTCCAATTTACTTCTATTATCTAATTTGTTTCAATATTTAGATATCCTTTGTTAAAGAAATAGCAATGCACATGGGTGAGCCAATCACATGAGGCAAATATGTGCAGCCACCAATCAGAATCTACTGAGCCTATCTAGATATGCTTTTCAGGAAGGAATATCAAGAGAATGAAGCAAATTAGATAACAGAAGTATATTAGAAAGTTGTTTAAAATGGTATGCTCTTTTTGAATCATGAAAGAGAAAATTTGGGTTTATAGTCCCTTTAAGATATACTACCTCTTACGAGCTGGGCCAGGAGAGACATCTGCTGGTCAACTTTAGCAGGGCATGAAACATAATTAGAAGCTTACAATTTTGGTTCATTTGTACTTTTAGGATAAGAGAGGCAAGAAGCCTGTTGTAAATGAGCAAACGTACTCAGTGGCACATTCTGGGTCAGGGTGCAAGCATTAGGCCAAGGTAGGTGCCACAGATTAAAAATGAAAGCTTCCTGATCAGAGAACAAAAAGCTACACAATATGAGACAGAAGTAGACTAGCTCACAACGGAGCTCCATTTAGGACTGACACCTTTTCTGGAAACAAAATATTGCTTAATAGCATACATTTGTATAAATAATTATACATCTTAAATTAAGGACTAAAGCTGTTAGGACTGATTTTGAATAATAATTGATTTATAATTAGATTCAAACACACTTAGAAGTTTCACCATGATAGTATCTATATTTCTATAAAGTTTATTAGGAGAGCGCCACCTAGTGTAATTCTACAAGGATAATACATATATATATATATATATATATATATATATATATATATATATATATAAAAAATATATAAATATATATACCGTATATATATATATATATAATATATATATGATAATTTGATAATTATGTTGTAAATTTAATACAGATACTGAACAGCACCTATTTTATACAAAGAGAAAACATTTTTAGGAAAAAGAAACAGTGATAATATCAGTAAATAGACTCAAATACTCAAAAATTCTGCAAAAGATTATTTATTTTCGTAAAATCTAAGTAAAAGAACAATACAGATCAAAAGTTCTTTTTGATTCAAATGTAGCAAAAATCTAACAATGGCTGCTTGCAATATAATACAGATATAACAAAAGATAAAGAACAAACGGCTAGATTACGAGTTGTGCGTTAGGGTAAAAAAGCAGCGTTAAGAGGTCCTAACGCTGCTTTTTTTACGCCCGCTGCTATTACGAGTCTTGCAGGTTTAGGGGCACTGCACACTTTTTTGTCCTTACCGCAAAACGACTTACGTAAACTTCGTAAAGTCTTTTTTCTATGTGACTTCCATAGCGCCGGTATTACGAGTCTGTCCTGGGAGACCAAAAAGTGAGCGGTACACCCTACCCCGTCAAGAGTCCTAACGCATTTAAAAGTCAGTAGTTAAGAGTTTTATGTCATAAAACTCATAACTAAAGTGCTAAAAAGTACACTAACACCCATAAACTACCTATTAACCCCTAAACTGAGGCCCTCCTGCATCGCAAACACTAAAATAAAAATTTTAACCCCTAATCGGCCGCTCTGGACATCGCCACAACTATATTAAACATATTAACCCCTAAACAGCTGCACTCCCGCCCCGCAAACACTAGTTAAATATTATTAACCCCTAATCTGCTGTCCCTAACATCGCCGCCACTTACCTACATTTATTAACCCCTAATCTGCCACCCCCAACGTCGCTGACACTATACTAAATTTATTAACCCCTAAACCTAAGTCTAACCTTAACCCTAACACCCCCTAACTTAAATATAATTTAAATAAATCTAAATAAAATTACTATCATTAACTAAATTATTCCTATTTAAAACTAAATACTTACCTGTAAAATAAACCCTAAGCTAGCTACAATATAACTAATAGTTACATTGTAGCTAGCTTAGGGTTTATTTTTATTTTACAGGCAAGTTTCTAATAATTTTAACTAGGTAGAATAGTTAGTAAATAGTTATTAACTATTTAATGTCGCGATCGCCCTGCTGCTGATCGCTTTCTTCTTTTCCTCTGTCAGCGCGGTAGCGCTTCCTTGGTTGCCTAGCAACCCTGTTTCTCTCCGGCCCCTTCTGCTGACGTCAGAAGGTCTCCTCTCCTCGGTGCCTGTTTGTTCTAATTCTCTGGCTTGTGAGTACTTTCTAAATCTCTAGTTTGATTAGAATTGCTGGCTTGTTTTATTCTTACCCTGCTTAAACCCTTCCTGCCTGATTCCTGATAACTGGACTCTGCTTGTTTGAATATTTCTACTGTTTAACCTCAAACAGCTTGATAACACGTTGCTGGACTTTGCTTGTTAGACTATTCTACTGGTTAACCCCAAACTGCCTGATTACACGTTGCTGGAACTTTGCTTGCTAGACCATTCTACTGTTTAACCCCAAACTGCCTGATTACATGTTGCTGGAACTTTGCTTGCTAGACCATTCTACTGTTTAACCCCAAACTGCCTGATAACACGTTGCTGGACTTTGCTTGTTTGACTATTTTACTGGTTAACCCCAAACTGCCTGATTACACGTTGCTGGAACTTTGTTTGCTAGACCATTCTACTGTTTAACTCCAAACTGCCTGATAACCCGTTGCTGAACTTTGCTTGTTTGACTATTCTACTGGTTAACCCCAAACTGCCTGATTACACGTTGCTGGAACTTTGCTTGCTAGACAATTCTACTGTTAACCCCAATCTGCCTGATAGCACGTTGCTGGACTTTGCTTGTTTGACTAATTTTTCTGGTTAACCCCTACCTGCCTGATTTCAAGTTGCCGGTTATTGCTTGATGGATTACTCCTTTGGTTAACCCTATCTACCCGAAGTTTCATCTCCTGACCCTGCTGTACCAACTTCCAGTTTATTTCAGTGAGTATATTATTGCAGCTGTCGCAGGGTCAGGTCCTGGAATATACTCACAGTGCTAGGGTGTTATTCAAACTTCATTCTAGCATTTGGGTCTAACTTTGGACTTAACCTATCCTGACATTACAAACAGGCCCTATAATGGACCCTGGTGAGTTATCCAGAGCTGTGGCTCTACAGGGACAGCTTCTTGGAACCCACTCTGCACACCTGCAATCCCTGGATTCTAAATTGGATCAAATTACTGCTCTTTTGCATAATCTCTCTCCACCTTCACAAGTCTCTGCAACACCTGTTGTTCCTGTGGCCAGTTCTAACCCTGCATTTAATCCGCCACAACCTGCAGAACAGTTTATTCCCAGAATTCCGCTACCAGATAAATATGACGGCAATCCTGAAGACTGTCGAGGATTTCTTAATCAGTGCCGCCTTCACTTCAGAAATAATCCTCAGATGTTTGTTTCCTCTACCTCCAAGATCACCTTTTTAATTTCTCTTATGAAGAGTAAAGCCTTGGCTTGGGTTTCTCCACTGTTGGAAAAGGATGATCCTTTGCTCCATGATATTGACACTTTTGTATCCATATTTTCTTCTGTGTTTGATAAACCTGGTAGATCAGCGGCTGCCGAAGCAGGACTTTTAGATTTAAGGCAGGGATCTCTTTCTGTAGCACAATACGCTATAGAATTCCGGACTTTAGCTGCTGAAACTATATGGAATCATTTGGCCCTGCGTGCAGCGTTTCGTAAAGGTCTCTGTGATCGTTTGAAAGACGAACTGGTTTATAGGGATCTTCCTGATTCTCTAGAAGAACTTATCAACTTATGTATCAAGCTAGATGCTCGTTACTCTGAGCGTCTCCATGAACGTGACCGTAACAGAAGATCCTTTATCAGATCTTCTTTCCGTCCTATGCCTCATTCACCAAACCTTCCTACTCCAAATACTTCTATCTCTGAGTCAAGTGAACCCATGGAGGTTGGTGAAATCAAATCATCCGAAGCTGAACATCTCAGAAGGCGTAATCTAGGACTATGTCTTTACTGTGGTATTAAGGGGCATATGTTAAAAGATTGTCCAACTCGTCCAGTAAAAGCCAGGGCTTAACTCCAGAAAGAGGGACTGAGTTAAGCCAAAGATCTTTTTTCTACCCTCAATCCCAAGCTGTTTGTTCCAGTCACTTTCTGCTTTGGCAACACCAAATTCCAGGCTCAAGCACGCATCGATTCTGGAGCTGCAGGAATGTTTATGGATTCGGATTTTGTCAACGCCTTTCGGATTCCTTTGCTTTCCAAGAGCCAAGTAATTAAGGTCACTACTGTCAGTGGTCAACCCTTAGGTTCTGGATTCATTCAATATTCTATGATACCGCTTCTCATGTCTGTAGGAGTACTTCATTCCGAAACCATTTGTTTTGACATCATCTCTTCTCCACAGTTTCCTCTCATTTTGGGACTCCCTTGGCTTCAACTACATGATCCAGTTTTTTCCTGGTCTAAAGGAGAACTTGTTGCTTGGGGATCTTCTTGTTTCAAACAGTGTCTTCAGAATACTCCCAAAACTTCTAGTACAGTTGTGGCAGTTTTGGACATTCCTGATTCCTTGCCTGAACATTATCATTCTTTTTGTGATGTCTTTTCTAAAAAGAATGCTGAAATATTACCTCCACACCGGACCTTTGATTTTCTCATTGACCTATTACCAGGAGCACCTCTTCCCAAGGGTAAAACATACCCACTTTCTCATCAAGAAAATGTTTCACTTGAGGAATACATCAAGGATAATTTGGCCCGAGGTTTTATTCGCCCTTCTTCCTCTCCAGTAGGAGCAGGTTTTTTCTTTGTGGAAAAAAAAGATGGAGGTCTTCGTCCTTGCATTGACTATCGTGCTCTTAATCAAATTACAATCAAGAATTGTTATCCACTTCCTCTCATTCCCAAATTATTTGATCGTCTCCAGGGTGCTTCCATCTTTACCAAATTGGATCTTCGTGGGGCATATCATTTGGTCAGGATTCGTAAAGGGGACGAGTGGAAAACAGCCTTAAACACTAGGTTTGGGCACTATGAATATTTAGTTATACCTTTTGGGTTATGCAATGCCCCTGCAGTCTTTCAACATTTTCTTAATGAAATATTCAGAGACTATCTTAATCAATTCGTTATTATCTATCTTGATGATATTTTGATTTATTGCCGGACTTTACAGGATCACGTTCATCATGTTACACTAGTACTCCAGAGATTACGTGAAAATTCTCTCTTTGCCAAGCTTGAAAAGTGCTCTTTTCATCAAGAATCTATTCATTTTCTGTGTTACATTATTTCACCGTCTGGATTCAAGATGGATTCTGATAAACTCGGCTATTATAGATTGGCCTAGACCAACTTCATTAAAATCTCTTCAAAGGTTCCTGGGGTTTGCCAATTACTACCGTAAATTCATAAAAGACTTTGCTAACATCTCAGCACCCCTTACAGCTCTTACTAAGAAGGGTCAGGATTGCAAGCATTGGTCTGATAAGGCCTTACAGGCATATGAATCTTTGAAGTCTGCATTTACTTCGGCTCCCATTCTTTCCCATCCAGTTCCGAGTCTCCAATTCATCCTTGAAGTGGATGCTTCTCTGATCGCTGCTGGGGCTGTACTATCTCAGCGAAATCCTGTTACTAGTAAGATCCTTCCTGTGGGATTTTTCTCCAAGAAGTTTAATACTTCTGAATTGAATTATGACGTCGGTAACAAGGAACTGTTAGCTATTAAGATGGCTTTGGAAGAATGGAGACATCTGCTTGAAGGCACGGTTCAACCATTTCTTATTCTCACGGATCATAAAAATCTTCTGTATCTTCATACTGCCAAACGCCTCAACTCACGTCAAGCCCGATGGGCTCTGTTCTTTTCCAGATTTAATTTTGTCCTCTCTTATATTCCTGGTTCTAAGAATATGAAAGCAGACGCTTTATCTAGACAATTTCTGGCCTCTGATTCTACATTTTTGGATTCTGAACCCATTCTCCGCCCTGCTAAAGTTCTAGCTCAGTTATCTACTTTTCCTTTCCAAGCATTACAGTCTGCTCAAGCCTCTGTTCCTTCATCCTTTAACATACCTCCTGGGATCTTGTTTGTACCTACTGAATTCCGCCTCAAACTTCTTCATTGGGCTCATGATAATGTTCTGTCTGGACATCCAGGAGTATGTAATACTTTGTGGAGACTCAAACAACATGTCTGGTGGCCTTCCATGGTCAAAGATGTCAAGGACTATGTTGCAGCTTGTCATTCCTGTACCTCTAATAAACAGTCTTCTTCTTTACCTCTTGGACTCTTACAACCTCTGCCTGTTCCGTATTATCCCTGGTCTCATGTTTCCATGGACTTTATTACAGATCTTCCTAATTCTGCCGGAAACAAGACCATATGGGTTGTAGTAGACAGATTTTCTAAGGCAGCTCATTTTGTTCCATTACCTGGATTACAATCTGCCCAGAAACTCGCTGAATTGTTTATACTCCATATCACCAGATTACATGGTTTTCCTTTGGACATTGTTTCTGATTGAGGAGTTCAATTTGTCTCAAGATTTTGGAAATCTCTGTGCAAACAGTTTGGAGTTACCATATCTCTTTCTACTGCCCATCATCCTCAATCCAATGGTAAAACTGAGCGGGTTAATCAATCTCTTGAATCCTATCTCAGGCACTATGTCAATCATCAGCACTCCAATTGGTCTCAACTTCTTCCCTTAGCAGAACTTGCCTACAATTCCCGTTTCAATTCTTCTTTACAGGACTTCTCCTTTCAAGGCAGCCCTATGGATTTGTACCTAGAACTTTTCCTATGTCTTCTGGGGGTTCTGGAGTTCCTGGAGCAGATCGTACTGTGAAGAATCTCTGTAAACACTGGAAGAAGATTCGGGAAATTCTTCACCTCTCTTCTCAAAAGTATAAACGATTTGCTGATCGCAAACGCCGTAAGGCACCCTCATTTCGGACTGGAGACAAGGTTTGGATTTCCACCAGATTCATCCGACTCAAACAACCTTGTGCTAAATTGGGTCCTAAATACATTGGACCTTTTAGGATTGTTTCCAAGGTATGTTCTACTGCCTACAGGGTGGCTTTACCAGACAACTTGAAGGTTCATCCTGTCTTTCACGTATCTCTTCTTAAACCAGCAGTCTCTAACCGGTTTTCCACCAGATGTAAAGTTCCCTCTCATTTCTTGTGGATGTTACTTCGGAATTTGAGATCAGTCAATCCTTGATTCTAGAATTATGGGGTAACCGTTTATATTATTTGGTCCATTGGAAGCGATATCCCATCACTGAACGTTCCTGGGAACCTGCTTGTCATGTCCACACCTCTGCTTTGATCAAATGGTTCCACGCCCAGAATCCTTCAAAGCCTGTTCGTGTTCCCCGGAGGGGTCCTTGAGGAGGGGGGCACTGTCGCCGATCGCCCTGCTGCTGATCGCTTTCTTCTTTTCCTCTGTCAGCGCGGGTAGCGCTTCCTTGGTTGCCTAGCAACCCTGTTTCTCTCTGGCCCCTTCTGCTGACGTCAGAAGGTCTTCTTATTCCGGCATCTCCTCTCCTCTGTGCCTGTTTGTTTTAATTCCTGGCTTGTGAGTACTTTCTGAATCTCTAGTTTGATTAGAATTGCTGGCTTGTTTTACTCTTACCCTGCTTAAACCCTTCCTGCCTGATTCCTGATAACTGGACTCTGCTTGTTTGAATATTTCTACTGTTTAACCTCAAACAGCTTGATAACACGTTGCTGGACTTTGCTTGTTAGACTATTCTACTGGTTAACCCCAAACTGCCTGATTACACGTTGCTGGAACTTTGCTTGCTAGACCATTCTACTGTTTAACCCCAAACTAACTGATTACACGTTGCTGGAACTTTGCTTGCTAGACCATTCTACTGTTTAACCCCAAACTACCTGATTACACATTGCTGGAACTTTGCTTGCTAGACCATTCTACTGTTTAACCCCAAACTGCCTGATAACACGTTGCTGGACTTTGCTTGTTTGACTATTCTACTGGTTAACCCCAAACTGCCTGATTACACGTTGCTGTAACTTTGCTTGCTAGACTATTCTACTGGTTAACCCCAAACTGCTTGATTACACGTTGCTGGAACTTTGCTTGCTAGACAATTCTGCTGTTAACCCCAATCTGCCTGATAACACGTTGCTGGACTTTGCTTGTTTGACTAATTCTTCTGGTTAACCCCTACCTGCCTGATTTCAAGTTGCCGGTTATTGCTTGATGGATTACTCCTTTGGTTAACCCTATCTACCCGAAGTTTCATCTCCTGACCCTGCTGTACCAACTTCCAGTTTATTTCAGTGAGTATATTATTGCAGCTGTCGCAGGGTCAGCTCCTGGAATATACTCACAGTGCTAGGGTGTTATTCAAACTTCATTCTAGCATTTGGGTCTAACTCTGGACTTAAGCTATCCTGACATTTAATAACTATCTAGCTAAAATAAATACAAAAGTACCAGTAAAATAAAACCTAACCTAAGTTACAATAACACCTAACACTACACTATAATTAAATAAATTAACTACATTAACAACAATTAAATAAATTAAATTAGCTAAAGTACAAAAAACAAACAAACATTAAATTACAGAAAATAATTAACAAATTACAAGATATTTAAACTAATTACACCTATCTAATAGCCCTATCAAAATAAATAAAAGGGGGGAACCTCTGGGCGGCGGCCATGATAGGTCGCAAGACTGTCTACTGCTTAAACTCTGAGCACTAATCTGCACAAAACCCATATTTATATGCCCAATCGAGCATTGCCTAATATATAATCCTTTGCAGCAGAGAATGCTCCTTTGAATAACATCGCTATTGCTGGATTTGATGCATTATTCAGCCTACCGGAACGACACAAAGGTTGTGGCCTACTACATAACCCCCCCGGCAGGCCACATGTGTGACTCTGTCGTGATAGAGCAGTAATATCCCGCTAGATACTACAAAACCTTCCCTATGCTAACTATCGGGGTAAGAAAGGAGTTATTTTACTTATACTGCAGCTATCTACATGAGAGAAATTGCCGAAGCCTATGATGGAGACTGCCCAATATATCCTAAAGGAACTGAGCTTTCTGTTGGAACACTATCATGCCGCCTTTGATCAGTCGCTACAAGCGGCGTTTCAAATTACCAGGGACTCCGCTCCCACAGAGTCCATTCAGCAGAAACCTATACAAGTGCAGGAAGTACAGGGGAGCGATTTGGAATCTGGGCATGTAATATGCAGCGAAGATTGTCTTTTGCTGGGACTGACTAATTCTGATAGTAAGATGGGCGGAAGTATGGAGGAACATGGGACCACATTGGAGTCTCACAATTACTGTACAACGGGCTGGTCACCTTCGGTTCCCAATCGGGGGGCTGTGAAACCTGCTGTGTGGAGTCTGCAGTCTGTCTCGAGCAGTAGATGTCAAACAAGGTCTACCCTTAAAATTACAGAGTTATGGAGCTGTCCTGTACAAGCAGCGCATTGTGACCATGCTGCCCTGCACTATACTGCCGACTACTACCTTTCTGCACGGGACGTTGGAGGGGGGCGACATCTGGAGCAGAGGGTGTATGGAGCGATCCTCCTTTGCTCTATCAACAGCCCTGCTGTCAGCTAGGACCCTCTGCATTGCGAGCCACAGATGACAGGCATGGCTGGAAGGTTACCTTGTGTGATCGCAGTGGAGTAGGCTAAACACTTTCAAGGGGTCACTAAGCCCATTTGACTTTGCATACCATACTCCCTATTATTTTAAGCAGCTCTCTATATTGGTTCAGAGTGTACCTATTGCAGTAGATTTATTCTATAGCCTCTTAGCTGTAATCTTTTCTTGTTATAAATAGCCCCTGTTGGTTCCGGTTACCTTTATTATATGATATAGACCACAAAGGAAAATGTATAATTAATTGTATTTACTCCACTGTTTGTTTTGCCAGTTAATAGGTTTGCACAGACGATTATACTAGGCACTTAATAAAACTATTTCCTAAATTGAGAGTCACAGGACAGGGATCCAGCCCCAGATTTAGCTATTGCCTTCTCATATTTGTAAATATATAATGTTATCTATCTGCTAAGCAAGAGATATTTGTCAAATGGATTCTTATCCCTAAGCACTCACAAGTAATCGTGCACATGTATATGTTTTATTTCATTTATCTTTTCCCCTGTTTTCCTGTCCTGCTGTCTGCGGCCGAGGCAGTGGGTCAGACACATCTCCCCTCCGGATGTCAGTTGCCTCTAGCTCCCACCCTGGGGATCTGGACAATACATGCATAACGTATTTACTATTAAGTTGAGATTTTAGCACCTAACTTAGCACTCCTTTACCATACCAGTACCTCTGTTCAGGTTTCTTTGAGATGAGACTGATGCCATGTAAGTGGCTATTTCTTCCCTATTTACATAGTGACCAGCTCCTTCCATTAGGTCTTTGGATTATGGTTTAAATTTAACTCTAAGGTGACCTCAGAGTGTATAACACCCTTAAATATATTATGCCTACATGTTCAGGTCTTACTTTACTTATGTGAGTATTTTAACATAAATTTCATAACATAAGAAAGGCAATCTGTTGATCCCTCCTGAGCTCATGTTCCTATGTTCAATATATATGAGATTTTTCGCACTCAACTGCTGCTAACCTGAGCTGAAGTGTATATATTTTGATTTTTAACGATAGCTTTTTACCTCATGTTACCGTCATATGTGTAATGATATAGTTTATTAAGCATATAGTGATCTCTGCTCACTCCTGCCCGCTGCATTACTTTAAGCCTAAAGAGTCTATGTATGTTTTTTTTCTTAGTATTAGCCCCGTTCCCTACACAGTTTTCTTTTTTTCGAAGAATCCATAGGGACAACCATCCCATTCGCTTGTTTTCATTTATCAGAAGCTATCACTGAGAATTAAAAGTAAAAGAAGGGGTACTTCATCTGGGGTCCAAGAGTGGCCTCTTTACAGTCAGGTTACCCCACTATATATTAGGTTTCCCATAAACTTTGTGCGGTCCAATAGTGGCCGCTTAAAACATACAGTGGGTGTATAGTCAGAGAGGCAAAAACGTTCATATTGAAGTGCAACTTGTTTAATTATATCTGATCTGTTAGTAGTTTACTCTGTAAACATACTTCTTGTTATTGTGTATTGACAATTTCTATTTGTTTGCCTTGAAAAGAACCTCAATAAAAAATATTTAAAAAATAAATAAATAAAAGCCCCCCCAAGATAAAAATAAAACCTAGCCTAAACTAACTACCAATAGCCCTTAAAATGGTCTTTTGCGGGGCATCTGCCCCAAAAGTAATAAGCTCTTTTACCTGTAAAATAAAATACAAACAACCCCCCCAACCAGTAAACCCACCACCCACACAAACAACCCCCCAAATAAAATACTATCTAAAAAATTGCCCTGAAAATGGCATTTGGATGGGCATTGCCCTTAAAAGGGCAGTTAACTCTTTTGCGCCCAAACCCTAATCTAAAAAATTAAACCCCACCCAATACACCCTTTAAAAAACCAAACATTAACCCCCTGAAGATCGACTTACTGTTCTGAAGATCCAACATCCATCCTCAAGGAGCGGCAGAAGTCTTCATCCAACCAGGACCGAAGTCCTCAACGAAGCGGGAGAAGTCTAATCCAAGTCGAGCGAAGTGGTCATCCAGACGGCATCTTCTATCTTCATCCATCCGACGCGCGAGCGGCTCCATCTTCAAGACTTCCGACACGGAGCATCCTCTTCATACAATGGCTTCTTACTGAATGACGGTTCCTTTAATGATGTCATCCAAGATGGCGTCCCTTAGATTCCGATTGGCTGATAGAATTCTATCAACCAATCGGAATTAAGGTAGAAAAAATCCTATTGGCTGATGCAATCAGCCAATAGGATTAAACTTCAATCCTATTGGCTGATCCAATCAGCCAATAGGATTGAGCTCACAGTCTATTGGCTGATTGGAACAACCAATAGAATGCAATCTTCAATCCTATTGGCTGATTGCATCAGCCAATAGATTTTTTTCTATCTTAATTTCGATTGACTGATAGAATTCTATCA
Source organism: Bombina bombina (assembly GCF_027579735.1). Lineage (NCBI taxonomy): Eukaryota > Metazoa > Chordata > Amphibia > Anura > Bombinatoridae > Bombina > Bombina bombina. Next base: position 188,475,550 of record NC_069506.1, on the reverse strand, counting down.
GCCAATTGGAATCTAAGGAATGCCATCCTTGGATGACGTTACTTAAAGGACCGTCATTCAGTAAGAAGCCGTTGTTTGAAGAGGATGCCTCCGCGTCGGATGTTTTGAAGATGGAGCCGCTCCTGCTGTTGGATGGATGAAGATAGAAAGATGCCGTCTGGATGAAAACTTCTGCCCGTCTGGAGGACCACTTCGCCCGGCTTGGATGAAGACTTCTCCCGGCTTCGTTGAAGACTTTGGCCCGGTTGGATGAAGACTTCTGCCGCTTCCTTGAGGATGGATGTCGGACCCTTCAGAACAGTAAGTCGATCTTCAGGGGGGTTAGTGTTAGGTTTTTTAAAGGGTGTATTGGGTGGGTTTTATTTTTTAGATTAGGGTTTGGCCGAAAAAGAGCTAACTGCCCTTTTAAGAGCAATGCCCATCCAAATTCCCTTTATGGTAGTTTAGGCTAGGGTTTATTTTGGGGGGGGCTCTTTTTTTATTTTGATAGGGGCCTATTAGATTGGGTTTAATTAGTTTAAATATCTTGTAATTTGTTTATTATTTTCTGTAATTTAGTGTATATACAAACTTGCCTGTAAATAAAAATAAACCCTAAGCTTGATACACATTGTAAACCATTAGTTATATTGTAGCTAGCTTATGGTTTATTTTACAGGTAAGTATTTAGTTTTAAATAGGAATTATTTAGGTAATAATATAATTTTTATTAGATTTATTGTAAATTATATTTAAGTTAGGGGTGTTAGGGTTAGACTTAGGTTTAGGGGTTAATACATTTAGTATAGTGGCAGCGACGTTGGGACGGCAGATTAGGGGTTAATAAATGTAGGTAGGTGGCGGCGATGTTAGGGACGGCATATTAGGGGTTAATAATATGTAACTAATGTTTGTAAGGCGGGAGTGCGGCGTGTTTAGGGGTAAATATGTTTATTATAGTGGCGGCGAAGTTGGGGGCGGCAGATTAGGAGTTAATAAGTGTAGGATAGGTTTGCGGGCGACATTGGGGCGGCAGATTAGGGGTAATAAATATAATGTAGGTGTCGGCGATGTTGGGGGCAGCAGATTAGGGGATTCATAAGTATAATGTAGGTGGTGGCGGTGTCTGGAGCAGCAAGATTAGGGGTTTAATAAAATATAATGCAGGTGTCGGCGATGTTGGGAGCGGCAGATTAGGGTTAATAAGTGTAAGATTAGGGGTTCATGTTAGGGTGTTAGGTGGAAAACACCCATAAAATGTGTTTCCCCATAGGAATCAATGGGGCTGCGTTACTGAGTTTTATGCTGCTTTTTGCAGGTGTTAGACTTTTTCTCAGCTGGCCTCTCCCCATTGATTCCTATGGGGAAATCGTGCACGAGTACATACGACCAGCTCCCACTGACTTAAGCAGAGCTGGTATTGGAAATGCGGTATAGGAGCAAAATTTTGCTCAACGCTCACTTCTAGTCTTTTAACACCGGGTTTGTAAAAACCCATAATACCCAGCGCTGCTATGTAAGTGAGCGGTGAGAGAAAGTCTTCTCATTGAAGGGCACTCACAGGACTTTCTTAGATAATAATCAAATCTTTATGTTAAAATCATAAAAGCAGATCACAAGTTGATGTTTCAGCCCTAGAATAGGCCTTTCTCAAGACTTTCACCTAGATTACGAGTCTTGCGTTAGCCTTATAAAGCAGCGTTGAGGGGTCCCAACGCTGCTTTTTAACGCGCCACGCTGGTATTACGAGTCTGGCAGGCACAGGTGTACCGCTCACTTCTTTTTCCACGACTCGAGCACTACAGCAAATCCCCTTATGACATTTGTGTATCCTATCTTTTTATGGGATTTTCCTAACGCCAGTATTACGAGTCTTGGAGAAAGTGAACGGTACACCCTCTCCTGTCAAGACTCCTACCGCATTTAAAAGTCCGATAGTTAAGAGTTTTATGGGCTAACCGCCGTAACATTAAAACTCTTAAATAAAGTGCTAAAAAGTACACTAACACCCATAAAACTACCTATTAACCCCCTAAACCAAGCCCCCCCCCCCCACATCGCAACACATTAACTACAATTTTTAACCCCTAATCTGCCGACCGCCGGACATCGCCGCCACTTAAATAAATATATTTAACCCCCTAATCCGCCCACATCCCGCCCTCGCAAACATTAGTTAAATTTTAATTAAACCTAATCTGCCGTCCCTAACATCGCCGACACCTACCTACATTTCATTAACCCCTAATCTGCCACCCCCAACGTCGCCAACACTATATTAAATGTATTAACCCCTAAGCCTAAGTCTAACCCTAAACCCTGACACCCCCCTAACTTAATATAACTTAAATTAAAACAAAATAAATGAATACAATTAAAAAATTCATTCCTATTTAAACGAAAATACTTACCTATAAAATAAAACCCTAAACTAGCTACAATATAACTAATAGTTACATTGTAGCTATCTCAGGGTTTATTTTTATTTTACAGGCAAGTTTTGTATTTATTTCTTAACTAGTAGAATAGTTACTAATAGTGTTTGGTTTTTTCGTACTTTATTTTATTTTATTTAATTGTAGTTAATTGTAGTTAATTTATGAAATTTTTTAATTATAGTGTAGTGTTAGGTGTAATTGTAATTATAGGTTAGATTTTATTTTACAGGTAAATTTGTCTTTATTTTAACTAGGTAGTTGTTAAATAGTTAATAACTATTTAATAACTATTGTACCTAGTTAAAATAAATACAAAGTTGCCTGTAAAATAAAAATAAACCCTGAGATAGCTACAATGTAACTATTAGTTATATTGTAGCTATTTTAGGGTTTATTTTATAGGTAAGTATTAGTTTTAAATAGGAATAATATATTTAATTGTAGTTATTTTGTTTTAGATTTATTTAAATTATATTTAAGTTAGGGGGGGTGTTAGGTTTAGGGTTAGACCTTAGATTTAGGGGTTAAATAACTTTATTATAGTGGCGGCGACATTGGCGGCGGCAGATTAGGGGGTTAATAAATTTAATATAGTTGCGGCGACGTTGGGGGGGCAGATTAGGGGTTCATAAATATAATGTAGGTGTCAGCAGTGTCCGGAGCGGCAGATTAGGGGTTAATAATATAATGCAGGTGTCTGCGATGTCGGGGCGGCAGATTAGGGGTTAATAAGTGTAATATTAGGGGCTGTTTAGGACTCAGGGGTTCTTGTTAGGGTGTTAGGTGTAGACGTAAATGTTCTTTCCCCATAGGAATCAATGGGGCTGCGTTAGGAGCTGAACGCTGCTTTTTTGCAGGTGTTTGTTTTTTTTTCAGCCGATTCTGCCCCATTGATTCCTATGGGGAAATCGTGCACGAGCACGTTTAGCCAGCTCACCGCTACCGTAAGCAGCGCTGGTATTGAGGTGAGATGTGGAGCTAAATTTTGCTCTCCGCTCACTTTTTAGTGACTAACGCCGGGGTTGGAAAAACCTGTAATACCATTATGCTGTTTGTAGGTGAGCTGTGAGCATAAACTGAGCGTTAGCACCGCAAGCCTTACCGACAAAAACTTGTAATCTAGCAGTATATGTTCTAAAAGAGAAACAAAAATGACAATTTAAAACTTAAAGGGACATGAAACCCAAATTTTTCTTCCATGATTTAGTAAGAGCATACAATTATAAACAACTTTCTAATTTACTTCTATTGTCTAATTTGCTTCATTCTCTTGATATTCTTTGCTGAAAAACATATCTAGATATGCTTAGTAACTGCTGATTGGTAGCTGCACATAGATGCCTCCTGTGATTGGCTCACCATGTGCATTGCTATTTCTTAATTAAAGGATATCTAAAGAATGAAGCAAATTAGATAATAGAAGTAAATTGGAATGTTGTTTAAAATTGTATTCTCTACCTTAATCATGAAAATTTTTTTTTGGGTATAGTGTCCCTTTAACACAGCTCATAAAAATTATACAGTGATAACACCCCTCAACCCCACACTCAAAAATTAAACAAAACATAAATCAGATCATAAAAAAACATTAAAAAAACATGTTGTAAAACAGTGCATACAAAGTGAAGAACGGTGGTATCAAATGTTACCAAGGGATAATAAAATTAGCACACTGAAGTTGTTACAGCCTAAATGCATCACCAACCACTACTCAGAATACAGAGAGCAACACAATCTGCTAACTTCGTCTATTGTAGAGCAATATATGTAATAGAAAGATGTCACCATTATTAGTCTCCTCCTACCAAATATGTCAGTATTTCAACAAGTGGACATCAATAAAATCACCACATTATCTACATAAATGAAAGTGCCCTCATGGGGATCTGATATCGTAATGTCAAGATTAACACAAAAATATTCACACGGATCCAATTACCATGCAATATATATTCTAAAAATGCATCAAAAGACATAGGGGCCGATTTATCATCGGCTCAATGCAGGCAAATACAACAAGTTAAGAAGCGTGTTGAATTGACACTCCCTGCTAGAGATGATCGGGTTTGATTGGCACCCCTTGCTAGCGGCTGATTAGCCACAAATCTGCATGGGTCGGCATTGTACAAGCAGTTCACCAGAACTGCTTGTGCAATGTTAAATGCTGACAGCATATGCTGTCGGCATTCAGCGATGTCTGGTGGACATGATTCGCTACAGCGTATCATGTCCGCCAGACATTGATAAATCAGCCCCATAGCGTGTACTACTGCTAGAGCTAAATACCATAATCCGTAAAATGTATGACTTCAGGATAATACAGCATAATCAGAGACCATCAAAAGGCGTTATTCAAAGATGAAAGAAAGCTCAGAGATGTAAGTAGCAGAATGTAAGTTAACAAACAGAAAACCAGCGATCCTAAGTAATGCCATACACGCAAATAACCATTACTAGTGTACCAAATGTGTCAATAACATGTCCCCTCGTGTAGCAAATCCAAGGTATATCGTCTACTTCAACTCAGCTGATCATTATATATAAAAACAGCTACGGCGTAAAGTGAATGTTGTATACTGCCGTTTGGTAAACCCCATTTTTTCACAGTATTCCTGTTACATACATGTGAATAGAATGTATGAAGATATAGAGACAATAAAATAAAAAATGAAAACAAGACAAAACTGATAAAAAAAAATCTCTACAGTGAGCGAATATCATAGAACACTTGCCTGTGTATGTTTGTTACCACTACACGTTTCTGGGTCGCACCCCTTTCTCAGGTCTGGCCAGACAAGTCTTCTATGATATTCGCTCTCTGTAGAGATTTTCTTTACCAGTTTTGTCTTGTTTTAATTTTTAATTTTGTTGTATTTATATCTTTATACATTCTGTCCACCAGTATGTAACAGGAATACTGTGAAAAAGTGGGGTTTACCAAACGGCAGTATACAACATTCACTTTATGCCATAGCTGGCTTATAGAAGCTATTTATATATATATATTTATATATATATATATATATATATATATATATATATATATATATATATATATATATATATATATATACAGTATATCCTACAATGTGTGTTAAACAGTTTTTTAAAGGCTATATATGATTGCTTGATCATTGCAGTGATATAAATACACTGCCATATTGTTAATTGATTAAGTTTACTTTGTTCTTTATCTTTTGTTATATTTGTATCATATTGCTATGATACATTTGCATCAATACAATACATACTTTTGATATGTATTGTTCTTTTACTAAGATTTTGTGGAATTTTATTTTTGAGTATTTGAATCTTTATTTCTATATTTAGGGCTCCATGTGCTCAGTACGCATATGCCTGCTTCCCTAGCCTACAATAAACTGCCAATAGCCCTTAAAAGGGCCTTTTGTGGGGCATTGCCCCAAAGATATGTAAAAAAAAAAAATACAAAGATCCCCCAACAGTAAAACCCACCACCCAACCAACCCCCCAAATAAAAACCCTAACTCTAAAAAAAAACAAAAAACTAAGCTACCCATTGCCCTGTAAAGGGCATTTGGATGGGCTTTGCCCTTAAAAGGGCATTTAGCTCTTTTACAAGCCCAAACCCTAATCTAAAATAAAAACCCACACAAAAAAAATTAAAAAAAATCCTAACACTAACCCCCGAAGATCCACTTACAGTTCTGAAGTCCCGACATCCAGGCGGAGAAGTCTTCATCCATCCAGGCGGCAGAAGCCTTCATCCAGGCTGCGATGTCTTCATCCATCAAAGCAGCGAAGTCTTCATCCAAGCGGCATCTTCTAATCTTCATCCCTGTGGCGCAGAGTGGGTCCATCCTGAGGCCATCCGACGCAGAGCTCCTCTTCTTACGGTCGCCTCCATAAACTGAAGCTTCAATGCAAGAGATGCAATTCAAGATGGCGTCCCTTGCATTCTTATTAGCTTGATTTGAGTGTTAAATTCAAAGATCAGCCAATAGGAGGCGAGCTTCTGAAATCCTATTGGCTGTTCAAATCAGCCAATAGGATGAGAGCTACTGAAATTCTATTGGCTGATTTGAGGTAAGCTTAATTTATGATCTTGTAATTTTAATTAAAGTTAAGGGGTTGGTTAGATTTAGGGGTTAATAGCTTAATTTAGTTTTTTGCGATGTGGTGGGGCTGACGGTTTATGGGTTTAATAGGTTTAGTAGTGGTGGTAATGTGGGAGGCCAGAGGTTTAGGGTTAATAAGTTTATTTATTGGCGGTGGTGTCAGAAAGTGGCTGAATAGGGGTTAATATTTATATTAGTGGCGGCGAAGACGGAAGCGGCAGATTAGGAGTTAATAGGTTTATTATAGTGGCGGAGGGCAGCGGTTTAAGGGTTAATAGGTAGTTGATGGGTGTTAGTTGTACTTTGTAGCAGTTTAGTTATGAGTATTAGTGAAATGATATAATTAAAGTTTGGAAAAACTCGAATAACAGCGTCATCAATGACTGTTAACCACCAGTTCGATGCTCATCTCCCCGTACTTGGTGTGGGTATGTTTTTGACGGCCTTTCTCATAAATATGGAGATCGTATTCAGATCCGCGGCCGCGATGTTTGGCGGATGTTAGGTGAGCGTATTGACGCCCGCAAATGCAACATAGTTGACGGCTCTTGATAAATATCCCCATTAGTCTGACAAAATTTAAAAATTCATCATTATTAGTAAGTAGTAAAAAGCGGAAAATAACATAGCGGTTAGCAGTCAGCAAGATGATTACATATTTTAACGTGTTTCGCGCATGTACTGAGCTTTCTTGGCCAGAGTCAGGTGTGCACAGGTTTACATACCTATACAGATCCACCCCCAGCCATGACATATTGGACTGTGAATTGCCTGTGTTTGGCATCCAACCAGATTTGGGGCGTGTATCTAAACATACACAGAGGGGCCTATTTATTAATGTGCGAGTGGGCATGATCCGATATTGCGGATCATGTCCGCCGCACATCGATAAATGCCGACAGCATATGCTGTCAGCATTAATCATTACACCAGCAGTTCTTGGTGAACTGCTGGTGCGAATGCCGCCCCTGCAGATTTGTGGTGTCAATCAACCTCAGTCTTCAGCTGCTTCATAACTTGTATTTCTGGCGAGTCTTCAGGCTCGCCAGAAACACTGGGCTTCAAGCTCCATACGGAGCTTGATCAATATGCCCCAGAGTTGTAAAATTACGCTGCAGGTAACTCTTTGTATTCCATTGGGTATGCAAAGCAGCAAACACTACTTAAAAACAAACTAGAAAGGGATTGGTGTAAAATTTAAAAAACGGTAAAACAAAATATGTACAAAAGTTTACATATGAATCTAAATAGACAATATTGTATCACTCCAAAAAACTGAACTAGACTCTGAAACATTGTTACATTTTACCCAATGCTTGATACTGGTTACAGAGTGTGTTTATATATTTAGTAAATATTTAATTCAATTATCATTATTCGGAGTGAGATCAAATGGATACAAGTATGCATTGTCACTTTGGAAAAAAATTATAATTAAATTGGGGTTAAAAAAAACAAAATATTGGTGTTGGTAGGTAACCCCAGTGCATATAGTATAAAGAGAGAAATACAAATACAAGGTTACCAAATTTCACAATTGCAAAAAAGGGGGTAACCACACAGACTATAGCTGGCTGAGAAGAATAAGAGACACAAGCATTTCAAGTAATTATTCTCTGTAACCAACATTATATTTTTGGCAATTAGGCAAACAGAACCAATGGACTATGAGAATCCAAGTAAAGATACATTAGATTCCCTGGTAGAGGTCCAGGTCCCCACCTTAAATTTATACCCATTGATTCTTTGGTGCCCAATTGAAAATCCATTGTACTTTTCTGTCTAAAAGTTCTAGTAGTATCTATCAGCGCCTCTTTTATTGGGCTGGTATGAAATCTATAGCCTAAAAAGTAGGGCCTTTTTTTTTTCTTTATGATAAAAAAGTGTTTAGCAACTGGAGTTTTGGGAGGGTCTTTCTCTATGGAACTCAGGTGTTCACGGATTCTGTCCTTCAAATTCCTACTGGTGGAGCCTGTGTATTGCTTGCCACAAATACTGCACGTTATGAGGTAAATGACATATTTTGAACCTCAGTCCAACCTATATTTTATATGGTGGACATAGTTTGTGGATGTTAAGTTTACCTCCATTCCGTGATGACAATGTACGCAGACATTACAGTGCCTCCCACATCTAAAAAAAAGTTTTCTAGTTAACAAGTTTTCTCTGCATTGAATTCTTGAATATGTAACTACTGTATAACTCGACTGCCTATAGTGGGAGCTCTTCTAGACACATATTTAATACCATTCTGTAAAATGAATTTCCATTGTGAGTCTAGTGATAGAATACCTAGATTATTTTTAATGATGTTTCGTATGATACCAAATTGGTTACTGTACTGTGTTATAAAATTGATCGATTTCTGTTTATTACTATTGTTGGTTGGTATATGATTTTGGTATTTATTATGTTTTAGCAGTAGGTGTCTATTTAGTTTACCTATTTCTAATCCCATTTGCATGAGACTGTCCCTATTATAGCCTCTGTCTACTAGTCTATCTATGAGTTCCATAGAGTGTTTTGTTGTAGCTAGAATGTCTGTACAGATCCTCCCGATTCTTAAAAACTGTCCATTCGGGGGGCCTTTTTTAAGATGGTGAGGATGGCAGGAGTTTGCTCTCAAAATAGTATTGCAGGTAATCTCCTTTTTGTAAATTTCTGCAGATATGTTATTGCCCTTACCAATAAGGAGAATGTCTAGATATTGTATCCCGTTTTTGTCAAGCATGTAAGTGAATTTCAAATTCATGTCATTTGAATTTAGATATAATAGAAATTCACCTGCTTAAGTATCCGTACCATTCCATATTATTACAAGGTCGTCTATATACCTGGCAATAAAACTTTTTTAAACATATGGAAGGGATTTGTTTCTCCATATATGTAGGATGATTCAAACCAGCCTAAAAACAAGTTGGCATATGAGGGGGCAAATTTTGCCCCCATCCCAGTGCCACAGACTTGTAGGTAATGAATTGAGTCAAATAAGAAAAACTTATGGGTTAGGAGGAATTTCAAAGCTGCTTTTTAAGAGTAAATAATATTCCACCACCCTAATATTCGTGGGGATGGGGAATACACAAATATAGGGAGGAGACATCGATAGTCAGCCAACTGGTGTGATAGGACCTATTCTGGTTTTCCATAATATTTAGAATGTGTGTAGTATCCTTAGCATAGCTTGGCGATGTCACTGCAAGTGGCTGAAGAATGTTATCCAACCACTCTCCTAGAAGTTCATTCATGGAGCCCACCCCAGATATTAGAGGAGGAGGGATGGGGAGGGAGGGGACAGTGGTAAAGGGCGGGGTCTCTCATCCCTTAAGTTGGGGCACCTCGGGTCATTCACAGTGAGGTGCACCCTCTAGGGCTATTGAGGGACCGCTGTCATAGTCATTCTGGTTAGCCGCTTGAGGAGATGTGGACTGGTTTCTCATTCTAAAGACATAGTCTTCCATGGATTTGACATAGTGTATGTAGTCTACTACAGCCTGCCTCCTCAGAGGATGCACCTTCTTCCAGTTTCTGGCTATCTACATTTTAAGTGAAGTCAGCAGGTAAATATAAAGGTATCTCTTATGGGTGGGCAATTTTTTGATTCCTATATGGAGTAAGGCCAGGCTTGGATTGGTGACCTCCGGTAAGTCCAATGCAGTACAAACAGTATTCAATTTGAACCAAAGTGGTTGAAGTCTGGTGCACGACCACCATACGTGGAGCGGAGTACCCACCTCCCCACAATCTCTCCAGCAAGTGGGCGAGTGGTAAGGGTATAGGGTCTGTAATTTAGTCGGAACAAGATGCCACCTAGTAATGATTTTTAAGTAGAGTTTTGTACATGTCACACAGTGTAGTGCAGACTTAGTCATTGTAATGGCCCTAGTCCATTCAAATGTTGTGTGGGTCAGTCGTAGCTCAGTCTTCCAAGAGGTCCTGTGTCTTGTCTTTATGAGAGTAGAGGTTCCCAGTAGGCATCTATAGTGAGTGGTGAGAGGCTTATATAGCTGGAGTCCCGCTTTCCATCTAATCTCCCAAATGGTGGGACTCCTGATCTTGTCGGTCAGGAATCCTCACGCTTTCATGAGGGACTGCAGTCTCATAAATTCAAACTCCAAAGAGGAGATCTCCAGCTGCCTCCAGCTACCAAGCCTCACATTGGAGAGTCCCTGGAAGAGAGCAATAATGGGGTGGATAGGTGAAGGGTGAGGGGAAATCAACAGGTTATGCCGCAGTTTGAACCATGCCAATTAACAACCCTTGACCAATTGGAATTAATGATCAGTGAAGTCAAGTGTAGGTGGGAACCATAGCAGATCCGAGAGATCCATGTATGCCGTGTAGGGATAGCTGCTCTAATTCTCTCCACCTCATGGGCAGGAAGTCTCATCCCCAGGCTGAGGTGTGGGAGATCATTGCTGCCTGGTGATATAATTGGGCATTCGGTAAGCCCAAGCCTCCCCGCTCTACAGGGGTCTGCAGGGTGGCCCACAGTAACCTAGGCCTTCTTGTTATTCCAGACATATGCATTGAATAAGACTTGGAAATTCCTCAATGTCCTCGCCGGGACTAGAATTGGGATGCTGTCTCATATATATACATCAGTTTGGGGAGAATCATCATCTTTAGGGCTGCAATCCTGACATCCAAGATATCTCATTGTATTTTTTTTACTTCAATTGTTTATCGATCACCTTCAAAAGAATAGTATAATTATCCCTGAAGGACTATGTCTCTATCATGAGACAGGAAAACCCCCAAATTGTTGTATCCCTCTCAGTGACCATTAAAGGTATCCTGCCTCCTGAGGGCTCTCTGTTCTGCTTGGTCAAGCTTTAGCATGTAGGCCTCTGTTTTAGTCACATTGATTTTATAAATTAAGATCTCACTAAAGGAGTCTATTAAATACATCAAGGGTGGGAGTGATGAAACTGGGTCCGTAATGAATAGAGTGAGGTCATCAGCAAAGAGTGCGATTTCTGAAGTGAGTCCGTGTATTTGGAGGCCCTGAATCAAGGTGTTGTTTTCTGATTGCCTCTGCGAGCGGTTCCATGACATATGCAAAGAGGAGCGGGGATAGGGGGCACCCCTGCCTGGTTCCATTGCAGATATGGATTCTAGACAGTCCATCGGTTTCATAATATATAGATATTCGCTTTGATTTTGTTTTATAATACCCCAGTTCTCCCCCAGTCTAGCAGTTGTTTTAATTATTTTTGATAAATTAAAGTGGGATTCCCTTTTAGTTTCTTATAAGTATTGGTCTCACTAAGTTGTTTTAAGTGCCTCTTGGTGGCAGTCTCTCGTGTTTTGAACCACTATTGATCCTCCTTTATCGGCAGGAGTGATGGTTAGGTCTGCATTTGTCTCCAGTTTTTTCAAGGCCTCCTTTCTGTTTGTGTGTCAAGTTAGACTTATAGTTGTGTGCTTTACTTTTATTACTTTTTATTTTTTTGTTGTAATTCGATAAGATCTTTATGTATTTTTTCCTGAAACATATCTATATAGCTGTTTCATGATTGTGTAGGATAAAAGGTACTCTTACTTTTAAGGTGTTTATTAATAGTTTTGTGTACACTAATATTTATAGTTTCCCTCTCTGATTCTCTAGCTAGACTTTCAAGAATTTGTTCTACCTGGGCATCTTGAAAGTCCATGTGTAGTCTGTACTAAATTTTGAGTTAGATCTTGATCTATGATTATTTGTGGTAACTAAACACCTGTATCAACAATGTTATCAATATGCGCAAAAGTGTTTCTTTAATACCATTTTCCTCACAGTATTCACATCCATGATAGTATGTAAAAGGTCAAAGTCCATAGTAGGGGCACAGCCAAGTCTTTTCTGTAAGACGTGTAATTCTCCATTATCCAAATTATGGGTAGAGAGGTGTTATTGCATGTTCGTATCTCATTCTTTTCATTTTGATCCTTGTTTGAGGCTTCTTTTACTTTTTTGACTGATTATGCTTTTCGTTGTTTTTACATCTGAATCAGTATTTGTATTGGCATGTTTTTTATCCTTTTGGTTTCCTCTTACTTTGGGTCTGGCTCCTAGTACCTCAGTTGGAGTCTGGACTTCTTGTTTTTTATTATTATAAAGAATATATTTATCTACACTATCTTGAGGTTTAAATATGCCACTCTACAATGAATTCACTTTAATGTAATGTGCTTAAGAACAAAAGAAAATAATATTATCCAATTCCAATTATCTGTACCATGTGCGGCAGGACCAGCTTATATTCTTCTGCAGTGTCTCTCTATGGGCTAGATTACCAGTGGAGCGCTGTTTAGCACTCCCGCTTGAGCCTAAACTTAACTTCCTTTGGCACGCATTGGGTACTGCTCTGCTCGTATTAAAAGTAAGTTTTCTCTTGGGCGCTAACAGACAGCAGCTTTTTCCTGCCTGCTCTACTCCTGCTTGTCTCTCCCATGCCACAGCCACTGCCCTGCCCCCGCCTCCAACACAGCACAGGTAACTCCCTTTCTTAACTTTCTTTCTACAGCCACTGCCCTGCCCCCCGCCTCCCAGCCTCACAGCCCCTCCCCCTCCCAGCACCTATTTTAATGGAGGTTGCTGCTGCCTTAGTTTGAGACAGCTGCTTCTCCCTGCCTGCCTCTCTTCATGCTTGTCTCTCCATGCCACAGCCACTGCCCTGCCCCCCTGCCTCCCAACACAGCACAGGTAACTCTCTTTTCTTAACTGCCCCCCGCCTCACGGCCCTCACAGCCCTCCCACCTCCTGGCACCTATTTAATGGAGGTTGCTGCGCGACTGCACGGTGGATGCGGCGTGCCAAAGGCAAGCCCATCCGTGCCAGGACCACACCAGCGCCATGAATCCTGGCTCCTACCATCGGCCACCACTACGATGCCAGCACCCTCCTCCATCTCAACAACTGGTAGATCATCTGCCTGCCACCACGCATTTCCGATGAACACCATAGGACCCGTCTCACCTGTCACAACTGCTCCTTCTCCTCCCTCTGAACCACTAACCGCCAGTCACCTCACGCAAAAAACAATCACAACCACCTCAACTGCATCCTCCTCAACACCCGCTCCATCCACAAGCACGCCGTCAAAATCTGGAACCTGCTCAACTCCACTCCCCAGACATTGCCTTCCTCGTTGAAACCTGGTTGAACCCCACATCAATGCTGACATCGCCATCCCCGATGGATACAAGATCTCCCACAATGACCCCAGCAACCGACCGGGAGGAGGCATCGCCATCGTCCACAAACACTCCCTCCACGTTACAACCAGCTCCGACTACCACTCACCAGGCTTGGAACACTTCAAGATCCAGGTCAGTCCCAACACCACCAACCATGGCACCCTCATCTGCAGAGCTCCCGGACCTTGTCCTGCCTTCTGGGACTCCATCACTGACCTCATCGCACCCCACGCCCTCGCCTCAACAGACTACATCTTCCTCTGTGACCTCAACTTCCACCTAGACAACCACAACACCACCAACCTCTTAGAAAACCTTGGAACCATCAGACTGAAGCAACTTGTCAACTCCACAACCCACTTAGCCAGACACACCCTCGACCTATCTTCTCTGCAGGCAACACATCTCAGTCAACCACATCACCGAACTCCATTGGACCGACCACCATTGCATGCACTTTTTCTTCAACAAACCCCACCACACACCTCCAGCAGCACAACCCGCCCCACAGAATCTGGAAGAACATCACGAAGACCAACTGCACTCCACCCTGAACAAGCCCCCCCCCAGCTACCCTCCACAGATGCCAACTCCTCCGCCCGCAACCTCCACCACTTTCACACCCTCTCAAGAAACCGTCCAACCGCCAACCCACCAAAAAGGCTTGTTGGTTCACCCCCGGCCACCCTGGACTCCAAATGCCCACTGCAGGCGATTGGAAAGGACCTGACCAACGACATCCCGCCCTCCCAGGACCTCTGCCGATAACCTTGCAATGCACTTCCACCACAAGATCATCGACATCTATGACAGCTTTGCGCCCAAAACTCACCCACCACCGCCTACCCACCAACTCCCACTGATACCTCACCCAAATACACCACCGCCTACCCCCCACGGACCATCTGGAGCCCCCTCAGCACAGAGGACACCATAAGAATCATGAGATCGATCCACTCCGGAGCACCCTCAGACCCATGCCCGCATCACATATTCAACAAAGCGGGTTACACCATCGCCCCCCGAGCTCTACAGCACCATCAACTGCTCCATCGAAACCGGCACCTTCCCCGGATGATTGAAAGCACGCAGAATTAAACCCCTACTGAAAAAACCACAGCTGACCCCAATGATCCGAAGAACTACCCGCCCAATCTCTCTGCGACCAAAGTCATCGAGAAGTCCATCAACGCACAACTCGTTGACTACATTGAGGCAAACCACACCCTGGACCCCTCCCAATCTGGTTTCAGGAGCAACCACAGCACCGAGACCACCCTCCTTGTTGCCACAGACGACATCCTCGCCCTACTCTACCAAGAAGAGACCGCCACCCTCATTCTCCTAGACCGCTCAGCAGCATTTGACATTGTCTCCCACCTCACCCTCCGCACCCGCCTACACGATGCCGGCATATGCGACAAAGCCCTGGAATGGATCACCTCCTTCCTCACCGGCAGAACCCAGAAAGTTAGACTCCCACCCTTAACCTCCAAGTCCACAGAAATCAGCTGTGGTGTACCCCAAGGCTCTTCGCTGAGCTCCACCCTATTCAACATCTACATGGCCCCTCTTGCCGCCATCGCCCAACGACACAACCTCAACATTGTCTCCTATGCTGACGACACCCAGCTAATCATCTCACTCACCAGGGACCCCAACACCACCAAGAGAAACGTCCACGAAGGGTTGACAGCAGTTGCCACCTGGATGAGCTATAACTGCCTAAAACTGAACGCAGACAAGACCGAAATCCTCCTCCTCGGTCCCACCACATCCACCTGGAATAATTCCTGGTGGCCCACAGCACCCTCCAACCCCCACCGACCATGCACGAAATCTATGCATCATCCTGAAATCATTGCTCTCCATGGACCGACAAATCAACGCCGTCTCCTCTGCATGCTTCCACACACTTCACCTGCTGTGAAAGATCTTCAAATGGATCCCAACCGAGACCAGGAAGACTGTCACCCACTTCTCGTCAGCAGCCGACTTGTCTACGGCAATGCACTCTACGCTGGCTCCACCATCAAGCTCCAAAAGAGACTACAGCGCATCTAGAATGCCTCGGCCAGACTAATCCTTGACATTATTCATCAATGCCACATCACCAAACACCTGCAGGACCTGCACTGGCTCCCCATCAACAAAAGAGTAACCTTCAAGCTTCTCACCCACGCATTCAAGGCCCTCCACAACATCAGTCCCGAATACTTGAACCACCGCGTTACCTTCTACACCCCCACCAGACAACTTCGATCGGCTGACTAAGCACTCGCAGTCATCCCCCGAATCAGAAAAACCACAGCGGGAGGCAGATCCTTCTCTCACCTGGCAGCCAAGACTTGGAACACCCTCCCGCTGCACCTCAGACAAGCTACCGCCCTAACTAAGTTCAGAAAGGACCTCAAGACCTGGCTCTTCGACTGAACTGCAACCCTCCTTGAGACCCTTAGGGGTGAATAGTCGCGCTTTACAAGAACCCAATAGATAGATAGATAGATAGAACGAGCGCAAAAAGCCAAAGTTAGAATATCACAATAGCATTTACACATTCCCCCATAGACTTTAATGGAGCACGAAAAGTTGGGGGGGCGAACACCCAAGAAGTCGCGCAAACACTCGCATTTTCTCAAATGCGCTAACCCAAAAAGAAATATTAATATTTCACATTACAATATTCTTAAAATAGAAAAATATGTTCTATTTTTCATTATTAATAAATAAAGATTTATATATATATATATATATATATATATATATATGATTTTTTGGGTAATATATATATATATATATATATATATATATATATACATGCATACATAAATATAATTATATATACTGTATATATACTGTGAAGATTAAGAACATTGGAATGGAAAATATTTACAGTAAGTACATAAACACTTTATTATATTAAATATGAATATTGCATAAAGATGATTCTTCATATTTTCAGCTACTTGACTACAAATAGCTCCAATGCACTTTTTTTTATAATACCTGAGACCTCATATCTTTGAACCCTTCTAACTTTTTATTGCAAATGTTTTAAAATAATTTTTATCAGATGGTGTTATGAGTGTAACTATACATTTAAATGTATTTTCTATGTGTTTTATGCAACTTTTTATTCAAGCGTAACAGTTAACCAGAGCTCTGTCGACGAGTGTTAAATTCAATTGCGCTTGAGCAAATAAGTTTAGTTTAACTTGTAATATGCACTCTACTACAATGAGTGCAAACACTCGTAATCTGATTATCTGGTTGTATCATAAGTATGAGAGCGTGATTACATTCTTTATTTTGTTATAACATATGTAAATAATCTTTAGGTCTGGATTTTATTTTTGTTACCTTTGTATATGTTTTGATATTTCAGGTGTGTCTGCATTGTACAAGATGTCACTGTGAACAAATTTGCAAAAATATTCCATAAATTTAATTTGTAACTCACTCCATTGCTGTGCAGTAAATAATTCCATAATAAATCTAGTATAGGTTTGTCAAAAAAGAAATTTTGCAAAAAGATGCATCTAAATAGCACGTCACACTCCCTCTTGTATCATAATCGGTATAACATCATTATCTAGAGCTGTGATAAGGTGATATATTTATAATTTAACATTTATTAAAATCACTGAATACAAACAACATAAAATTTAAAAACACATTTGAATTTTCGACCCATTGAAATACAGATTATCCAGTTAATAAAGTACAGATGGTTTGTCCAACAGGATTAAATTGTTTTACAATAAAGTGGATGACAAGGTTGTTCTGATTAGTACAGAATATTGTGGAGTTACAGTAGGGTATATGTGTAGATAACGTTGAATATATATATATCTATAAATGTCAGTGATCAGAGTTTATTGTGAAAGGACAATAGATTGTATTAAGACAGAATTATCTTATTACCCTAGTATTGGGCTTAAGTTAGTATAGATATTGATATATCCAAACATACTATAAGAGATGGAAATAAACCATAAGATGGATTTGCCTGCTAGGCAAATAAAGGGTTAATCATATCTTGAGATTAACCTTATGTCTATTGATGTAAATTACATGAGATGTATCATATTAATAAGTATATGTATGTATACATTGGCAAGCATAATATTTGTAAGGTTATACCAGAATCAGAAGTGTTAACATTGCTTATAGTGTGTAATAATACTTAAATAGTACAAAATTCAGTTTTTACTTTAGTGCCTTCTTGTGACTTGAAGGGTTAATCACATTATCTAGTTGTACAAAAAATTGGTTTTTATACTCCAATTTGACTTCTTTTGCTTAGATTTTATACCTTCTTGTGACTTGAAGGGTTAATCACGTTATCTAATTTTGCAAAGAGTTTATTTTGTATCAACAACTAGTTATAGCTTACAGTATGTATTAATACTGAAATAATACAAAGTTCAGTTTGTTCTAGTGCCTTCTATGTGACTTGAAGGGTTAATCACGTTATCTATTGTACAAAGGGTTGTTTTATACTCTCATTTTACTTCTTTTGCTTAGATTTTATACCTTCTTGTGACTTGAAGGGTTAATCACATTTTCTAGTTGTTGCAAAAAACTTTTTTATTTTGTATCAACCACTAGTTGTTTTAAACCTTGAGTACAGTTCGGTATATTATAATAATATTGACCTTTTATTGTAGTCTAAGTAGGTTATGCAAAAACCTTATAAAAATCGTATCTGAAGTTAACACGGTTTTTTGTATCGATTTTGAATTATTCAGATTAGCTGTGCACAACAGAGTTCACCAGCTGTAGTCAAGGGGTTAATTATCTGTGTCCGTTAATCTATGTTGGAATCAACTATTTACTCTATAGTAATCCTCTTAACTGATGATATATTATATATTAAAGTTTTTTACATGTGGATTTTGTATAACGTACTGAAAGACCTAAATTCTCTTATCTGGGGTCATAAATGCTTCCGTTAAAATTACTGTAACTTTGTCCCACGTCTATTTGGGGTTACTAGTAAAGCATGACATCTATTAGTTAACATGTAGTTAAGTTGGTATTGGGCAATATCGTCGGATTGCCACATAAATTCCTAAAGATTGGTACTCAATATGTCTACAATCACATATTGTGTGGCTGACATCTATTCACAACTGCTTGTATTGCAATGTTAGTTCGTATAACATTTAAGTTAGTGCCTGAAAATATTTGTATGGTTTGTCTAAGACGATATTTATTATAAGACAACCAACAACAAGATGGTGTGTATAATTGATAAGTAATTCCACCCTCTTTAAACAGTCACTTGAAACGCTGCCACAATCTATTCAAAGCTGCTCGTATTAACTCAGAGTTTATCAGTTAACTTATAATTACGTTACTGTCATATGTTCTCCACTGTATATATTGACTCTAATACAGGCAGTTTGCCTAAGACAAAATTCGTACTGCACCAATCATTTATGTTACAAGGTAACCAACATAAAGTTATTTAGTATGGATAAATAATTCCGCCCTCTTTTAGCCGTCTTTAAGAAGCTGCCACAGTCAGTTTGTGACTGCTCGTATAAGCTCAAAGTCTATCAGTTAACTTATGGTTACGTTAATACTCAAATTATCACAGAGTTCCCACTGTAATTACTTGCCAAAGATACTAATGTTCGTGTACACTGTTCACAGCTTGCACTGTTCACAGCTGTTTGTATACACTATAAGTAGATCAATTAACCTGTATTTAAACCAAATGCTCAAAGCGTCATAAGTTTTTACATAAGATTATAATCATATATAATATTCTGGATTTGTCTGTATTGGTGATAAGAGATCTGTTTACATTATATAGCTATTAATGGTCTAGATTCAAATGCTGAGTTTGAAAAATACATGAGGGTTGAAAGGAATTCAACACCCTGCCCTGACATGTTTCGCCGTCTAAGTGGCGGCTTTTTAGAAAGGACCTTTTACGATTATAATCTTATGTAAAAACTTATGACGATTTGAGCATTTGGTTTAAATACAGGTTAATTGATCTACTTATAGTGTATACAAACAGCTGTGAACAGTGCAAGCTGTGAACAGTGTACACGAACATTAGTATCTTTGGCAAGTAATTACAGTGGGAACTCTGTGATAATTTGAGTATTAACGTAACCATAAGTTAACTGATAGACTTTGAGCTTATACGAGCAGTCACAAACTGACTGTGGCAGCTTCTTAAAGACGGCTAAAAGAGGGCGGAATTATTTATCCATACTAAATAACTTTATGTTGGTTACCTTGTAACATAAATGATTGGTGCAGTACGAATTTAGTCTTAGGCAAACTGCCTGTATTAGAGTCAATATATACAGTGGAGAACATATGACAGTAACGAATAGTAACCTATTTTAATCCCCCTAATAAATTAAAAAAGCCCACAAAATAATAAAATTCCTCTTCCATTGACGTCCTAACGAAGAATGAAGGTTCCTTTAAATGACGTCATCCAAGATGGCGTCCCTTGAATTCCGATTGGCTGATAGGATTCTATCAGCCACTCGGAATTAAGGTAGGAAAAATCCTGTTGGTTGATCCAATCAGCCAATAGGATTGAAGTTCAATCCTATTGGTTTATTGGATCAGCCAATAGGATTGAGCTTGCATTCTATTGGCTGTTCCAATCAGCCAATAGAATGTAAGCTCAATCCTATTGGCTGATTGGATCAGCCAATAGGATTTTTCCTACCTTAATTCCGATTGGCTGATAGAATCCTATCAGCCAATTGGAATTCAAGGGACGCCATCTTGGATGACGTCATTTAAAGGAACCTTCATTCTTCATTAGGACGTCGATGAAAGAGGATGGCTCTGCGTCGGCTGGATTAAAGATGGATCCACTCCGCTCCAGATGGATGAAGATAGAAGATGCCGTCTGGATGAAGACTTCTGCTGCTTGGAGGACCTCTTCTGCCCAGATCGGATGAAGACTTCTGCCCCTCTGGAGGTCCACTTGTGCCCGGCTGGGTGAAGACGGCTCAAGGTAGGGTGATCTTCAAGGGGGTAGTGTTAGGTTTTTTTAAGGGGGGATTGGTTGGGTTTTAGAGTAGGGTTGGGTGTGTGGGTTTTAATGTTGGGGGGGTATTGTATTTTTTTTACAGGTGAAAGAGCTGATTACTTTGGGGCAATGCCCCGCAAAAGGCCCTTTTAAGGGCTATTTGTAATTTAGTGTAGGGTAGGGAATTTTATTATTATGGGGGGCTTTTTTAATTTATTAGGGGGATTAGAATAGGTGTAATTAGTTTAAAATTCTTGTAATTCTTTTTTTTTTCCTGTAATTTAGTGTTTGCTTTTTTCGTAATTTAGTTTATTTAATTTAATTGTAATTAATTATAGGTAGTTTAGGTAATTAGTTTAATTATAGTGTAGTGTTAGGTGTAATTGTAACTTAGGTTAGTATTTATTTTACAGGTATATTTGTCTTTATTTTAACTAGGAAGTTATTAAATAGTTAATAACTATTTAATAACTATTCTACCTAGTTAAAATAAATACAAAGTTGCCTGTAAAATAAATATAAATCCTAAGCTAGCTACAATGTAATTATTAGTTATATTGTAGCTAGATTAGCGTTTGTTTTATCGGTAAGTATTTAGTTTTAAATAGGATTAATTTATTTAATTGTAGTAATTTTATTTAGATTATTTTAAATTATATTTAAATTGGGGGGGGTTAGGGTTAGGTTTAGACTTAGGTTTAGGGGTTAATACCTTTAATATAGTAGAGGCGACGTTGGGGGTGGCAGATTAGGGGTTAATAAATGTAAGTAGATGTCGGCGATGTTAGGTACAGCAGATTAGGGGTTAATAAAATTTAACTAGTGTTTGCGAGGCGGAAGTTTACGTGTTAATATATTTATTAAAGTGGCGGTGATGTCCGATCGGCAGATTAGGGGTTAATATATTTATTAAAGTGTTTCCGATGTGGGGGGGGGGGCTCAGTTTAGGGGTTAATAGGTAGTTTATGGGTGTTAGTGTACTTTTAGCACTTTAGTTAAGAGTTTTATGTTACGGCGTAGAAGACTTTTAAATGCGGTAGAAGTCTTGACAGGAGAGGGTGTACCGCTCACTTCTTCCAAGACTTGTAATACCAGTGTTTGCGGTAAGAAAAGTGAGCGGTACACCTGTACCTGTCAGACTCGTAATACCAGCGGGCGTTAAAAAGCAGCTTTGGGACCTCTCAACGCTGCTTTTTAAGGCTAACGCAAGACTCGTAATCTAGGCGAGTGTTAACTTCAGATACGATTTTTATAAGTTTTTGCATAACCTACTTAGACTACAATAAAAGGTCAATGATTATTAAATATACCGAACTGTACTCAAGTTTAAAACAACTAGTGGTTGATACAAAATAAAAAAGTTTTTTGCACAACTAGAAAATGTGATTAACCCTTCAAGTCACAAGAAGGTATAAAATCTAAGCAAAAGAAGTAAAATGAGAGTATAAAACAAACCTTTGTACAACTAGATAACGTGATTAACCCTTCAAGTCACATAGAAGGCACTAGAACAAACTGAACTTTGTATTATTTCAGTATTAATACATACTGTAAGCTATAACTAGTTGTTGATACAAAATAAACTCCTTGCACAATTAGATAACGTGATTAACCCTTCAAGTCACAAGAAGGCACTAAAGTAAAAACCGAATTTTGTACTATTTAAGTATTATTACACACTATAAGCAATGTTAACACATCTGGTATAAGCTTACAAATATTATACTTGCCAATGTATACATACATATACTTATTAATACAACAAATCTCGTGTAATTTACATCAATAGACATAAGGTTAATCTCAAGATATGATTAACCCTTTATTTGCCTAGCAGGCAAATCCATCTTATGGTTTATTTCCATCACTTATAGTATGTTTGGATATATCAATATCTATACTAACTTAAGCCCAATACTAGGGTAATAAGATAATTCTGTCTTAATACAATCTATTGTCCTTTACAATAAACTCTGATCACTGACATTTATAGATATATATATACAACGTTATCTACACATATACCCTACTGTAACTCCACAATATTCTGTACTAATCAGAACAACCTTGTCATCCACTTTATTGTAAAACAATTTAATCCTGTTGGACAAACCATCTGTACTTTATTAACTGGATAATCTGTATTTCAATGGGTTGAAAATTCGAATGTGTTTTTAAATTTGATGTTGTTTGTATTCAGTGATTTTAATAAAGACAAATAAATGTTAAATTATAAATATATCACCTTATCACATCTCTAGATAATGATGTTATACCGATTATGATACAAGAGGGAGTGTGAAGTGCTATTTAGATGCATCTTTTTGCCAAATTTCTTTTTTGACAAACCTACACTAGTCTGTCTATGCATCAGCACTCCAGCCCATTGAAGGTTAATACCTTTCAATAATACAGGCATCTCCCGTATAACAAGTGTAGTGCTGTTGCACCCTGCTTTTTGTTTGATCCATAATAAATCTGTTGTTAAATATAAATGTATTTAAAACCTTTAAACTTATACAATATCTTTCTGTTAAGATAATTATAATTATCAACTTATGTTATTCAAAAACATTGTCTCTTCCCCTCCTCCATGCCACTAATTATGTCCAACATGTTTTACACATTTTACTGCACCCTTGTGTAGCCTTGTGTTAAGCTGCAACAAAGTAAATTTAGAGTCAACTATACAATTATTAGTCCTGTCACCAAAATGGTACATTATCATACCATTAGGGGGCAGCACAGCACCAGAATCCCTTCATAATGTATGAGAAAATGTACCATTTCTTCCATCATAAACTGAATTAACGATAAATCACATCTGCAAAAGTCTCCATAAAAAGTTTTTTTTAAAGGGACACGAAGACTCTGAGATTGTAATATACAGTGTTTAATTCTTAAATTCTTTTTAATGTAATTATTATTTTGCCCCATTTTTTGTAATTTAAAAATGGCAGGTTTCCAAATCCTGTGAACATTACATTACAGACTTGAGCAGGCCAATGCTGCTACATTACAACACACAGTGATTATTTAATATATGTACTAGCTCATTTATATCTGTTTCTAGCTGCTCCATAACATGTGTTTCTGGCGAGTCTGAAGCCTCGCCAGAAACACGGGGCTTCAAGCTCCACACAGAGCTTGATAGATAGGCCGCTTTGCCTCAACTTTGCAGCCAAAAATTACAAAATTCAAAAAGTGTTTATTAAAATGTGAACTAAACATTTGTGAGAACTTTAACATTTTAAAAAGCCATGCAAACAATCAAGCAATGCTACGTGACATGGGAAGCAGAGCCGGCTCAACCATGGGACCAAGTAGGTCCAGTAGACCCAGGCAGAACTTGACATAGGGCAGCACTTCAGTAACTGAGTCAGTCACTGTCAGACCCAGACTCCTGTCCTCTGTCTCTGTGGGGGGAAGTTGCAGGCTGCCAGCAGCATAACCTCATCATGCAAAAAGACATTCAAGATGGGAAAAATGCATCTCTTCCCTAATTTTCTTCCAACTTATTGCACTATTGTTCATAAGCATTGGTTGCATGCAGGTTGGCAGGCTAAGGCCAGCAGCCAGGCTAGTAAGCTGATATGTTAATCAGTAATGTTACTACTGGGGGGAGGGGGCGTGTCATTGCATTCTCAGACCCAGGCAGCACAATATCTTGAGCCGGCCCCAAAGGGAAGAAAAGGGTTTTCTATAGGTCAAGGACAAACACTGGTGTATTTTTGTGAGGACCAAGGGGAGTGTGTGCCTGCCTGTCAGCTGGATCTACCAGATGGGCTAGTGCGGTTACTAGCCATGTTCTGTAATAATCTTGGAAGAATCATATGGGAGCTTTGTTCAGAGTGTTGTACTTAGTAATGGTAGGGAGGATAGGTTATAGGAAAGGAGCGCTCAAAATAGTGCTAATACCTTTTGGAGATTTATATATATATATATATATATATATATATATATATATATATATATATATATATATATATATATATATATAAGGAAAAAATGTAAAACATTTAAAAAATTAATAATATTTTTTTTATGTAATATGTGAAAAATATATTCTATAACACCTTATAGGATTCTGCACAAAATAAAAATATTTATCGTCTTAATAGGAATAAAAAACTTTTTCTAACCAGCTTGAAAAAGGCTGGTTAGCACAGCTGAAATGTATTGCATTGATTCTTCATCACATACACCTGGTTCACACAGGTGCCGCAGAGCAGAGGAACCAGAGCAGATCAAGCACACTGTGAAAATAAACGCTGACGAAAATTACTGCCAGAAAATTGCTCCAGGACCGGCATCTGCAGCAATGAACTAACACATTGACTCTTGATTACGGGTTTGTCTAAAGCCCATCATGGGTATTCTAAAGCCCATCACGGCTATTTCAAAGCCCTATAGGAAACCTAATATTGAAAAAACAGCAGAAGTGCGGAAGTTCTATACCCGCAACAAAAGATACAATAGACACAGCGTCTAAAGACTATCGGAGGTGGATTTACAAATCCTATCACCTACAGAGTAAGGAAGAAGACTGGGACGTTCAATCCGCAATCCAAAAACAAGGATAATAAGGTTAGATCGATCCACCCGCTTTTCTTAAGGCTTTTGATATAAGTCCACAGTACCATAAGTATTAATTAATACCTACAAGCATAGGCTGCAGCTGTGAAAATCGCTTATAAACAACATAGACCTTTATTTTGGACACTACCTAAGGGTAACCTAAAGATGGACTTTTAATATGTTTTAATTATAACAGATTTTTTAAAATTGTACTGTTGAAATTTGTCTAAAATCGAAACCATTGTCACTTATGCACAAGATATCAATATAAGAAAAACATAATAGTATTAAAGTGAATGTAAATTTACATTTCACTCCTGTTGTGAAAAATAACTTACCTTTTAAACTTCACATCAGCTCCAGCTTCCTCCGGTCTCACAAGCCATTTCTGATGTCAGAAATGATTGATAGGTCATCCTCCAATCACAGCTTCCCCCCGGGGGAATCAATGTCTGATTCAACGCTGTGATTGGAGGAAGCCGGATGCCTCATTTTAGACCCAGGAAGAGGCTTTGAAATGGGTGGAGGAAGCTGGAGCTGCTGTGAAGTTTAAAAGGTAAGTTTTTTTTCACAACAGGAGTGAAATGTAAATTTTGATGAATTAAAGTGCCCCTGTTTTTAATGGAAGTTTGAAAAACCGGGCACTTTAGCATCAAAATTTGCATTCACTTTAAGCTTATGAGGTTGGCCAACCTATCATCACTCTACATTGTAACCATTAGTGTCTTCAACACGTTACATATTAATATTATAGCTGCAATATTTTGCAGCTCTGTACAATACTTTTAAGAAAATAACATTCTTAAACTTGTATTTGTTTTTAAAGAAAAACTTTTTTATTCCTATTAAGACAATAAATATTTTTATTTCGTACAAAATCCTATAAGGTGTTATAGAATATATTTTTCACATATCACATAAAAATTTTTTTTTTTTTTATATATTTTTATTTTTTTATATATATATTTTTTTATATTTATATCTATAAATCTCCATAAGGTATTAGCACTATTTTGAGTGCTCCTTTCCTATAACCTATCCTCCCTACAATCCCCCATAGGAAGCATAGCGGTACGGTAGCTTCCATTAGTGCAAGGAGCCAGCGTAGATACTATATATCCTTTGCTAATTGTAGTTAGTCTCATTTATTTGACTGTGTGACATCCTTGGTGGTACAAGAAACTCTGCATTTTGTCCAGTGCTCAGATATGTTTCCCAGTAATAAAGTCCATAGGTGGCACTTGCTCTCTGCTGGCAGCCATAATAAACTGCATACATCTGTCTACTTCAGACACTATGTAATAATCTTATAGAATGCAAAGAACTCACAAATCCCCCATTGTTCAACTTCAAGAACTTTTTATTAACTGAACCCCCCTACCTCTGTCACTGTAATACCTCATGCTTGTCCCTAGTGTCAGAATATATTAACTGCAACTAACATTCACCTAGATTACGAGTTTTGCGCTAAACAGGGTGCGAAACTAACGCATTATTTCACTCTCTATAGCCTTGACATTACGAGTTACTGAAAAGCCTCCTTGTGCGTGGGATATGGTGGCGTTAAGCTCCATACCGCACAAAAGCCAAGGGATGATTTGACGTGCTTCTGCACGCTTTCCCCCATAGACGTCAATGGGGAGAGCGGGTTAGAAAAAAAACTAACACCTGAAGTGCGGAATAAAAAATCTCCGTAACGCAACCCCATTGATGTCTATGGGGAAAAAAAAGTTACGTTTAAACCTAACACCCTAACATAAACCCCAATCCGCCTCTCCTGACATCTCCGCCACTAATAAAAGCTATTAACCCCTAATCCGCCGCTCCCCAAAATCGCCGCCACTAAATAAAATGATTAACCCCTAAACCTCCGGCCCCCTACATCGCCGCTACTAAATAAAACTATTAACCCCTAAACCTTCGGCCTCCCACATTGCCGCTACTAAATAAACCTATCAACCCCTAAACCTCTGGCCCCCCACACCGCCGCTACCAAATAAATCTATTAACCCCTAAACATCCCCCCCCATCGCCGCCACTAAATAAACCTATTAATCCCCAAACCACCAGCCCCCCCACATCGCAAAACACTAAATAAAACTATTAACTCCTAAACCTAATACCCCCCTAACTTTAAGTTAAAATTACAATATAACTATCTTAAAATAAATAAAAACTTACCTGTGAAATAAAAATAAACCTAACATTAAACTATAAATTAACCTAACCTTACTATTCTAATAAAATAAAAAAATACTACCAATTAAAAACCTAAATTACAAATTTAAAAAAACCTAACACTACGAAAAAAATTAAAAAATCTAAAACTACAAAAAATAATAAACACTAAACTACAAAAAATAAAAAACACTAAGCTTACAAAAAATAATAAATTAAATTATCAAAAATAAAAACAATTACACCTAATCTTATAGCCCCCCGTAAAAGCCCCCCGAAAATAAAAACACTGCCTAGCCTACAATAAACTACCAATAGCCCTTAAAAGGGCCTTTTGTAGGGCATCGCCCTAAGTTAAACAACTCTTTTACCTGTAAAACAATACAAAGTCACCCCAACAGTAAAACCCACCACCCAACCAACCCCCAAAATAAAAAAACCTAACTCTAAAAAAAAAAACTACCCAACATTTGCATACCTCCCAACATTTCAAAATTCAAAAGAGGGACACCCCCCCCCCCCCCGGGCAAAAATTTGAAATGTGGTGGACAGGAGCAGGGGTGGGGTTTAAAAAAATCATAAGACCAAAGTAATATAAATAAAATTCTAAATAAAGTCATATCTTTTAATACTCTTAGGCAGCAAATCAAACACAAGCTCAAACCACTGGTATAGCTATGTGAGCTATGTATTTAATTAACCTTTGCAGAGACAGTGCTAAATATTTTTATCTTAATTGGACATTTAATAATAGAGTCTTTAAAACTGCTCTCTGCATTCGCCATTAATATTCTAGATTTTGGCCTTTAAAGTTAGCAAAAATGCACAGTAACACACTGCATAGCATACACTTACACATGCAGATACACACACACTACATAGCATAAACTTACACATGCAGATACACACACTACATATCATACACTTATACAGGCAGATATACACACACTACATATCATACACTTATACAGGCAGATATACACACACTACATAGCATACACTTATACATACAGATACACACACACTACATATCATATATTTATACAGGCAGATACACACACACTACATAGCATACACTTACACATACAGATACACACACACTACATAGCATACACTTATACATGCAGATACGCACACTACATAGCATACACTTACACATACAAAAATACACACACTACATAGCATACACTTATACATGCAGATACACACACACACACTATATAGAATACACTTACACATGCAGATACACACACACACTACATAGTATACACTTATATATGCAGATACACACATGTCATAGCTTATATTTATACATGCAGACACACACACTACATAACATACACTTATACCTGCAGATACACACACACTTATACATACAGATACACACACACACAGTACACAGTTTACACTTATACATGCAGATACATACACATACACACTTATAGATACAGATAGACACACACTACATCATATATGGGTATTTGTAACTCATTGTATGGGGTCCTGGGGTTGGCAAGCACATTAGCTGGCAGTCTGAGGCTGCCACTGTTCGTTACCCTGGTGTAAGCACTACTCATTGTATAAAACTACCACTACTAGAGGTAGGTTAGAGAGGTCACCATTACCTGAGGTCAGAGGGTATACAGCCTTCCTACTCCTGCTTAACCCACATACCATTAATTTTCCACAAATAATCTAACAGGCATATAACCCTGGGAGAGAAAAACCAGCTGCTTCTGAGTATGTGCCCAATAAAAAAAAATAATAGTTTAATGCATGGGGCAATGCGGGACAGATGGCTAGCAACCCAGGACAGTGGGACAGACCCCTAAAATCGCGACTGTCCCGCGAAAATAGGGACAGTTGGGGGGTATGCATTTGTATGGGCATTGCCCTTAAAAAGGCATTCAGCTCTTTTACAAAAGCCCACCCAAAAAAATGGAGAGAAAAAAAATAACACTAACCCCAGAATATCTACTCACGGTTCCTGAAGTCCGGACATCCATCTTCATCCAGGCATCGAGAAGTCTTCATCCAGGCGGTGACACCTTCATCCATCTTGGGGAAGTCTTCTATCTTCAACCCGGTGGCGCGGAACAGAACTATCCTGGAAGTGAATCCAATCCTGCGCAGAGTGTCCTCTTCATACGGTCACTACCGTACACTGAAGTTGAATGCAAGGTAGCCGTTTCAAAATGGTGTACCTTGCATTCCTATTGGCTGATTTGATTCTTCAAATTCAAATCAGCCAATAGGATGAGAGCTTCTGAAATCCTATTGGCTGTTTAAAACAGCCAATAGGATGAGAGCTACTGAAGTGTTGACAATGTGGGTGGGCGGCAGATTAGGGGTTAATAACTTTATTTAATAGTCGTGATGTGGGTGGGCGGCAGATTAGGGGTTAATAGGTTTATTTAATAGTCGCGATGTGAGTGGGTGGCAGATTAGGGGTTAATAGGTTTAATATAGTCTTTGCGATGCGGGAGGGTGCCGGTTTAAGGGTTTATAGGTAGTTTATGGGTGTTAGTGTACTTTGTAACATTTTAGTTATGAGTTTTGTGAAACATTTTTGTTACACAAAATACATAACTACTGCTCTCAGATGACGGTATGGATCATGTCGGTATAGGCTGTAACGCAAGCATTTTAGCCTGGACGCACAACCTGTAATACCGGCGCTATGGAAATCACACACAAAAACATAATTTTTTGAGTGCAGAATGGACGTTGCGTTACAGACTAAAATGCTTGTGTTACAGCTATACCGACACGACTCGTAATAAGCTTTTTTTCAGCGTTAAAAGCCGTACGGCAACACTTGTCAATAACAACTGGAAGAAACCATAATGAGATATTCATTACATGTCCTAGCACTCTCTTGTCTGCTTTATTAGGCAGTACATAACAGATTTACTGAATATACAAATGCATCGAGCACACTCACACAATGCTTGCTGAAGGTGTCTGCCAGCACCCAGATAATCCAACAACAGAAATAGTCAGCAGGACAATGTGAAGCTGTATAACCTTTTATTCAATGACTATGCAGATTAACCTTTTAATCAATGGTGTTCATCTGCATAGCGATGAAATAAAAGGTCAACAGGCTTCACATTTATTTTGTTGTTTTACTGAATATACAGCTTAACCCACACTGGCAACAAGAAGACAAAGAGTCAACAGACCTCACAACTGTCCCTATTTGAGGGGGACAGTCCCTAGTCTTGATCTTTGTCCCATTATCCCTCTTAAACAGCCATATATATGTCCCTATTAGCAAAATTGCCCTTAGCCCAAACCCCTGGACCAACCAGACAAGCCTACAAACCACCCAGGCATACTCATGATTCTGCCACTAACCACGCTTTTATTTAAACGCACATTGGTCAGGAACACATGGTATTTGACCTATGTTTTGCATATTGACTGACGTAAATGATTGACAGCCTTAAGGGAAGGCTTATCGGGGCACCTGCTGATGTTTTTCTGTACCAGGTAACTTCTAAGGGGGAGTCTGATGGAACTTTTAAGGAGTGTGTTGCCACTCAAATTTGTGGGGTGCAGAAGATCTGGTGCTGAAGTCCTGATCCTGCAACCAATTGGAACCTAAATTGATGCTGCAGGTAATATTGTAGCAATATTTTGTAACCTGCAACAAACAACAGTTGCTGCTCAGTGTCAGCTGCTCTCAACTAATCCCTGCACAGAGAAGCAAGTTCTTTGGTGTAGTGAAAGAGTGGAAAGACACTGAGAATAATAGTTACAAATGCAGTGCTGATTCTCTGTTAGGCAATAATCACAATGGCACAGGTCTGCAACATGCACCTGTGTTATTTGTCTTTTTTGTGGCAGCATTATATATATATACATATATTTGTTGTTGTTTTGTGGTTTGACAAAATTTCTTCTAAATCCAAGCATGTTTCACCATTCCATAAATATTTTAAGGAAATGCAATAGGCCATGGGCAACACTTGAATCATCATGTGGATGTTCATAGATCAGTGAGGCGAGACCACATACAGAAAGGATACCCTTTTGTTCCTGAGTCATCCCAAGAGGCATAAGAGAAAGAGGAAGTGAACAGTTTGTGAACATCTTGTATTGCAATCTGATTCTCGTCTCCAGCACAGGACACTCACAAATCACCCAGCATCCTGTGTGTTGACTACATGTGTGATGGAGGAGCATGCTATATGTCATTATAGCATTAGAGGATGTTTAGCATGGGATGCACACTATTTTGTGGTTAAAACATCTGGGGAGATTGAAGCATCTGGTTTAAAACTGATTGACAGGATCCTTTACGTTTGAATAATGCATAAAAAAACTTAAACTCATGAATACAAAAAAAAGGTTTATAGCAGCATAACACAAAGTGTGTTCTGTGGAATCTAAATGTATTTGGTGAGTTCCAGGTGAATATTTTTATAGATTGTTTTTCTTTGTGTCAATATAAGTGTTGAAACAGGGCAGCTAATTGGTGTAATTGATTTGCTAGACACTCTTTTTAGGTAAATGTTATCCCGGTGTTCGTACATTCTCAAGGAGTAGAGGAGAAAGGCCATGAACAATTTCTTGGGACACACCAAGGTGTCACAACACCTAACTGAAGGAATCACAGAAAACCACATCCACTATCCCCATCACCTTTATGGAGACTTTCCCAGGGTCATAATACAAATGCATACTGAAAGAGAAGCATTCTACCAGGAATGAACAACAGATATGTAGCTTGTTCTATGGCGAGTTGCCACCTAGAAGCAGCCTCTTTTAGGCCAATTGTGCTTTTCATAGAAGAGAACTTTCCTGTAGTATATCAGTCTGATCCGACCTAGCAAGGTCAGTCCAGCCCTGAAATACCAGGCAATTCTCCAATGAACAAGGAAGGAACATGACAACCCCAGGCAATAATTTTGAGCTGATAGATATATAAAGAAAGTCTACAGGGAGCACTCGCAGTCAGGGCCGGATTCGGCTGCCGGGATACCGGGAGAAATCCCAGTGGGCAGAAAGAGCCCTGCACAGTGAGCAGGTAAGGGAGCGGAGCAACCTGCATTTGAGTGCACAGAGACTCAAAGTGGACGCTTCAATAGGCAATAGTGTTGCACAGCATGGAGGTGAACGGAGGCCGGAGAACATCAAATGTGAAACTGACAGCACACATACATGACAGGAGAGAGCTAGGCAGGAGGCCACATGGGCCAGCAGTGCAGGTGAGGCACAGGAAGGAACTTGCCATACACAAGCAGCTCATCTAAACTTAAATAAGTTAAAGACAGTAGCAGCACCTTTTTTAGGGGTTGGGGGATTGGCTGCTGTACTGACTGCCCTGCCAAGCCTGTTAGACAGTCAGGGCCAGATTGGGTTGGAGGCCACAGGAGATTTACCACCGCTGGGCCGGATGGGGGCGTGACTATGGTCGGGGCAGGGCTGTGGCAAGGCAGGTCTACACAAATGAATTCCCAGTCCGGCCCTGCTTGCTGTAAGGTGTTCAATCCTCTTTGTTTAATACTACACATTAAACAAAGAGGACTGAACACCTTACAGCGAGTGCTTCCTGTAGACTTTCTTTAATATTATATTTTGGGAAGCACCCTGAATTTTGAGTTGGAACAGTGAGTGCTGGCTTTTCTTATATAATATGTATGTATGTGTGTGTGTGTATATATATATATATATATATA
This sequence comes from Bombina bombina, assembly GCF_027579735.1. Lineage (NCBI taxonomy): Eukaryota > Metazoa > Chordata > Amphibia > Anura > Bombinatoridae > Bombina > Bombina bombina. Next base: position 188,442,396 of record NC_069506.1, on the reverse strand, counting down.
TATATATATATATATATATATGTATGTATGTATGTATGTGTGTGTGTATATAGAATATGTATGTGTGTGTGTGTATATATAATATGTATGTATGTGTGTGTGTGTGTGTGTATATATATATATATATATATATATATATATATATATGTATGTATGTATGTGTGTGTATATATATATATATATGTATGTATGTGTGTGTGTGTGAATAGAATATGAGCTGCAGTTTGTAATTCAGAGGCCGATTTATCATGCTAGGGTGGACATGATCCACTGTAGCGGATCATGTCCGCCCTACATCGATAAATGTTGACAGCATACGCTGTCAGCATTTATCATTGCACAAGCAATGCTTGTGCAATATCGCCCCCTGCACATTCGCAGCCACTAGCAGGGGGTGTCAATCAACCCGATCGTATCCAATTGGGCTGATTGCTGTCCGCCACCTCAGAGGTGGAGGACGAGTTAAGGAGCAGCGGTCTTAAGATAAGAAAAACCCTCTTTCCACAAGCTTAGCACATTTAAATGGGTTGTGGTTTCAGTGTGCAATACAGCTACTTCATATACAAAAATAAATCTAAAGGATAAATTTCCAATGCATTTAATAATCTACATCTGGTATACCAAGTCATTGGGAACACATTAAGAGAAAACAAATTGTACATTACAGTGTCCCTTTAAAATTATCTAGTCAGCCTGAAAGATCCATCTACTACAATCATATGTGCACATGCACTTGTTAGTGTGCCCACAATGAACAGATAACTACTCGTGAAAGGATTGCTCTAAACCAGGGATGGTGAACCTTGGCCCTCCAGATGTTTCAGAACTACATTTCCCATGATGCTCAACTGGACTTCAGAGTGCTTAACCATCATGGGTAATGTAGTTCCCCATCTTTGCTCTAAACTAATCAGAGCATTCAGGCGGGGCACACTACATCACTGACACAAGATTTGGATACCTGCTTCGCAAGAATATGCAAATTTAAAATCTCCATTTCTGTCTTGTCTTACTATAAAAATATATTGTGACAAAATTTGAATATAGTCAATGTAATTACCGTAAAGAGTAGAATACTATAAATGTAATTACCCTAAACAGTAGAATACTATAAATGTAATTACCGTAAACAGTAGAATACTATAAATGTAATTACCGTAAACAGTAGAATACTATAAATTACAAGTGAATTAAAAAATCACTGGTGTGCCGCAACAGAATGGATTACTGTTTTCATAAAATCCACGCTGTATTTTCCTTTTTTTCAGATGTGAAAAGTTGCAGTAATTATTCACAAATTTTAAAACATTAAAATAATGCTTGCAGAAACTGGCAATATTTTGGTATAGAAGACTTATCTTTTTCACCAAACAACAATTGCATTAAAATGTCCCGCTTCTTATATTCCAAATTCATGATGATGTTGTTTATTGATCCCCAAGGCTAGGTAATCTTATAGTCCCAATCAAATCCTACTTGACTGCATATATAGATATGTGAAAAATATTTGTATTTTTTTTTTTTTTATGTAAATGTAAAGATAACCCCATTCCAGCCACACCACTATTTACATTTTTTAGTGCTGGCCAATCAAATGCCAGATAAAGCTGCAATCTTAGCTACAGACAATGGGTCATATTTAACAATGTGCGAGCGGACATGATACAAAGTAGTGTATCATGTCCACTGCACATCGCTGCCCATCGATAAATGCAGACAGCATCCGCTATCAGCATTTATCATTGCATCAGCAGTTCTTATGAACTGCTGGTGCAATGCTGCCCCCTGCAGATTTGCGGCTAATCGGCTGCTAGCAGGGGGTGTCAATCAACCCAATCATATTCGATCAGGTTGATTTCTGTCCGCCGCTTCAGAGCAGGCGGTATTCGATCAGGTTGATTTCTGTCCGCCGCTTCAGAGCAGGCGGTATTCGATCAGGTTGATTTCTGTCCGCCGTCTCAGAGCAGGCGGACAAGTTATGGAGCAGCGGTCTTTAGACCGCTGCTTCATAACTTCTTGATAACTTCTGTTTCCGGCGAGCCTTCAAGCTCCATACAGAGCTTGATAAATATTCCCCATGGGGGTAGATTTATTAATGGTTGAGCAGACTTGATTCGCTGTAGCGAATCATGTCTGCTCGACCCGGCCATCAATCATCCCGATCGTATGATTAAGGCGGACCTGAAACAATGGGGCTTCGATGCAGCATTCGCTGCTTAATAAATCGACCCCATGTACTTAAAGGGACATGAAACCCAAAAATTTTCTTTCATGATTCAGATAGAGAATACAATTTTAAACAACTCTCCAATTTACTTCTATTATTACATTTGCTTCCTTCTCTTGTTATTCTTTGCAGAAAGGTTTATCTAGGCAAGCTCAGCAGCAGCAGAGAACCTAGAATCTAGCTGTTGATTGGTAGCTGCATATATATATACCGACTGTGATTGGCTCACCCATGAGTTCAGTTAGAAACCATTAGTGCATTGCTGCTCCTTCAACAAATGATACCAAGAGAATTCAACACATTAGATAATAGAAGTAAATTAGAAAGTTGTTTAAAATTGTATTCTCTATCTGAATCATGAAAGAAAAAAAATTGAGTTTCATGTCCCTTTAAGACAAGCATAGAGCTATGTGGTCTAGATCTCAAACAACTAAGTGACTGAAATGACACAAGGTGACAAAAGGGTTAAAGAACGAGAAGCTCCATATCTGTGAAGCAAATCTGTAAAGCACAGTCTCTGGCTTGTTCCCTTCTATTATACTCACCTGTGATTATCTCTGGTTCTTATTAGGAATAAAGTACTGATGTCATTTCTTGTATCTTTATTTTCTGGGGGGGGGGGGGGGGGGGTTAAACATTTTTTGAAAGAGCCCTGTGTTTTGTTAAGAAATAATAGGAGAGAATAAAAAAAATCTTAACATAGGACAGTAATAACTTCCTTGTGTAATTGAGTCATGTGGTGCACATAAATTTCTTAAAAGTTAAATGTGGCTCAACTTGAGAAAGGTCAAAGACCTTGAGTTATTGCAAAGAGTCTGCCAGATCTGCAAGCAAACACTGTGTGTGCGCGCAGTGTGTGCACTGCCAAAGAAGTTAAAAATATACACTGTTTTTTTATGATTTTTTTCAGTTCATAATTAAATGTTAAAAGGCATGTATTAAAAAAAATAAAAAAAAATCAAATAATGTATTGTAATATTTTATTGCATTTTCTGGGTGGGGACGTTCGTACTTCCCATTTTGTTTAATTGTAAAAAATAAATATAAGTGTGAGTATAGGATTAGTGTAGTGTGTGTATGAAGAGTGGGTGTATAGTATGTATATGTACAGTGTGTGTGTATTATATGTGTTTTTTATGTGTACTGTGGTGGGTGCAATGCTTACTGTGTGTGCGTATGTGTAAAATGTTTTGCTTGTGTAGGATTTGTGTTGTGTACATTATATAGATTGTGTGTATGGTTGTGTGATTTGTACAGTGTTTGTGAAGTGTATGTATGTGTGTGTTTAGTGTGTTCTGTGTGTGTTTAATGTGTGCTGTGTTTGTGTAGTGTTGGTGTCATGTGTGTGTAGAGTGTGTATGTGTGTGTTTAATGTGCACTGTGTCTGTGTAGTGTGTGTGTTTTGTGTGGTGTGTGTGTGTGTAGTGTATGTATGTCTAAAATACAAAAAAGAGTGCACCACATAGCGTATCCTTTGGAAAACTATGCTCACACCACTTTTCTTAATTATGGGTCTTCACGTATTTGTAACCACCAAACTAATTGTGTCTATGAGTGTACTGGACATTCTGAGTCATCCAGCTAACTCACTCCGGATCAGCAGCCAATCTTACCTTCTTACCCAAGAAGCGAGTAGTGTTTTTTTAACAGTTTCATTGTTTTTATGTGAATTTCTATTATTATTCACACTGAGTATGTATTTTAATAAATAACAGTATTGAAGATTGGCTCAAGAGTGAGTTAGCTGGATGATTCAGGCGGTCCAATTCACACCTAGACACATACGCCTAGATTTAGAGTTTTGTCGGTAACGACCCGCGTAGCTAACGCTGGCTTTTTTTTCCCCGCACCTTTTAAATACCGCTGGTATTTAGAGTTCACAGAAAGGCTGCGTTAGGCTCCAAAAAGGAAGCGTAGAGCATAATTTACCGCCACTGCAACTCTCAATACCAGCGGTGCTTACGGACGCGGCCAGCTTAAAAAACGTGCTCGTGCACGATTCCCCCATAGAAAACAATGGGGCAGTTTGAGCTGAAAAAAAAACAAACACCTGCAAAAAAGCAGCGTTCAGCTCCTAACGCAGCCCCATTGTTTCCTATGGGGAAACACTTCCTAAGTCTGCACCTAACACCCTAACATGTACCCCGAGTCTAAACACCCCTAACCTTACACTTATTAACCCCTAATCTGCCGCCCCGCTATCGCTGACACCTGCATATTTTTTTAACCCCTAATCTGCCGCTCCGTACACCGCTGCAACCTACGTTATCCCTAAGAACCCCTAATCTGCTGCCCCTAACACCGCCGACCCCTATATTATATTTATTAACCCCTAATCTGCCGCCCCCAACGTCGCCTCCACCTACCTACAATTATTAACCCCTAATCTGCCGACCGGACCTCACCGCTACTATAATAAATGTATTAACCCCTAATCCGCCTCACTCCCGCCTCAATAACCCTATAATAAATAGTATTAACCCCTAATCTGCCCTCCCTAACATCGCCGACACCTAACTTCAAGTATTAACCCCTAATCTGCCGACCGGACCTCACTGCTACTCTAATACATTTATTAACCCCTAAAGATAAGTCTAACCTTAACCCTAACACCCCCCTAAGTTAAATATAATTAAAATCTAATGAAATAAATTAACTCTTATTAAATAAATTATTCCTATTTAAAGCTAAATACTTACCTGTAAAATAAACCCTAATATAGCTACAATATAAACAATAATTATATTGTAGCTATTTTAGGATTTATTTTTATTTTACAGGCAACTTTGTATTTATTTTAACCAGGTACAATAGCTATTAAATAGTTAATAACTATTTAATAGCTACCTAGTTAAAATAATTACAAAATTACCTGTAAAATAAATCCTAACCTAAGTTACAATTAAACCTAACACTACACTATCAATAAATTAATTAAATAAAATACCTACAATTACCTACAATTATACCTAACACTACACTATCAATAAATTAATTAAATACAATACCTACAAATAAATACAATTAAATAAACTAACTAAAGTACAAAAAATAAAAAGAACTAAGTTACAAAAAATAAAAAAATATTTACAAACATTAGAAAAATATTACAACAATTTTAAACTAATTACACCTACTGTAAGCCCCCTAATAAAATAACAAAGACCCCCAAAATAAAAAAATGCCCTACCCTATTCTAAAATTAAAATAGAAAATCTCTTTTACCTTACCAGCCCTGAAAAGGGCCTTTTGCGGGGCATGCCCCAAAGAATTCAGCTCTTTTGCCTGTAAAAAAAAAACATACAATACCCCCCCCCCAACATTACAACCCACCACCCACATACCCCTAATCTAACCCAAACCCCCCTTAAATAAACCTAACACTAAGCCCCTGAAGATCTCCCTACCTTGTCTTCACCACACCGGGTTCACCGATCGGTCCAGAAGAGGCTCCGAAGTCTTCATCCAAGCCCAAGCGGGGGCTGAAGATGGCCATGATCCGGCTGAAGTCTTGATCCAAGCGGGAGCTGAAGAGGTCCATGATCCGACTGAAGTCTTCATCCAAGCGGGAGCTGAAGAGGTCCATGATCCGGCTGAAGTCTTCTATCAAGCGGCATCTTCAATCTTCTTTCTTCCGGATCCATGTTCATCCCGCCGACGCAGAACATCCATCTTCACCGACGAATGACGGTTCCTTTAAGGGACGTCATCCAAGATGGCGTCCCTCGAATTCCGATTGGCTGATAGGATTCTATCAGCCAATCGTAATTAAGGTAGGAAAATTCTGATTGGCTGATGGAATCAGCCAATCAGATTCAAGTTCAATCCGATTGGCTGATCCAATCAGCCAATCAGATTGAGCTTGCATTCTATTGGCTGTTCCGCTCAGCCAATAGAATGCGAGCTCAATCTGATTGGCTGATTGGATCAGCCAATCGGATTGAACTTGAATCTGATTGGCTGATTCCATCAGCCAATCAGAATTTTGCTACCTTAATTCCGATTGGCTGATAGAATCCTATCAGCCAATCGGAATTCGAGGGACGCCATCTTGGATGACGTCCCTTAAAGGAGCCTTCATTCGTCGGTAGTCCGTCGGGCCAGCAGGATGTTCCGCGTCGGAGGTCTGCAAGATGGATCCTGAAGAAAGAAGATTGAAGACCCCGCTTGGAAGATGACATCGCCTGAATGGAAGACTTCTTCAGCGCCGCTTGGAGGATCACTTCATCGGATGGAAGACTTCTTCAGTGCCGCTTGGAGGATCACTTCATCGGATGGAAGATTTCTTCAGCGCCCCTTGGAGGATCACTTCTGCCACTTCGGATCTCCTCTTCAGTTCCATCGGTGGCTCGGCTGAGTGAAGACGACTCAAGGTAGGATGATCTTCAGGGGGGTAGTGTTAGGTTTTTATAAGGGGGGTTTGGGTTAGATTAGGGGTATGTGGGTGGTGGGTTTTAATGTTGGGGGGGTTGTATTTTTCTTTTACAGGCAAAAGAGCAGTTTTCTTTGGGGTATGCCCCACAAAAGGCCCTTTTAAGGGCTGGTAAGGTAAAAGAGCTTTGAACTTTTTTAATTTAGAATAGGGTAGGGCATTTTTTGTTTTGGGGGGCTTTGTTATTTTATTAGGGGCTTAGAGTAGGTGTAATTAGTTTAAAATTGTTGTAATATTTTTCTAATCTTTGTAAATATTTTTTTATTTTTTGTAACTTAGTTCTTTTTAATTTTTTGTACTTTAGTTAGTTTATTTAATTGTATTTATTTGTAGGTATTGTATTTAATTAATTTATTGATAGTGTAGTGTTAGGTTTAATTGTAGATAATTGTAGGTATTTTATTTAATTAATTTATTGATAGTGTAGTGTTAGGTTTAATTGTAACTTAGGTTAGGATTATTTTACAGGTAATTTTGTAATTATTTTAACTAGGTAGCAATTAAATAGTAAATAACTATTTAATAGCTATTGTACCTGGTTAAAATAAATACAAAGTTGCCTGTAAAATAAATATTAATCCTAAAATAGCTACAATATAATTATTATTTATATTGTAGCTATATTAGGGTTTATTTTACAGGTAAGTATTTAGCTTTAAATAGGAATAATTTATTTAATAAGAGTTAATTTATTTCGTTAGATTTAAATTATATTTAATTTAGGGGGGTGTTAGGGTTAGGGTTAGAATTAGCTTTAGGGGTTAAAAAATTTATTAGAGTAGCGGTGAGGTCCGGTCGGCAGATTAGGGGTTAATACTTGAAGTTAGGTGTTGGCGATGTTAGGGAGGGCAAATTAGGGGTTAATACTATTTATTATAGGGTTATTGAGGCGGGAGTGAGGCGGATTAGGGGTTAATACATTTATTATAGTGGCGGTGAGGTCCGGTCGGCAGATTAGGGGTTAATAATTGTAGGTAGGTGGAGGCGACGTTGGGGGGGGCAGATTAGGGGTTAATAAATATAATATAGGGGTCGGCAGTGTTAGGGGCAGCAGATTAGGGGTACATAGGGATAACGTAGGTGGCGGCGGTGTGCGGTCGGCAGATTAGGGGTTAAAAAAATTTAATAGAGTAGCGGCGATGTGGGGGGACCTCGGTTTAGGGGTACATAGGTAGTTTATGGGTGTTAGTGTACTTTAGAGCACAGTAGTTAAGAGATTTATGAACCGGCGTTAGCCCAGAAAGCTCTTAACTCCTGACTTTTTTCTGCGGCTGGAGTTTTGTCGTTAGATTTCTAACGCTCACTTCAGCCACGACTCTAAATACCGGCGTTAGAAAGATCCCATTGAAAAGATAGGATACGCAAATGGCGTAGGGGGATCTGCGGTATGGAAAAGTCGCGGCTGCAAAGTGAGCGTTAGACCCTTTCCTGACTGACTCTAAATACCGGCGGTAGCCCAAAACCAGCGTTAGGAGCCTCTAATGCTGGTTTTGACGGCTAACGCCAAACTCTAAATCTAGCCGATAGTTTGGTGATTACAAATACCTGAGTACTCATCTTTAAGAAAATTAGCGTGAGCACAGTTTTGTCACAGGATATGCTATATGGCACCTTCATCATGTATTCCAGATATCTAAAAAATGTTATGCTTGATCCAGAGCTTATGAAAATGGTTGAGCAACCTGGCACCTGTGTGACAAAAGGATTTTAGTGACAAAAGGATCATAGAAGTTTTCTGGTTATTTTCTCCTAGAACAAATACTGACTGGTTTCTTTCATCATTTCATTTTTTAGGGTCGAACTTGTCCCTACATTTGATTGGAACACATTAGTACTGCATTTGTTAATCATCCATTTTGATAAAGTGCGCTAACCCTGTTTGTGTTAGTGGGTTTATTTAGTTGGACAACTATGTTTTCGAGAGTATTTGTGTAATGTATATTATGTGTGTGTGTGTAGTGTATTTTGTGTATCGTGTGTGTAATTTGTAAGATATAAAATATTCGCTAATTAAACTCTACATATGGTTTGTCTATTCTATAAAATGGTACTGGTTACTGGTGGAAATATTGACAGTGGCATATTTGAGGAAATGTATTTGTTTCCACTGAAAGGGGTAGATTTATCAAACAGCGGACGCTGCTATTTACCCCCGTACTTTCTGGCTCGCCAGAAAAGTAAGTTAAAGGATTACTTTCTGTTATAATTTTTAAGCTAAACAACTAACATATTAAAGTTAATAAACATTAATTAAAACCTACTGACCTATATTTTCTCCAAAACGAAGTTTCATAACGTTCTAAAAGTTATATCTTTTATTCGCCGATGATGTCACATTATCCTGCCCACTATTTTCAGCACTGCTTGTTCAAAATACTTAAACCAATAACTTTGTGTTTAAAGCACCATTTTGAAACCCAGGTATTGTAAACGAATTGGTACAGAGCAAAGGATACCCACGGAGTAGGTTTGGAAAACAATTAAATTTGCAGACAAGATTTCTGATATACGGTAGAGATATGTTAATGAAATGCTTTTGATAAAAAGCGTATTTGGGGTAGTTAGTTAGTAACAGGCATAGAAAATATTTACTTACAGTGGCCCTTTAAGAAGCAGCGGTCATAAGACTGCTGCTCCTTAATTGGCTGCCACCTCTGAGGCAGCAGACAGTAATCAGCCTGATCGGATATGATCAGGTTGATTGACACCCCCTGCTAGCGGCCGATTGGCCGTGAATGTGCAGGGGGCGGCATTGCACAAGCATTTTTGATTGGTCACAAAATTTTATTTTATATTTTGCATGCCAGGACGGAATTCTGGGAAGCATATTTCCTTAGTAATCTCTTCCACAGGAATGTTTTCTCCTTCACGTAGTTTTCTACTAGATTGTGGAACAATAAGGTCTCCCAGACATAGACGTAGTTCAAATGGAATAGAGCATTCTAAGGCCTAGATTTGGAGTTCGGCGGTAGCCGTCAAAACCAGCGTTAGAGGCTCCTAACGCTGGTTTTGGCCGCCCGCTGGTATTTGGAGTCAGTGATTAAAGGGTCTAACGCTCACTTTTCAGCCGCGACTTTTCCATACCGCAGATCCCCCTACGCCATTTGCGTAGCCTATATTTTCAATGGGATCTTTCTAACGCTGGTATTTAGAGTCGTTTCTGAAGTGAGCGTTAGAGCTCTAACGACAAGATTCCAGCCGCCTGAAAATAGCAGGAGTTAAGAGCTTTCTGGCTAACGCCGGTTTATAAAGCTCTTAACTACTGTACCCTAAAGTACACTAACACCCATAAACTACCTATGTACCCCTAAACCGAGGTCCCCCCACACCGCCGCCACTCGATTAAAATTTTTAACCCCTAATCTGCCGACCGCCACCTACGTTATACTTATGTACCCCTAATCTGCTGCCCCTAACCCCGCCGACCCCTGTATTACATTTATTAACCCCTAACTTGCCCCCCACAACGTCGCCGCCAGCTACTTAAAATAATTAACCCCTAATCTTCCGACCGCAAATCGCCGCCACCTACGTTATCCCTATGTACCCCTAATCTGCTGCCCTAACATCGCCGACCCCTATATTATATTTATTAACCCCTAATCTGCCCCCCTCAACGTCGCCGACACCTGCCTACACTTATTAACCCCTAATCTGCCGAGCGGACCTGAGCGCTACTATAATAAATGTATTAACCCCTAATCCGCCTCACTAACCCTATCATAAATAGTATTAACCCCTAATCTGCCCTCCCTAACATCGCCGACACCTAACTTCAATTATTAACCCCTAATCTGCCGACCGGAGCTCACCGCTATTCTAATAAATGTATTAACCCCTAAAGCTAAGTCTAACCCTAACACTAACACCCCCCTAAGTTAAATATAATTTTTATCTAACGAAATAAATTAACTCTTATTAAATAAATTATTCCTATTTAAAGCTAAATACTTACCTGTAAAATAAATCATAATATAGCTACAATATAAATTATAATTATATTATAGCTATTTTAGGATTAATATTTATTTTACAGGCAACTTTGTTATTATTTTAACCAGGTAAAATAGCTATTAAATAGTTAAGAACTATTTAATAGTTACCTAGTTAAAATAATAACAAATTTACCTGTAAAATAAATCCTAACCTAAGTTATAATTAAACCTAACACTACCCTATCAATAAAATAATTAAATAAACTACCTACAATTACCTACAATTAACCTAACACTACACTATCAATAAATTAATTAAACACAATTCCTACAAATAAATACAATTAAATAAACTAGCTAAAGTACAAAAAATAAAAAAGAACTAAGTTACAGAAAATAAAAAAATATTTACAAACATAAGAAAAATATTACAACAATTTTAAACTAATTACACCTACTCTAAGCCCCCTAATAAAATAACAAAGCCCCCCAAAATAAAAAATTCCCTACCCTATTCTAAATTAAAAAAGTTACAAGCTCTTTTACCTTACCAGCCCTGAACAGGGCCCTTTGCGGGGCATGCCCCAAGAATTTCAGCTCTTTTGCCTGTAAAAAAAAACATACAATACCCCCCCCCCCAACATTACAACCCACCACCCACAAACCCCAAAACTAACCCAAACCCCCCTTAAAAAAACCAAAAACAAAGCCCCTGAAGATCTTCCTACCTTGTCTTCACCAACCAGGTATCACCGAACCGTCCTGGCTCCAAGATCTTCATCCAACCCAAGCGGGGGTTGGCGATCCATAATCCGGTCCAGAAGAGGCTCCAAAGTCTTCCTCCTATCCGGCAAGAAGAGGACATCCGGACCGGCAAACATCTTCTCCAAGCGGCATCTTCGATCTTCTTCCATCCGGAGCGAAGCGGCAGGATCCTGAAGACCTCCAGCGCGGAACATCCATCCGGACCGACGACTGAACGACGAATGACTGTTCCTTTAAGGGACGTCATCCAAGATGGCGTCCCTCGAATTCCGATTGGCTGATAGGATTCTATCAGCCAATCGGAATTAAGGTAGGAATTTTCTGATTGGCTGATGGAATCAGCCAATCAGAATCTAGTTCAATCCGATTGGCCGATCCAATCAGCCAATCAGATTGAGCTCGCATTCTATTGGCTGATCGGAACAGCCAATAGAATGCGAGCTCAATCTGATTGGCTGATTGGATCAGCCAATCGGATTGAACTTGATTCTGATTGGCTGATTCCATCAGCCAATCAGAAAATTCCTACCTTAATTCCGATTGGCTGATAGAATCCTATCAGCCAATCGGAATTCGAGGGACGCCATCTTGGATGACGTCCCTTAAAGGAACAGTCATTCGTCGTTCAGTCGTCGGTCCGGATGGATGTTCCGCGCTGGAGGTCTTCAGGATCCTGCCGCTTCGCTCCGGATGGAAGAAGATCGAAGATGCCGCTTGGAGAAGATGTTTGCCGGTCCGGATGTCCTCTTCTTGCCGGATAGGAGGAAGACTTTGGAGCCTCTTCTGGACCGGATTATGGATCGCCAACCCCCGCTTGGGTTGGATGAAGATCTTGGAGGCAGGACGGATCGGTGATACCTGGATGGTGAAGACAAGGTAGGAAGATCTTCAGGGGCTTAGTGTTAGGTTTATTTAAGGGGGGTTTGGGTTAGATTAGGGGTATGTGGGTGGTGGGTTGTAATGTTGGTGGGGGGTATTGTATTTATTCTTTTACAGGCAAAAGAGCTGAACTTCTTGGGGCATGCCCTGCAAAGGGCCCTGTTCAGGGCTGGTAAGGTAAAAGAGCTTGTAACTTTTTTAATTTAGAATAGGGTAGGGCATTTTTTATTTTGGGGGGCTTTGTTATTTTATTAGGGGGCTTAGAGTAGGTGTAATTAGTTTAAAATTGTTGTAATATTTTTCTTATGTTTGTAAATATTTTTTTATTTTCTGTAACTTAGTTCTTTTTTATTTTTTGTACTTTAGCTAGTTTATTTAATTGTATTTATTTGTAGGAATTGTGTTTAATTAATTTATTGATAGTGTAGTGTTAGGTTAATTGTAGGTAATTGTAGGTAGTTTATTTAATTATTTTATTGATAGGGTAGTGTTAGGTTTAATTATAACTTAGGTTAGGATTTATTTTACAGGTAAATTTGTTATTATTTTAACTAGGTAACTATTAAATAGTTCTTAACTATTTAATAGCTATTGTACCTGGTTAAAATAAATACAAAGTTACCTGTAAAATAAATATTAATCCTAAAATAGCTATAATATAATTATAATTTATATTGTAGCTATATTATGATTTATTTTACAGGTAAGTATTTAGCTTTAAATAGGAATAATTTATTTAATAAGAGTTAATTTATTTCGTTAGATAAAAATTATATTTAACTTAGGGGGGTGTAGTGTTAGGGTTGACTTAGCTTTAGGGGTTAATACATTTATTAGAATAGCGGTGAGCTCCGGTCGGCAGATTAGGGGTTAATAATTAAAGTTAGGTGTCGGCGATGTTAGGGAGGGCAGATTAGGGGTTAATACTATTTATGATAGGGTTAGTGAGGCGGATTAGGGGTTAATACATTTATTATAGTAGCGCTCAGGTCCGCTCGGCAGATTAGGGGTTAATAAGTGTAGGCAGGTGTCGGCGACGTTGTGGGGGGCAGGTTAGGGGTTAATAAATATAATATAGGGGTCGGCGGTGTTAGGGGTAGCAGATTAGGGGTACATAGGGATAACGTAGGTGGCGGCGGTTTACGGAGCGGCAGATTAGGGGTTTAAAAAAATATGCAGGGGTCAGCGATAGCGTGGGCGGCAGATTAGGGGTTAATAAGTGTAAGGCTAGGGGTGTTTAGACTCGGGGTACATGTTAGAGTGTTAGGTGCAGACGTAGGAAGTGTTTCCCCATAGACAACAATGGGGCTGCGTTAGGAGCTGAACGCTGCTTTTTTGCAGGTGTTAGGTTTTTTTTCAGCTCAAACAGCCCCATTGTTTCCTATGGGGGAATCGTGCACGAGCACGTTTTTGAGGCCGGCCGCGTCCGTAAGCAACTCTGGTATCGAGAGTTGCTTTTGCGGTAAAAATGCTCTACGCTCCTTTTTTGGAGCCTAACGCAGCATTTGTTTGAACTCTCGATACCAGAGTTAATTTTATGGTGCGGCCAGAAAAAAGCCTGCGGAGCGTTAACAGCCCTTTTACCACCGAACTCCAAATCTAGGCCTAAATGAATCTGTCTGCTCCAGTTAGGCCTCACAGAACTTGGTTTTCCAATCTGATTCTGATGCCAAGCTTTCTCCAATAATCAAGATCTCAAAGCCCCATCATTTCAGGTCTGCCTAAAATGGAAGATAAGAAGCAGCAGTCGTAAGAACAATGGTCCTTAACTTCTCCACCACTTTTTCGATGGCGGACTGAAATCATCCCGATCCGATCGAGATGAATGGCGGCCCCTGCTAGCAGCCAATTGGCCGCCAGTGAGCAGGGGGGAGCATTGCACAAACATTTCACCAGAAATGCTTGTGCAATGATAAATGCCGACAGCGTATTTAGCAATGTCGAGTGGACATGATTTGCTACAGCTACTCGCCCTTTAATAAATCTACCCTCAAGTCTCTCATCTTGATGGGTTAGAGATTAAATGCCTATTTTAGCTTTATTTTAAGCTGTATTGAACTCCTAAATAATCTTACTAATTCCTCATTAGTAAGGCATTTCAGTGGCCCACAATTGGTAACCACCTTCTGTCCAAGTTAGGTATTGTATATACTTTTATCTATGCCCTTTTCGCTATTGGTTTAGGCACTTCACAATACTGTTATTACAATTATTATTGCTGATAGTGGGATATCTATTGAATGTATTATATTACAACAAACATATGGATACTCCCAATATCACGATTAGTATATATTATATTGTATATTACTTTATGGATACTATAAATTTCCAGATCAGCATATATTGCAGATTAATTCTTTGCACTAGAAATACGGGTTGCTAAATTCTGTTTAGGATACAGATTATATATAGAACTGTGAACTATAAAGTTATGATGGATTGGTCATTTATAGTATAAAGTTTATTTCACTTTTCTATTGTGTGAATAAGTCTCTTTTGGGAATCTTTGACACAAGATATTTTGTAGGTATTCAGAAATAAAGACACCACCTTATATAACCTTGCATAACTCTAGTTATAGTTTTCTTTGACACATTTAGTTAGTAATAGAGTAGTTAGTAATTGTAGACATCCTTTGTGGTGGCAGAAAATATCATATTATATATCACAACCTAGTTTGATATTAAGTTAAATTATATATATTATATAATACTTAATAACATATTCACGAATTGAGGGTTATATAGTATCAAATAACTTCTTCACTCAGGATATTTACAAGATATAACGCCCCTGGTTTATCTCCAACAAAAGATACAACTCGAGGGGAGTTTGAATGGGTAACAAAACAAAGGGGCTTATAAATGACATTATAGGAGGTAAGTCTAGACAAGGGTACATAATTGGCTTTACATCGTCATTCATTATATCATAATATCACATATTTTTTATTATAGTTTTTTTATATTTACATATTGTAGATTTATATACACCTATTTTTTGTCAAGTATACTGGGGATCCAATAGAATGGTCAGCAATGGTAGACATATCCTAGAGGGGATAGCACCGTCATGGGTGATTTAACATTTATTAAGTGTATAAAGAAAGAACATATTATTATAAACTGCTCCTATAGACGCATAATAAGACACTTCATTCTTTAGCGAGGGCTATCATTTGAGAGTGCCGATTAGAATGCAAATAACATCGAGAGTTATGATTATGATACCGTACACGCCCCTCTTCAAATATGTCACGGTTAAACACGAGTTCTAATAGGCTAATACAGAGGGGAACGGCCAGTGACACATGTAAAGTCGTATCATTGGTTAAAATTGGGGGTAGGTCAGTGATCTGTAATACTATTGGTTCAATATCGTCACTCACATATGTGTAGCTAGAAACAACGGTACATAAACAAACTTACCCTTTTAATTTAGATCGCAAGTAGAAAAACATTTTTCATACAATATAATATTATGTTGGGACGCTATGGGATTAAAAACCATGGGAGATAAGAAGGTACCATTACCTAACATCGTAAATGTTTGCAAACAAGATTTTGACCTATTAGAAGACAGAAAATGGTTCCCGGGTAAATGAAAACTTATATACTATTGTTGCCATATATGTTGCAAATTTTTATAAATGATACATTGTCCCATTAGGGATTAAGAAATGTTTATACAAGGTTTAGATTATTAACATAAAGTGTATAATTATTGTTCGGATTGTTATATGAAATGGAGGTTCATTATTATACATCGTTTGTATTTTAAACTGTTTTAATGAAGCTATTTGTTTTTAATAGGATATATCTATGGGACTTATGTATATATCCACATTTATAAAGTCCATTTTTATTTACAAATTGATGAATTTGAATGAATATGTGTGTACATGCCCATTATGGGAGTAACTTTGATGATGATTGGTTAGGTGTTAGTTCAAATAGTAGGTCAGTTGGAAGATGTTTTTATGCCTGATGAAACAGCCCAGGTGGAGGCTGAGAAACGCGTTGCATAGTTTGTAACCTTTTCTTGTCATTATTTTATATTTGGTTTTAATAAATCTACTTGATATACCAGCTTTTGGTTTGCATCTTCCTGAGCAGTTGACCATACTGCTGCTGACCTATCATATCACATCGAATGTGGCAGGTAATCCCCTGCATTCATTATCCTGTGCCTGGAGAGGGTGAGCTGGTATACCCTATAATCACCAGCCTGCATCTACTAGTACATAAGTGTACTTGGGCCACATGTGAGTACCCATTTGGCTTATTATCAGATTGAATTTGTGTGAACATACTGATATACACATGAGGCGCCCCTCTTTTTTCCTGTTATCTTCATAGTCGCCCCCGGACATATTCGTGAGGAGGAGAGCTGCCTGTTATCCATGTTTATTACCACTTGAATCGGATTACCACATCATTTGGGATATACTGGTCCTGTAACAACAAGACTTCACACTGGGACTTCAATACTTTTTGTTATTGCAACATATGGTTTGTTGTCCATGTTATACCAAGATATGATATATGTTGTAATGCTTTTGTTCCAACTATAGAATTCTGTACATCTTATTACTGAGTGCCCCCTTATTGATCTCCTATCTGTACTTCTACATGCTTTGGACATATAGCTTCTGTTTTGGAAGTTTTTGTTGCTTTTAACATCTTCTGCCAGAAGACGTTCTGAATTTTTCGCTTTCTTGCAAACTTATTTTCATTTTTAAGGACTTAAAATGACTTTTTACCTAAAGTGAATTAATTTAGTAGTCTCTTACTTAATTTAGATATTTTAAGAGCATTACAATTCTAACTTTTTAATTGCAAAGGTTTTTAGACAAGCCTTTTATTTGTTTGTTCCTTGATCCATGTAAAGGTCACAGTGTTATATCTTTTTCTTTAGCTTTTTAGTTAAATCTCATGATTACCAAGATTTTCTTGGAGTTGGGATATTTTTTTCCAAAACACATTATTGATCAACTTTCTAGATAAGTTTCCTCTTCTTGAATTCAAGAATGAGGCTTATATTGAATACATTTGCAAGGCAGCAACATATTTTTCCTAAATGTTACCACTTGATGCATTTAGTAGGGAAGTCCTTCAGACAGCAGTGTCTGGTAATTAGGTGCCTTCCACAAAAAGTGTTTGTCCTGCCCAAATACTTATGGACTCCACAGCTTCCCAGGAGTAATGACTTGTGGACTCTCACCACCTTATGAAATAAAACAACATTTATGCTTACCTGATAAATTAATTTCTTTCATGGCAGTAGTTGTAGTTTGCACCTAATTTTCCGTACTTTGTCCTTTCCTACATTTCTATCTCTCCTTTTTGGCTATATGCCAGACTAGAATACCAGAAAGGGGGATTAAGTGCTCTTAGAGCTTAAGGAATCTTTTCCTCCTCCTAGTGACCAGGGGGCCGATTTATCATGCTCCGTATGGAGCTTGAAGCGACTTGTTTCCAGCGAGCCTTCAGTCTCGCCGGAAACAGAAATTATGAAGCAGCGGTCTAAAGACCGCTGCTCCATAACTTGTCTGTCTGCTCTGAGGCGGCGGACAGAAATCAACCCGATCGAATACGATTGGGTTGAGTGACACCCCCTGCTAGCAGCCAATTAGCCGCAAATCTGCAGAGGGCGGCATTGCACAAGCAGTTCACAAGAACTGCTGGTACAATGATAAATGCCAACAGCGTATGCTGTCTGCATTTATCGATGTGCGGCGGACATGATACGCTACATTGTATCATGTCCGCTCGCACATTAATAAATATGCCCTCAGGAGTTGAATCCCAGTAGTAATGGCTCAAGTTCACCACCAAAAATATGTGTTAAGTATAGTTTGTAGCTTAGGTAAGTAAGGAGTGGGTAGTGGGATGTATCGTATCATGTCCGCCACACATTGATAAATGCCGACAGCATACGCTGTCGGCATTTATTATTGCACAAGCAATTCTGGTGAACTGCTTGTGCAATTCCGCCCCTGCAGATTTGCGGGCAATTGGCCACTTGCAGGGGGTGTCAATAAGCATGATCGTATAGGATCAGACGGATTTAAGACCGTAGCCTCAGAGGTAGCAGACATGTTATGGAGCAGTGGTCTTTAGACCGCTGCTTCATAACTACTGTTTCCGGCGAGCCTGAAGGCTCGCGCGGAAACAGGGGCATCAAGCTCGATTCGAGCTTGATAATTCGGCCTCCATATATTTTGGTAAAGAGAGGGTCATAGGTAAGTCATCAGCAAATATGGCCAATTTACATCTATTTGTCGTATTCCTAATCAGACCTTTCGATCCTCCTCCTCTACTCATTCTTTTTTAACCATATAGTTAACAAGCTGATCATGCTAAGCAGCATGACTGTTTTTTCATGACATGCTGTTTACAAACAAATCTCACAACCTATCAATATTAGGAGGTTTGCCAATCAGACTCAGCAGCCAAGGAACACTAGGAGGAGAATCACTAGACACAAGATAATTGGTTAGTTATAGAAGAAAGCTCTTATTTGATTGACACCAAGTATAAATCATTGCATTTACAAATCATGTAAAAAACAAGATTAACTTATCAGAACTTGGAGGAGAATGTTAAAGGGACATAATACTAATATGCTAAATGACTTGAAAGCGATTCAGTATAACTGTAAAAACCTGACAAGAAAATATCACCTGAGCATCTCTATGTAAAAAAAGGGTTTTTTTTTCCCTGCTTTGTTTGCCATGTGCTGCTGACAGTTATTTTACTCACCTCTCTTGCTGAATGTAGTGCAGAGTTTGTGATGCTGCTCATTTCCTGCACGCCTTCTTATGGTCAGACTGGTGTACATCATCTGTGTGAGACAGGTTGCAGACTCAGAATTGTGATGTCATCACTTATTATTTCAAGGGCCTATGTTCTGTATGCTTTGCCCTTGCCTTGTCTCAGACCTGTTTGTGACTTCCAGTTCCTGTGTATTACCTGGCTGTCTGACGTCCCTCCTGGTTCCTGATCCCTGGTTTGTTCCTGACTGATGTTCTCCTTGTTCTTGATTCCGGCTCGTCTGACTACTCGCTTTGGCTCCTGACTCGGCTCGTCTGACTATTCGCTTTGGCTCCTGACTCAGCTTGTCTGACTACCAGCTCTCGCTTTGACTCCTGGCTTGTAATTTGACTTGTGGACTTTTTATTATTTATTGTTATTAATAAAGGTGTGATTATTTTTGCACTTCTCGTCTCAGTCTGATTCCTGGCACCCTGACATTACGCAGGGGCCATGAATCCTGATGGTGCTAATAATCCACCTTTATCTACTATCATTTCCAGGATGGATGAACAGGATCACCGTTTGGATGAATTTGCACTAGCCCTGCAAACCCTGCTGACTTGCACTGCACATTTGGACCAAAGTGTCCCGCAAGTTGTGGTTGCTCCTGTTTCCGCTGCTGCAGCAAGTCCTACTAGGAGCATCTCCGATTCTGCACCTCTACCTCAACGATATGGAGGTGATCCTATTCAGTGCAGAGGGTTTTTGAACCAGGTGGGCATTTACTTTGAGATGTTACCTCAGGCGTTTCCCTCTAACAGAACTAAGGTGGGATTTCTCATCTCGTTACTCTCTGACAGAGCTCTTGCCTAGGCTAATCCCTTGTGGGAGACTAATAAACCTGTGATTTCAAATTACCCTGAATTTGTGGCCTCCTTTCGAAGGGTATTTGATGTTGCGGCTCGCTCCTCCTCTGCTGCTAAACAACTCATGTCCATTCAGCAAGGTACAAGATCTGATGCTCAGTATGCCATTGAGTTCCGTTCACTTGCCGCAGAGGTAGGTTGGAGCAATGAAGCCCTTGTTGCTGCCTTCTTTCATGGGCTCTCTGATGCGATTAAAGACAAAGTTGCTGCGAGAGATTTACCAGAGGATCTCGAGGCATTGGTGTCTTTTTTGATCCTAATTGACATCAGACTCAGAGAGAGGCCCTCTTTCAAGGAGCGCTTGCAGAAGCCCCCTGTTCTGTTGTCTCCTACAAGTTCGTTCCCACCCATGCCTCCCTCTCCTCCCATGCCTCCTGGTCCTGTGTCACCAGGTACTGCTGAGCCGATGTAGTTGGGATTCATGTGTCTCTCCGTGGCGGAGAGGGCCTTTAGGAGGAGGGAGGGGCTCTGCCTCTATTGTGGGTTACAGGGCCACCTTTTAAAGTCTTGTCCTACACGGCCGGGAAATGCTCCCACCTAAGGTCCTGTTGGGGGCAGACCTTGGGTAGTTTATTCTCGTCCCCGGAACCGCTAAAGGAGAGACCTTTGGTCATGGTTGTCCTTTCCTGGGTGGACTCCCCCATAGTCACCCAAGCTCTTGTTGACTCCGGTGCTGCGGGCTATTTCATTGACAGTGCTTTTGTATCAAAGCACTCCATTCTTGTTTTGCCTCGGTCTGTTCCACTTGCTATTGAGGCCATTGATGGCAGGCCCCTTAAGCCCACACTCGTTACTCATGAAACTGCTCTGGTATCCATGGCTGTTGGGGCTCTACATTTTGAAACCCTCCAGTTCCAGGTGATAAACTCTCCGCATTTCCCAGTTGTTCTGGGTTATCCCTGGCTCCAAAAGCACAATCCCAGTCTCGACTGGTGCAGGTCCAAAATTTTGTCATGGTCTCCTCAATGTATTTCCAATTGTCTTCGGAAACCAGTTAAAGTCTTGTGCACTTCTTCGGTATCTCAATTGCCAGAGGAGTACCGAGAGTTCCTAGACATTTTTGACAAGGTGCATGCCGATACGTTGCCTCCTCAATGGTCTTACAATTGTGCCATTGATCTGCAACCAGGAGCCATTCCTCCTCTGGGCCGGGTTTACCCTCTGTCTGTTGCAGAGAATTGTGCTATAGAGGAGTATGTTGCCGATGCTCTGTTGCGGGGATCTTCGTGAAGAAAAAGGGTGGCGAGTTAAGACCAGAGTTAAGACCATGCATCGATTATAGGAGTCTTAATCGTCTTACCATTAAGAATGCTTACCCTATTCCTCTCATTATGGAACTCTTTGACCACCTCAAGGGAGCTACAGTCTTTTCCAAACTTGATTTGAGAGGAGTGTATAATATCGTTAGAATCAAGGAGGGCCACGAATGGAAAACACCATTTAACACCAGGAGCTGGCATTATGAATATCTTGTAGTGCCCTTTGGCCTATGTAATGCTCCTGCTGTTTTCCAGGAATTTATTAATGATTTCCTATGAGATATGTTGCAACAGTGTGTTGTGGTATACTTAGATGACATCGTCATACACTCACCCACACTTGAGGCTCATCATTCTGATGTTACACTGGTTCTTCAGAGACTACGTGAGAATGGCCTGTTTTGTAAACTTGACAAATGTGAGTTCCATCAGACTCAAGTAACCTTTCTAGGTTATGTTATCTCCGTTGCAGGGTGTCTGCAGTTCTTCAGTGGCCTCGCCCAGTTGTTCTTCGGTCTATTCAACGTTTTTTGAGCTTCGACAATTACTATAGAAAGTTTATTAAAAACTTTTCTTCCTTGTCAAACCTATCACAGACATGACCCGTAAAGAGAAGGATCCAGTCCATTGGTAACCTACTGCCATTAAGGCCTTTGATAGTCTTAAGACTGCCTTTGCTGCCACTCCAGTTCTGGCTCATCCTAACCCTGTCCAGCCTTTCGTTCTTGAGGTTGATGCGTCTGAGACTGGAGTAGGTGCCCTCTTGTCTCAATTTCCTACGCCTGACGGTTACTTGCATCCGTGCGGTTTCTTCTCTAAGAAATTGTCTCCAGCGAAGTGCAATTATGAAATTGGCATCAGGGAATTACTGGCCATAATTTTGGCACTCAAGAAATGGAGGCATCTTCTCGAGGGTGCTAGCGTACCAGTGCTCATTCTTACTGACCACAAGAATTTAACTTATCTATCCAAAGCAAAACGTTTGTCGCCCGACAGACCAGATGGGTGCTATTTTTGTCTCGGTTTAATTATGTGGTTTCCTACCTGCCTGGTAGTAAGAATGTTAGTGCTGATGCCCTCTCTCGACAATTTTCGCCTCTGTCCAAGGAGGAGTCTGTACCTACTCCAGTTATACCTCCTGACAATATTTTGGCTACCATACGTACTAATTTGACTTCTCCCTTGGGGGAGGAGATCCTGGCTGCACAAACCAATGCACCTCCTGAGAAACCTAGTGGTAAGTGCTTTGTTCCTGAGGATCTTCAAACTAAACTTTTGCACACTTACCACTATCCTAAAGTCGCAGGTCACCTGGGCAAGAACCAAATGATTTGGTCTGTCACTCGACAATTCTGGTGGCCAGGTCTTCATTCTGATGTTGCTGCGTATGTTGCCTCCTGCTTAGTTTGTGCACAGAATAAGACTCCTCGACATCTTCCTGTGGGTCTTCTTCAACCTATTGCTCATGGTGAGCGTCCTTGGACACATCTTTCCATGGACTTCATTGTCGAGCTCCCTGTTTCCAGTTGCAATACTGTTATCCTTATGGTGGTTGACCGTTTTTTCTAAAATGTCACATTGCATTCCCTTGAAGAAGCTGCCTACTGCTCAGGAGCTTGCTTCAATTTTTGCCCGGGTGGTCTTCCGTTTAAATGGGCTACCCAAGGAGATAGTGTCGGACCGGGGTAGCCAGTTTGTCTCCATATTTTGGCATTCCTTTTGTGCTCAAATGGGGGATCCAGCTTTCCTTCTCCTCTGCATATCATCCTCAATCCAATGGGGCTGCGGAACGGTCTAATCAAGCTCTGGAACAGTTCCTCTATTGCTATGTCTCAGATCACCACAATAATTGGTCGGAACTGTTACCTTGGCAAAGTTTGCTCATAATAGTGCTATTAATGCTTCCTTCCAGCTATCTCCGTTCATGGCGAATTATGGGTTTCAACCATCCTTGTTGCCCAATTCATTCATGTCTCAAGGTATTCAGGCTTTGGAGGAGTATCTCCAGCAACTCCGTTCCACGTGGGTGCAGATTCAGGATTGCCTTAATCGTTCTATGCAGCGCCAAAAGTTCCAGGCTGATCGTAGGCATCAGCCCGTGCCTTCCAACCAACTTGGACTTTCGTGTGCCTTCCAATAAACTGGCTCCCAGTTATGTTGGTCCTTTTCGAATACTCTGACGGGTCAATCCTGTGGCCTACGCTCTTGACCTTCCTCCTACAATGTGCATCTCCAATGTTTTTCATGTCTCCCTCTTGAAACCATTGGTTTGTAATCAGTTTACCACTGTGTTGCCTCGTCCCCATCCTATCTTTGTTGACAACCATGAGGAGTATGAGGTCAGCAGCATTATTGACTCTCTTATGTCCAGGGGCCGCGTACAGTATTTGGTCCACTGGAGGGGCTACGGTCCGGAGGAGCGTTCATGGGTTCCCTCCTCTGATGTTCATGCTCCTGCCCTCCTCTGTGCCTTCCATGCCTGTTTCCCCAATAAGCCTTTTGTTCTCCCGCGTGGAGGGGTCATTGAGGGGAGGGTACTGTCAGGGTTTTTTCCCTGCTTTGTTTGCCATGTGCTGCTGGCAGCCATTTTACTCACCTCTCTTGCTGAGTCTGGTGCAGAGTGTGTGATGCTGCTCATGTCCTGCACGCCTTCTTATAGTCAGACTGGTGTACATCATTTTACTCACCTCTCTTCCTGACTATGGTGCGTTGTGGGGGATGCTGCTCATTTCTTGCACTTCCTTTTATGGCCAGACTGGTGTGCATCATCCGTGTGAGACAGGATGCAGTCTCAGAATTGTGATGTCATCACTTATTATTTAAAGGGCCTCTGTTCAGTATGCTTTGCCCTTGCGTTGTCTCAGACCTGTTTGTGAGAGTTACTGTGTATTACCTGGCTGCCTGACGTCCCTCCTGGTTCTTGATCCCTGTCTTTTTTTTTTTTTCCCAAATGATTTTTTATTAATTTTGAACAATATATAACAATAATTGGGGACTCGCAAGACCCCTGCATTTTTCAGTGCATAACATGTAAAGAAGTATTAGGGAATGAAAATAAAAAATACAGCTGAAACATTCAAGTTTCAAAGATAGAAGTCGATACATTTCCAAATGGTTATCAAAGGAGGGTGAGAGGGGGGTGGGGGAGGGGCTCATCTATAAGGGTGGGAGAGGGGGGGGAATTCCTGCCGGGGATCGCCTGAGGCGTACGAAACGTGGATTCTTATACTCTAACCTGGGGAAGCCATGTGGTGTCATGTGTGTCTGTCCAGTCAGCCCAAACCATTTCAAAAAGGTCACTTCTGTCCAGACTATAGAATATGTCCTTTTCCATAGCGTGTAAGTAGGCCATTGTTTTGAGAATATCAGGCCAACAAGGGGGAGATGCTTTCTTCCAATATCTGGCAATATTGGTTTTAACTGATGATAGGAGATAAACACAGAGAATCTGCTGATGTTTAGGAAGGGCCTGCAAGTTTAGGTGTAGAAGTACAGTGGCAGGGCTTTTTGGTAGCTGAATCCTAAGAGCAGACAGAGTACGGAAGCATGTGTTCCACAGGGGAGTCAACCTAGGGCATTCCCACCATATGTGAAGCATATTTCAGTGGGAGCCACAGTCCCTCCAGCATTGCAGAGAAGATGTCGGAAACATCTTAGATAGCCACGCGGGGACCAGATCCCATTGGGAAATAACTTTATAATAGGTTTCGAACATTGTCACACAATGTAATGATTTTTTGGTTAAGGTGAGGGACCCCTGCCAAGCATTAGCCGAGATTCGAGAGTGAAGAATAGTGTCCCACTTACGCAAGTGTGGGGCCAGGTCTGGGGGCACAGTACCATCCAGCAGACTATAATGTCTCGAAAGAGGTTTGTGGAGTCTACGTCCTCCTCTCCACACAGACTCCCATGGGGTAAGCTGACGTGGAGCAGAGGGGAAAAATCCCCAGCTAGAGAGGAAACTCTTAATCCTAGTAAACTCGAATAGGAGGTAGGGCGGAATGTCTTCACCTGGTCTGTCCTTAGACAACGAGAGATATCCGTCGTCGCTAGTCTCTGACCAAAAGTTTGAAACTTGCTTTACACCCAACCTAGCCCACGTATTGGGGTGTGTTTCTGCGAGACCTGTGAAGAGGCTTGGGATAGAGGTGATCGGGGAGGGGTGCGGCGCAATTAGTTTACGGTGCCGAATCTTATCCCAGATTGCCAGGCACTCCAAAACTACAGAGTTATGTATATTTAGGGTTCTGCGGCTATGGACCGGGGTCCAGATTAGATCTTTTAGGTATATATCAAACGGTAATGAGGCTTGTTCAATGTCTCTCCACCTGTCTTGTGAATGAAGCACTCCCCACTGGGAGATGTGCGTGAGCATTGCACCCTCGTAGTACTTTACTATGGATGGGGAAGCCAGACCCCCTAACTGGACAGAGAACTGTAGGGTTTTATGAGCTATTCTGGGAGTTTTGTTTTGCCAAATAAATTTTGTGCACTCACTTTGAAACTGTAGCAAAAGGTGAGTGGGTATTCTGATTGGAAGGCATCTAAATAGATAGGTGAGCCGAGGGAGGAACGACATCTTAAGGGAAGTTATACGGCCCATCAAAGAAATGTTCTTATGATCCCAAACATTTTTTAACGCTCTCAGGTCTGCCAAGAGGGGTAAATAGTTGTCCTTAACCATCTGTTTCAAGTCATTAGAAATTTGAACTCCAAGGTGGGTAATCCCTTTGCTAGACCATTTGAAGTCAAATTGTCTTTGGAGGGCTGTGACATATTTTTGGGGGAAACCCCACAAGTAAATTTCTGTTTTGGGGGTGTTTAGCTTATAGAAGGAAAGGGAGCCAAAGGCCTCCAGGGTTTCCAGAAGTCTAGGGATTGTGCGAAGCGGGTCTGCAGAAAACACCGTCACATCATCTGCAAACAAGGCGATGTTGTGTTTGGAGCCAGAGAGTGTAATTCCCACTATGCCCCTGTCAGTACGTATTGTTTCTGCTAGAGGCTCGATTGCCAGCGCAAACAAGAGCGGAGAAAGTGGGCAGCCCTGCCTCGTGCCATTAAAAATGGGGAATGGAGTTGAATGGAACCCTACCCCCCTGACCGTTGCCGTGGGGTTGGAGTATAAAGCTTGGATCGTGAGGCGTATGTCAGAGGGAAATTTGAAGGCGTCAAGAGTCTCCCAGAGGTAACTCCATCTGACCCTGTCAAAAGCCTTCTCGGCATCCAGAGAGATAACCGAGAAAGGCTTGTTCATTCTCAGCGATTCGCAAGCAATATTGATAAGGCGCCTAGTGTTATCCGGGCCCTCACGATTATGTATAAATCCTACTTGGTCTGGGTTGACTAGGGTAGGCAGAAGTTTGCATATTCGGTTAGCGAGAAGTTTGGAATAGATTTTTAAATCAACGTTTATAAGCGAGATAGGCCTATAATTGGGGCAATAGGAGGGGTCTTTGGCTTGGGAATCATAATAATCTCTGCCTCCAAGAATTCTCGTTTGAAACTTCCTTCATGCCTGGCAGTGTTAAAAAACCTAAGGAGCAGCGGTATCAGTTCTTGACTATAAGTTTTGTAGAACTGTGCGGGGAATCCATCTGGGCCGGGGGCCTTAAGGGATTTGAGGCGCTGGATGACCTGCTTAATTTCCAACTGGGTAAATGGGTTGGACAAAGACTCTTGTTGTTCCGTCGTCAGGGATGGTAAGTTTAGGGAATCTAGATTTTTTTTAATCTGTTGTGTGGAGGCGGGGTTTTTAATTTCAGTGCCCTCAAGGTTGTAGAGTTTGGAGTAGTAGTCTGAGAAGCAGTCCCCTATCTGTAAGGGGAGTTTATGGGTCTTGTTGTTGTGAAAAATTTGGTGTATGCGAGAAGTGCTATTCCGCTGGCGCAATTTGTGTGCTAACAGAGTATCGGCCCTGTTGCCTTTATAATAAAATAACTGCTTAAGTTTTGTGAGATTCTCTTGAGTACGTCGCAACTCTAGATGGTTAATATGCGCACGCACGGCTGAGATCTGAGAGGTCAGTGCTTCAGAGACGTTAGCTCTGTTGGTGGATTCAAGCAGCCTAAGTTTACAGTGGGCTTGGGCTAAGGAAAGTCCAGCCAGTTTCCTAAGGCGAGCTTGCTTGCGGATGATATAGCCTCTGGATAACGCTTTAATAGCTCCCCAAAGTGTATCATCAGTTCTCTGACCATTGTCGTTAAGTTGGATAAGTTCTATAAGATCTCTTCGTAGCTCTTCCCTGAAGGGAATGTCTGCTAGGATATTGCGTGGAAGAGACCACCTGCTTTTATGAAGACAGGGGTCACAGGTGTGTAGGTCCGCCAGTACTGGGTCATGGTCGGACCATGAGCAGAGGGTGATACTAGATTGGAGCACTGAGTCCAAGGTCGTCGCCGAGCAGAAGATATGATCTAACCTAGAGTAGGTTTTGTGTACCTGGGAGAAGTGGGTGAAATCCCTGTCTGTAGCGTGTAATGATCGCCAGATGTCATAGTATCCAAATTCAGACATGATTGATTTAAAGCGTGTGGAGAGGAGAGTTAGTTGGGAGGAGGTCTTGGTTGGGGATAACGTCTTGCGGTCTAATTTAGTGTCCCAGATCATGTTGTAATCCCCCGCTATTATGACTCTACCCTGTTTGTGTTGGTCGATTAATCTCAGAATTTTTCTGAGGCAAGCGGGCTGTTGAGAGTTGGGTAGGTATACTGAAACTAGGGTATGTGTGACATGATCAAGCTTACAGACTACTATAGTGTATCTAGCCTGGGGGTCCCTTAGTACCTCAATTTCCTCGTAAGCTACCCTCCTGTGAATCAGGACCGCAGTCCCTCAAGCTTTTTTTGTGAATGAAGAGCACTCTATGGTCGTATATGAGCGAGAGTGGAATCTATGGGGAGCATCTAACATCCAGTGTGTTTCTTGCAGAAACACAACGTCGGGGTTGTGGTGGCTAAGCATACGGGTGAGTAGGCTCCTCTTGAAGGGAGAGTTTAAGCCTCTGGTATTATGTGTGCATACTCGTAATCGGGACATTTTCCACTACTAGCCCAGGGGAGTGGGTGGGCAGAAGGGATATCTGGGAGACCTAGGTCGAAGTCTTGGTATGAGATATGTAGGGGTTGGGAAGGGAGGGGGTTAATCAGAATTTAAGGCAGAAATGTACTGACAGCACAGGTGGAAATAGTCCACCTAGGTGGAACCCTGGTGTGGGTTAACCTGTAGGGGGGGGAGCTAAGGGCGAATGTATGAGAGGAGCTGGAAGGTCCAGCCCCACTCCACTAACTGGGTGAATAGACAATGGGAGGGTAAACTAAGGTGCAAATAAATGTAAACCTGTGGGCCCCAAGGAGGGCATAACCAAAACATAATGGACCAAGTGAACACAGGAACCTGATAGGAAGCAGTAAATGCAATAAGCAATCTACACACACATGCCAACATAAGACAATAGAATGTGGTTACATATGATCAAAGGTTGCATATTTTAGTCGATACAGACCCTACTCCGTGACATGTTAGGATATCAACAAAAGGTGAGGAGAGTAGAGATAGGAACATTTTATCGTGTCATGCCTGTGAGATATAAAACTAGGTGAACACAGAGGCCTGACATGAAACGACAGAATGCAATGAACAGTGTAAACACATAATTTCAATCAATACAGACCCTACTCCGTGGCACGTCAGCATATCAACAAAAGGTAGGGAGAGTAGAGATAGGAACATTTTATTGTGTCATGCCTGTAGAATATAAGACTAGGTGAACACAGGGGCCTGACATGAAACAACAGAATGCAATGAACAGTGTAAACACATAAGTCTAACATGAAACAGTAGAAAGTGGGCATATATGAGCAAAAGGTCACTTTTTTCAAATAATACAGCTCCTACACGTTACACGTTAACATAAAAACACAAGGTAATGAGAGTAGGGGTAGAGGTAGGCAAATTTTATCCTATCAGGTCTGCAAAATATAACGTAAGTAAACTCAAATTCAGGAGGGTGGAGACTCCAATTGGGCCCCCTTAGGTCTATTGCCATGAGGCCCCATTGGCCAAGGAGAGAAGTCCCTTGAGAAAGAGAGGTCACAGTGAATGATTTGTTGTCTTTTGTGATTATTAGTTTAGTAGGGTAACCCCATCTGTATTTAATATTTTCCCTGCGAAGGATATGCGTAACTGGCTGGAAGTATCTCCGGTGCTGTAGGGTGTGTGCGGATAAATCGGGCAGCAGTTGTATGTCCTTAAATCTTTCCGATATCTGCGGCTTCCGAAAGGCCGCCTGCATGAGTCTGTCCTTAAAGATAAAACTGTGGAAGCAGACTATGACATCTCTCGGTTTCTCCTGTGAGACGGTTCTAGGTTGTAAGGCTCTGTGGGCTCTTTCCATGGTGTCTGTCAGCCCCTCTGTTGGGCCCAACAGGTCTTTAAAGAGATCTTTCAGGAAGTTTTGAATCTCTGCCGGTTGGATGTCCTCAGGTATTCCTCTAAACCTTACGTTGTTTCTGCGTGCCCTATCCTCCACATCAGCAAGTTTGAACTCCAGCTGGCTAATTTGATCCGCAAGAGATTCCGAGTAGGACAACAAATTTGTATGGTCAGTGGCAAGATCGTCCTGTTTTCTTTCCAGAGAGTCCACTCTGTCACCGATCTCAGAGATGTCCTTGCGGACTTCAGCATGATTGCGCTGAATTTCCTTGGTTATAGAGATAGTTTGGTTTGCAAACATTTTTTTAAGGGTTGCCTCCGTTATTAGGTGTTGTGAGCTAACTTGAGGCATACGGTCAGGTTGGGATCCGTCCCCCAGAGATTCAGAATCACTCAGACCGTCATTGGAATCCTCAATCTGGTCTTTGGGAGGTTGTGTGAAATGACCCAGGACCGTTTTTTTTTACAGAACCTGGTGTTTTCGAGTGTCTCCTGGCATTATGTGGCATTTTCATATGAGAAGTGAATACCTCCTACTAAACAGATGAGCTTGAATTAGAGATAGTTAAGGAGGCTAGTGGACCCAACAGGCTAACAAAATAAAAAGAAGATAATACACGTGCACATTAGTATTACATAACGGAGTAGGGCCAGCCGTCCACTTGTAACCTCTATCTCCCCATAGTGGCGTTTATGGGCAGAATGCTACCCTACAACACATTGTATGTATCAAAAGACGCCAACTCAGGTGGAGAAAGAGGCCAGGCAGGCACCTTATTTAGATTACCCTTTTACTTGTAGTGAGGCACCTCTATATTTCTTAAGGGAGGTGTGCCCTTCGGACTCAGGGAAGGAGGGATAGGACCCGAAGGAAGGGGAAAAGGAGAGTGGTGGTGACCAGCCCACGTGAGCAGGCCGGAAAGGAGGAGTCCGAGTGGGGGGGGCTCAATGATAGAAAATGATATTAAAACACAAATGGGCTGATAAGCCTAGAGTACATGGAACAGTGACTCCTGCCGGTCAGTGCACAGGGTGAGAGGCTAAGTTTGCTTTCTCTATTAGCTAACGATTTGCATAGGTGCAACAAACAGGCAGGAGCAACTGGGGCCTAAATAATGTGATACCACACGTCCTGTGAGAGAAGAAATGCAAGTTATGTAAGGTCACAACACTCAAGTAAAATAAAACACTCCACTCTGAGCTGGGCTACAGAGGAACAGAGGCTGACGCAGCAGCACAATAAATCACATTTCTATGGCAACGACTTCTGTTAATGGAATCAGTAGTAATTAAGAACAAAGTCTGCCTCCCAGTAGGTAATGTGCTTAAAGAGACTTGAAAGTGTCCTGAGATGTAGCGTTGCAAATGTAACCTTAAGTCCATGTACAGTTCCAGTAAAAAGTTTTTGTTTTTATTGTTAAAGTTATTTAGGTATGGCTTTAAAGAAAGATGTAAGAGCAGGGATATTTAGTGTGCCTTGCAGCTAAGGATGGGGTGCGTCTGAGATCTCTTCAAAGCTAACCTCTAATAAGTATGTGAGGCTGCAGCCTGAAATAAGGAGTAATAGTAGTTGCTGTGAGGCTCCAGGGATTTTAGGTTTGGAAATAGGTGCTCCAAGATTATCAGGGGTACCTGGGTAGAAATACAAATACACAAAGGCCAGAGGTGCAGGGTCTCTAAGGTGTCACATTCCAAAAATCTGAGATGAGGCTCTGTATGAATTTCCCTAATCAGGTAGTTAATGCAGTGTAGCAAGGGGAAAGCTTAGGAAGACACTGGGTGAGTGCATACAGTTCTTTCACTTTGGCAAATTAAATCTTACCCTTGCAGCCCAAAGTGTGTACCTCTCCGCTGCTGAAGGTCTCGAGTGGAGCGAGGAGCATGGGCCCCAAAATGGCGGGTGTTCGCGCCACTGCAGGTATGGCGCACTTGACGCTCCAAACTTTTCTTCCCCACAGGCACTTCTCTTCAACCTGCCCGGACCAGCCTCCGTGGTCAGCAGGGCAGCAGAACTAATACAGATCCGGTGCCAGAGGGGGATTTCTAAAGTAAGCGGCCACCAATTTAGCCCCCAGTAGGTTGCAGGCAAATGTAAACTGCCGCTCCGGAGCGGAGCCCCGGCCCTCCGGGCAGCAGTGGTGAGAGGTAGGAGATCTCTTCTGACTCCCGCTGGGTTGCAAGGATCTTGTCGACCGACCTCCGATTACTCAAGCCCCCAGGTCAAAGCAGTGCGTGGGCTTTTCTTGGGGCCTATCGTCGGCCCGCCGGAACTTCTTACGGCCTTAGACTTGTTCTTGGGGAGCGGTGGTAGAGTGTTGTAGGCGCCACGGACTCCTGGCTCTTAGGTTCACTAGCCGCACTCCGTCTGTACTTCGGAGCGAAGCCCCGACCCTCCGAGGCTGTGGCGGTGAAGACGGCTAGGCAAAAACAAATGTTCCCCAGTAGGATGACTGGCAGCAGTAAGGGCCAAAAGTGCCAAATTTCAGGGTCTAAAAATCTTTTGCCAGTGCTCGTTGGCCCCTAACTGTCCCAGGGGTATGTTTGATATCAGTTTTAGCTAAATTTAGCCGGTTAAATAAACTTTGATTTAAGGTGTTTGGCAGAGCTCCTCACTAGTGCGTCTTTCTCGCTCAGCGGCTAGCTCCGCCCCCCTTGATCCCTGTCTTGTTCCTGACTCTGCTGTTCTCCTTGTTCCTGATACCGGCTCATCTGACTACTCACTTTGGTTCCTGACTCGGCTCGTCTGACTATTTGCTTTGGCTCCTCACTCGGCTCGTCTGACTACCAGCTCTGGCTTTGACTTCTGGCTTGTTATTTGACTTGTGGACTTTTTATTATTTTTTGTTATTGATAAAGGTGTGATTATTTTTGCACTTCTCATCTCAGTCTGATTCCTGGCACCCTGACAGCAAGTCCTCAGACTAGCATCCTGATTAGATTCTTAAAGTTCCTTTACAATGGGATGTGGCTGCTGAGGAAATTTTGAGGTAAAATATCTTCATTTTTTTCTAATCCAGACACTACTGCACAGAGGCCCAGGCTGTCCTAATAGGAGGCTTAACGCGGTGGATCCTAGAGCCTGCATTAAAGGAAAAGGTCCTTTAGCGCAGCCCGGGGATTCCCCACACAAAGCATTCTATGTCGCAGCCCAGGGTTTTATGAAAAAGGTTTCGGATTAGTGCGGCTCTCCAGCACAATAGAGGTAAGTATAACGCTACTTGTGAACTTTTTCAGCTGTAGCAAAGGAACATTTAGATGTGTTTAACGAAAACGAGTATAAATATTCCATGAATGCTCAGTATATGTTTTTTAAACAAAACAAATACAGAATAGTGCAGCAGAGGAATATTCTGAAAAACTAATTTTTCAGAATATTTATTCGGAAAGATTCAGGCAAACTAAATTTTTCACTGCACCACAAGTCTCATAATAATATTATACATTGGGAAATGAATTCTGCTGGTGTAGTCTTTCAATTCTTAATATACAGGGAGTGCATAATTATTAGGCAAATGAGTATTTTGACCACATCATCCTCTTTATGCATGTTGTCTTACTCCAAGCTGTATAGGCTTGAAAGCCTACTACCAATTAAGCATATTAGGTGATGTGCATCTCTGTAATGAGAAGGGGTGTGGTCTAATGACATCAACACCCTATATCAGGTGTGCATAATTATTAGGCAACTTCCTTTGCTTTGGCAAAATGGGTCAAAACTAAGAAGGACTTGACAGGCTCAGAAAGGTAAAAAATAGTGAGATATCTTGCAGAGGGATGCAGCACTCTTAAAATGGCAAAGCTTCTGAAGCGTGATCATCGAACAATCAAGTGTTTCATTCAAAATAGTCAACAGGGTCGCAAGAAGCGTGTGGAAAAACCAAGGCGCAAAATAACTGAGAAAAGTCAAGCGTGCAGCTGCCAAGATGCCACTTGCCACCAGTTTGGCCATATTTCAGAGCTGCAACATCACTGGAGTGCCCAAAAGCACAAGGTGTGCAATACTCAGAGACATGGCCAAGGTAAGAAAGGCTGAAAGACGACCACCACTGAACAAGACACACAAGCTGAAACGTCAAGACTGGGCCAAGAAATATCTCAAGACTGATTTTTCTAAGGTTTTATGGACTGATGAAATGAGAGTGAGTCTTGATGGGCCAGATGGATGGGACCGTGGCTGGATTGGTAAAGGGCAGAGAGCTCCAGTCCGACTCAGACACCAGCAAGGTGGAGGTGGAGTACTGGTTTGGGCTGGTATCATCAAAGATGAGCTTGTGGGGCCTTTTCGGGTTGAGGATAGAGTCAAGCTCAACTCCCAGTCCTACTGCCAGTTTCTGGAAGACACCTTCTTCAAGCAGTGGTACAGGAAGAAGTCTGCATCCTTCAAGAAAAACATGATTTTCATGCAGGACAGTGCTCCATCACACGTGTCCAAGTACTCCACAGCAAGGCTGGCAAGAAAGGGTATAAAAGAAGAAAATCTAATGACATGGCCTCCTTGTTCACCTGATCTGAACCCCATTGAGAACCTGTGGTCCATCATCAAATGTGAGATTTACAAGGAAGGAAAACAGTACACCTCTCTGAACAGTGTCTGTGTGGCTGTGGTTGCTGCTGCACGCAATGTTGATGGTGAACAGATCAAAACACTGACAGAATCCATGGATGGCAGGCTTTTGAGTGTCCTTGCAAAGAAAGGTGGCTATATTGGTCACTGATTTGTTTTTGTTTTGTTTTTGAATGTCAGAAATGTATATTTGTGAATGTTGAGATGTTATATTGGTTTCACTGGTAAAAATAAATAATT
Organism: Bombina bombina; assembly: GCF_027579735.1. Lineage (NCBI taxonomy): Eukaryota > Metazoa > Chordata > Amphibia > Anura > Bombinatoridae > Bombina > Bombina bombina. The sequence continues at coordinate 188,407,978 of NC_069506.1, read as the reverse complement.
GAAATGGGTATATATTTGTTTTTTGTTAAGTTGCCTAATAATTATGCACAGTAATAGTCACCTGCACACACAGATATCCCCCTAAAATAGCTATAACTAAAAACAAACTAAAAACTACTTCCAAAACTATTCAGCTTTGATATTAATGAGTTTTTTGGGTTCATTGAGAACATGGTTGTTGTTCAATAATAAAATTAATCCTCAAAAATACATCTTGCCTAATAATTCCGCACTCCCTGTATTTAGACTAATGTCTTAAAAATAAGATTTTTTTAAGAAGACAAATGCTTCTCATATTATTAAGTTAGTATATGGAATAGGAACCAAAGTATGTTTAAACACATTTGGTTAAAAAATTAACACATTTTGGCTTTGTTCTTTCATTCTAAATGAATGTTACATTTTTAAATTTGTCTTTTGCAAACAAACGCTAGCATTCCTTTCTATCAAATGTAACATATCATATTCATTCTGTAGAAATATTTGAGTGGCAGAGTAAATCAAAAGGAAATCTTCATTCTACTATTCAAACATCAAAATACAAATATTTACCTATTCTTAATATTGAGTTAAAACAATGGGGTAGATTTAACAAGGACTGAATGGCCCTTGTTCCCCTTGTTTCCGCTCGAGCATTCTAAAGACCGCTGCTCCATAATTTGTTCGCTGCCTCTGAGGCTGCAGTCTTCAATCCGCCCGATCCTATACGATCGGGCTGATTGACACCCCCGGCTAGCGGCCGTTGCTGGAAAAAAACATGAATGACCATTATTTACTTCACAATGCAATGATGCAATTTGCAATTTTGCGTGTCAAACACAGGTCTCCATCAGTGCTCAGACCTGCTGGAGTCTATGTCTGTGTTTTACAATTAGAATGTTCTTTATGATAAGTGACAATCTCATTTGTATATTGGCATTATGGGTATACTGGACATGTTTGTTCAATTATGTTTTTTTTAACTATTAACATGTTTAGAAAAAAATTATTGGTGAAATGTTTATCTAAAATAAAGCACAGTGCGGAATATTAATTTGCTGAAAGAAGAAAGAGGCCGCAAATTAGCTCATCTTCTATAACAGGACTTTAACAGTTCTCACACTGTAAATCTTGAAACCACTAAGTGATGAGGTTTTAAAAACTGTACAGTGAGTTCGGCAACTTTGGACTAACTGTAATTTTAAAAAAAACAACTGTACTCTGATTTTAAAAACCCAATGTACAGACCGCAATTTTAAAATGCCACTGTGCATAAGGAAAACATTTAAAATCCCCAGAATGATACAAACCATGTTACATATATCAATAGACCCTAAATAAAGCCTTTATCTTTTTTTATCTTTTTTTATTGAGGTTATACATAGTTATAATAACAATGTAATTATATTACAAAATATTTTGCTAAGTCTATCTAACAACAAGACTGCTATATAAACTGTGCCTCCAAAAGTCTTTAATGACAGGCAAGAGTCTCAGAATGTTGTCCAGGTTCAAAACATGTTCAATTAAAATACTTTATGGTTAAAATCATCCCTTTAATGAAACCCTGACATCCTTTAATGAAACCAACTTGGTCAAAATGGATGATTGAAGGAAGGACGAAGCTCAGACATGTGGCTAAAACTTTTGAATATAACTTTATATCAACGTTAATGAGGGATATTGGATGACAATTCTCACAGTGAGAGCTATCCTTGCCCTCTTTAGACAAAGTGATTATGGTAGCAACCAAAAATTCCTCTCCAGCCATCCTCGTCGATAATAGTCAATAAAAAAATCACTCAGCCTTTTATATCTCTACAAGATAGAGTGGCAGCGAAAGATGTTCTATCGCTTCCTGTGACAATTTTGGGAGGGTGTCATGGAACCAGGGGTACCAGGGATACCTTCTTACCTGTTCACAGGTGGGTAAGGCGGAGGGCGCCGTCACAGGTTTCTCTTCGGCAGTGATTGTGCCTAGTGTTTCGTCTGAGCCTGTTTGTGCGCACTCATGTGTGCACAGGTGCGCCTTGGTGGGCGCATGCGTGCGAGTGCATGGGTGCGTATGTGCGCGGATGGCGTCAAAGATGATTTCTATCTGCTATGGGAATCTTTGTGACACGCCTCTCTCTGCCTTCTCATTGGGTACTAGGTATCTGATTATATAATTGTCTTGGATACGGGGGGGCGTTCCTGGGCCCTGTTAGGTTTAAATTCCGGTCTGAGCCCTGGCTTAATGCTGAGTTATTTTGCCAGTTTATCTGCATAACTAAGCGTTGTATTTTCTCTATTCCTATTCCCTTCCTTTGATCTTGGATTTCCTGGTTTTGACCCCTGGCCTGAATTTTGCTTACGATACTTTCTGCCTGGACCAACTTATATTACCCTGACTACGCCTTTTGGATCTTGTCTGTAGCTTGCCTTTGGATTGTGTGCTTCTTGCTATAGGGTTCCTCTCCCGCACTCAGGGTAGCCCTGCTCCCTGACATAATAACTCAGCCTATCATGGAACACGCAAGAGCAGCTGACACTATAGCGTCCCTCTCCCAACAATTAGCTGTTATGACGCAAACACTTCAGGACTTACAAACCAGTCATGAGTCCCTGTTGCAGAAAGCAATAATTCAAGAACAACGCGCCACTGCTGCCCCCTCTGTAGTTCCATCTCCTAGGTATGAGGCCCTGAACCAACTATTGCCTTAGCTGAAAAATTTGACATACAGAGCTTTCATTACTTCTTGTGAATTGTTATATTCCCTGAAACCCCGCACCTATGCCATCGATTATATCAAGGTGCGCACTAAAATTTTGTTACTCACAGGCTCTCAAACATGGGCACATCAACTCTTGAACAGTGACCATCCAGCTCTCAATACCTGCGTGTCATTTGTCACTACTATGAATGTTCTCTATGATGATCCTCTATGCTCTGCTACTGCCCGTGGCACCTTACGATCTTTGCGGCAAGGAAGAAGACCAGTGGAGGACTACATTTCTGAGTTCAGGGAGGTGGCCTCTGATACCGCACTTAACAAAGTAGCTCTCACTGATCTCTCTGATCAACTTAAAGTTGAACTCGCCCAGATTGGGGTACCCACTAACCTGGAAGAATTGATTGTAGCAGTGACCCAATTAGATCGTCGCTTTCATGAAAGGAGGCAGGAGAAACAGAATGCCTTGCTACCATTGCCTAAACGATCAGATTACTATCCTCCCCCGATTCCAGTAACGCTCCCTGCTGCTGAGACTACCAATGTAGCAGAACCTATGCCTATCGGGCTGGTTTGCAGACCCCTTTCTGCAGTAGAAAGAGCAAGAAGATGGAATCTCCACCTTTGTCTATATTGTGCCAAGCCTGGCCATATCCTAAAAGACTGTCCTATAAGACCTGTAATTGGTATGTTAGTAGCTCAAGCTACCTGTCTTAATTTACCTATTTACAATTCTTCTTCTCACCTTGTCATTTCAGTTTTCCTGCAGCTGAACGAGAATGTCGTTGAACAATCTGCTATCATCGATTCTGGTGCCAGCAGCTGTTTTTATATGTCAACCTAGCCTCCCAATTACGCATTCCTATTCGACAGAAGAAACTACCTTCACTACTTCATATGGTGGATGGCAGTACCTTAAAAAAAATCATACCCAATAGTTCTCCATATTGGAAACCGACATCTGGAGACTGTTGTCTGGGATATAGTTCCGTCACCTTTATTTCCTGTCATCTTGGGTATTAACTGGAGTACCGGACAACTATCCTTTAAGTCCCTTCATTGTTCATCTGATTGTCTACTTCCTATTAAAGCAACTACCCTTTTGGTTATGACTACTGAAACATCTCTACCCCTTAAGTACCACAAATTCTTTGACGTTTTCCAGAACAAAGGAGCCAATGTTTTACCACCCCACAGGGTGTATGACTGCCCAATTGATCTCCTCCTGGGGGCCCCACTTCCTGGTGGTCGACTTTATAACCTCTCCGAACCTGAAACTAAGGTATTAAAGGAATATATCAAAGAAAGTCTAGCCAAGGGGTTCATACCTTCTACGTCACCTGTGGGTGCTGGCATTTTCTTTGTTGGGAAAAAGGATTGTGGTCTTTGTCCTTGTGTGGATTATCATGCTTTCAATGACATCACAATTAAAAAATGCTACCCATTTCCTCTTATTCCTGAGCTACTGGACCGAGTTAAAGATGCCCAGTATTTCACCAAGATTGATCTTAGAGGCGCATACAATCTCATCCGTGTCAAGAAAGGGCATGAATGGAAGACGGAATTCCGTTCCAGATATGGGCATTTTGAGTATCTCGTAATGCCATTTGGGCTTTGCAACGCCCCTGCAACGCCCCTGCCATGTTCCAGTGCTTTATCAACGACATCTTTAGAGACCTTCTTGATACTTTCCTGATCGGTTATCTAGACGATATCTTACAATTTTCTAGAACACTTGCTGAACATGAGAATCATGTGAAAATCGTCCTACAGCATCTCAGACATCACAAATTATATGCTAAACTTGAGAAAAGCATGTTTGAGGTCTTATCCATTGCATTTCTTGGGTATGTTCTTTCACCTGGACAAGTGAAGATGGATCCAAATAAGATTAAGGCTATTCTTGAGTGGCCTGTACCTCAAAACAAATGTATGGTTCAGCAATTCATTGGCTTCGCCAATTTCTACCAGAGATTTATCAGGAACTTCTCCTCAGTCTGTGAGCCTATTACTGCACTCACCAAGAATCACTCTACCTTTGATTGGAATACTGCCGCTCAAACGACCTTTTTTCAGCTTAAATCCCTTTTACTGAAGCTCCACTTCTGGCACAACCAAATACCTCATCTCCATTCTACCCTGAAACAGACACCTCTGAGGTAGCCATTGGTGCAGTACTCTCTGAAAAGACAGGTGAGAAGAACCTCCTACATCCCATAGCCTTTATTTCAAGTAAAACTTAACAGTGCAGAAATAAATTATGATGTAGTAGAGCGAGAACTATTGGCCATTAAGAATGCTCTTGAAGAATGGAGACACCTATTGGAGGGTGCCATCCATCCTGTGATGGTGTATACCGACCATAAAAACTTGGAGAACCTCCACACTGCCAAAAGGTTGAAACCTCGTCAAGCCAGATGGGCCCTCATCTTTTCCAGATTTGTTCTATATATCACATATCGTCCTGGAATAAAACGGGAAGGCAGACGCTTTAACTCGTATGTATGCCTCTGAAAAAGAATGTGTATCCCATCCTTAAGAAACTATCCTTCCTCCAGCATACTTTCTGGCTTCTCACCAGTTACTGATCGAGGAGTTCTGACAAGCCAGTACTAATGTACCTACTGAAGCAGCTCATCTACCCATTACTCATGGCCTTCATTACCACCAGCAATGTATATACGTCTCTGCTAGCCATCGTCTACACATAATGCAACACGATCATGATAACCCTATAGCCGGTCATAGAGGAATTCAGAACACTATTGAACTCATCCAATGGCACTTTTGGTGGCCTTCTCTACCTTCTGATGTGCAATCTATTGTCAACTCCTTTACTGTCTGTGTCCAAAATAAACAATCCACCTCAAGGTCTACCGGATTACTACATCCCTTACCTGTGCCAAATCAACCTTGGCGAGATATTAGTATGGACTTTATAGTGGAATTACCTCTGTCCCATGGTCACAACACTATCATGGTCATAGTTGACCGTTTTACGAAGATGGCACATTTTATTCCTGTGGCTGGATTACCTACTGCTCAACGTACTACCAAGCTGTTCATTCAGCATATATTTCGTCTTCATGGGTTCCCAGCATCTATAGTCTCAGATAGAGGATCTCATTTTACCTCTCGCTTCTGGACTTTTGTTGCAGTCTAAATATCACCTATAATCTATCCTCCGCTTATCATCCTCAGACGAACAGGCAAACTGAATGGACCAATCAGACCCTCGAGCAGTATCTTCATTGCTATTCCTCTTATCTACAGGATGACTGGGTATGATAATCTCCCACTTTCTGAATACGCATACAATAACCAAAAACACTCATCTACGGGCTGAAGCCCTTTCTATGCAAATTATGGGTACCATTTTCCATCCTTTCCTGACCTTCCTTCTCTTATCCCTGTGCCTGATGTTTCCCACCGATTACGCAACCTTAGAGCTATGCTTCGCAGCCTTCATCACCAACTCACCACAGTCCAACAGCAACAAAAGATTCAAGCTGATCGCAAGCGTAAACCTCCTATATACAAATAGGTGACAAGGTTTGGTTGGTTACCAGACATCTTTATTTGACCTGCCCTACCAAGAAACTTGGACCTCGCTTTATTGGTCCTTTTTCCATTGACAAGATAATGATGTCGCTGTTAAATTGAAACTTCCCGACTCTTATAGAATACATCCTGTCTTTCATGTGTCTCTGGTGAAACCCTTTTCTGCTAATCCTTTCCCAGGTCGGGTGGCAGCTCCTCCTCCTCCTATTATGGTAAACAACGATGATAAGTATGAAGTCCAAGACATTCTAGACTCTCGTAGGAGACGAGGATGTCTAGAATATCTTGTCCACTGGAAAGGGTATGGTCCTGAGGAGCGATCCTGGGAACCTGTGGGCAATCTCCATGCTGCGGCCAAAGCGCATGCCTTCCATCGCAGACATCCTGACAGACCTTCACAGGTTTGCGTCTGGAGGCCGCTCCTTGGTGGGGGGCTCTGTCATGGAACCAGGGGTACCAGGGATATCTTCTTACCTGTTCACAAGTGGGTAAGGCGGAGGGCGCCGTCGCAGGTTTCTCCTCGGCAGTGATTGTGCCTAGTGTTTCGTCTGTGCCTGTTTGTGCGCGCTCATGTGCGTGTGGGTATGCGCACAGGTGCACCTTGGCATGCGCATGCATGGGTGTGCATGTGCACGGATGGCATCACAGGTGATTTCCATCTGCTAGGGGAATCTCTTGTGACACACCTCTCTCTGCCTTCTCATTTGGTACTAGGTATCTGATGCTATCATTGTCTTGGATACGGGGGGGGGGGCGTTCCTGGGCCATGTTAGGTTTACATTCTGGTCTGAGCCCTGGCTTATTGCTGAATTATTTTTCCAGTTTATCTGCATAACTAAGCGTTGTATTTTTTGTATTCCTATTCCCATCCTTTGATCTTGGATTTCCTGGTTCTGAACCCTGGCCTGACTTCCGCTTTCTGCCTGGACCAACTTATATTACCCTCACTACGCCTTTTGGATCTTTCTTGTCTGTACCTTGTCTTTGGATTGTGTGCTTCTTGCTATAGGGTTCCTCTCCCGCACTCAGGGTAGCCCTGCTCCCTGACAGAGGGAAAGTGAGGCAAGAAACTTCTATATCTCTTCAATAGGAGCCTGTCAGTTAGTGACCAAGGAAGATAAATCATAAAACGAGCTATAGTAGGCTGCAAATGCCTTACCTATATCCCAGGGAGCAGTAAAAGTGTTGTCTTGTATTCGCAAAGAGGGAATTTGATTTACACCTAGTTTCTTGCGCAGTTTATTTGCTAGTAAACGGTCTGCCCTATTTCCTTTATGGTATAGTGGTTGCCTTATTGTCATAAGAGATTCTTGGACCCTATGTGTTGCTAATTCTCCAATGGCAGATCAAATTTTTCTAATCTCAGCTGAAGCTCTCTCAGAAGGTCCCTCTTTATTCCGTTGTTCTAATGGGCGGAGTTGACAATATAGTCGTGCTAATGAAAGGCACCTTTGGCATTGAATAGAAGCTTTACATTTAATGTAAAGGCTGTGCAAGTATGCCTTTAGTGAGGCCCAAAGCACCAGCAGGTCAACCTGGTTGTTTGAAAACAAAAAATCCCTAATTTCTTTAGCAATATTCAGATCAAGTGGGGAATCTGAAAAAAAAGCAGGTAACTTCCAAGTAGGGAAGCTATTAAGCTGCACTTTCTGATGGAGAGCAACTAACATCCATGAATAACAGAATAAGTGATCAGAAATGGAATCAGATCCATGTGGTTTTGAAAAGAAAGTAAAATCTTTAAGTTGCATGTTGAATGCCCTCCATATATCAAATAAATTATGATGGTATATAAGATCTTGAAAAGATTGCGATTCAGCAATTACAGAGGAGTCAACAGTCCTATCAACGGGTAATCTCTTATCCAGTGCAGGATCCCAAACTAAATTGAAATCTCAGATGGAACCCTGCCGTACCTGTGATACTCTAGTATCAACCTACGAAGAAAACTAGTCTGATAAGTGTTTGGAGCATAGACTGAGACTAAAGAAAACAGTTCCCCATTTAATTTACATATTATTATTACTTATCTGGCTTGTGAGTCAGATTCCCAATAAACAATCTCAACTGCAGAATAATAAGGCATCCTCTTGATTTGCAAATATGAGAAGATTCAACTATTACTGGATAAAAATTGGAATGCAAAGGAATGGGGAGGCCATCTAGCCGATGTGTCTCTTGTACCAACGCTACATTAATTTTTTTTTTTTTTGTTACTAATATCCCACTAATCCTTTATTCTTCATATGTAAGATTTAATATAGCGAAACCTTATCCTTCCTACTTATAGACCGAAAGAGGGTAGGAATCTTCTAATACTTTCACTCATGCCTAACTTAATGCTTACTATTTGTGGTTTTTTTTTAATTACTAGCGTGTAATTTAGATACTTGCACCTTGTGTTTTTTTTTTATATTGCGTGCAATAGTTTTGCACTAAAATGTAATGGACGTTTGAACTATATGTCACTCTCAATAGTAGTGGAGTCTTGTCTATCTTTGGAACTTTTTGTCAAGAGATTTACTATCCTTTAAGAGCTGCATCCATGAGGACTTTTTATATAACATATCAATGTCACTTATTCTTGCTTTGTAACTATATTGTTGACATGTCATACTCTATGATTTATGTTAATTGTTTGTTATTTCACTTTCAAAATCAAAAGAAATTATGAATTTTGTTCCTAAGAATATAATTTTTTTTAACACTCTGCTTTGTAGGGAAGTTTAATCCCTGAGCATTTAAAGATAAAATCCTAAAAGGAGCCTTAATCTTCAAGAATGATTCACTTAAGTACGAGGTACAGGAGATCTCTATATGGAAATATAAGGTCAGATGCTGGAGAATCAAGTACAGTGAGAAAAAAGTGGTTAGTCAACAACTAATTTTCAGGGCATAGGGTCCTGGGCTGGTCAGTGACCTAAGTACTGTCACCAGTAGTACTAGAACCAACACTTGTCTAGAACCGAGTTTGTGGGGGTAGTTTAAATTCCCCAGATGAAAATTATTTGCTAATATATACATATGAACTAATATGTTCAATTTGCTATTTTAAATTCTTTCTAGATTAAAAAAGAAAAAAAATCTTGGCATCGCTATGCCAAGCTTGTATAAAGCCTCTCACATACTGTAGTTAAATAAAATATCCGCTTTATAGTCTATACTCTATAGTCTATAGTCAGAGGCGTAACTAGAAACCACAGGGCCCAGGTGCAAGAATCTAAGAAGTGACCACATTAGTCAGTGACATGGTCCAGCCCCCCTGTACTGTATATAGGGGTACTGTATAGTTATACTGTTTACCCTCCGCCCCCCCATGCTGTAGTAACAAGGTCTGTAATTTGCTGATTCCACAAACATACACACACATACATGCATAAATACATACACAGTCACATACATACATACATACACACATAAACACCAATGGGTAAAACAGAAACACTAACCCCTGTAGTCATAGACACTAGCGAAGCATCATGTCACACTCACATGATATCAGTGCAGGACTGCAGACAGTGGCAGGTCAACGTCAAACCTAAAAGAAAAGGCATCTATAAGTGCAGATATAGCAAGAGCATGAGTAATCGCTTACACATCATGATAATACAATAACTGTACATGAATCTAAAAGAATAAGGCATCTTAAGAATGTAGTTATGTGACACATAAATAAATTCTACAGCTCATCTGCAAAAAATAAAAAAGCTTTGTATTCTTTTGCCACCTAACTAGATTACAAGTGGTGGGTTAACATTAGTGCGCGCAATATAAGAATATTGCAAGTGTGTTAATTTGCGTGCATATTACAAGTTAAAACCAAACATGTTCATTCAAGCACAATCTAATTTAGAGTGTTGGGTTAGTGCGACTGAAGACCTTGCGCAAAGGGTTAGAGTTTAAATAAAAGATGCACCAAACACAACGTAGATACATTAAAAGAAACAGTTACACTCATATAAACACTATGGGCCAGATTACAAGTGAAGCGTAAATATGGCTTGCGAGCAAGGGATATTAGGGCTTCACTTTGTAATACCAGCGCATGCTAATGTGCGCTGGTATTACAAGTTAATCGCAACACTCATGAGAGCTTCCATAAGCTCCTATGGTATCCTTGTTCTAATGCTGTCAATATGGCATCAGAAACTCATGCAGCGAAGGGGGTAAGTAGCGCAGCAATGGGCAGCATTTTTTAATATATATGTATATGCTTATATACATATATATTTATGTGCTAATATGTATATATACACATATAAACACTTAAATGTATATGTATATATGCATATACAGTACATGTATATTTACATTGCGGTTTATGGGAACACACAGTTCCCATAGACCGCAATGTAAAGGCACTTTTCAATGCTGTTTTTTTACTAACACCCCACTCCCACCAACATTAGACCCCAAAAACTGCCTAGTGCAGTTGTTTTTAATTTTTAAAAAAAGAGCAATTTTTTTTAATTAAAAACGACAATGCCCTCTATTACCGAGGTCACGGTAGAAATAACAAGCCACTTGTAATGGCTGGTTAATTATTGCACTCCCGCAAACGAGCAATTTTGCCCGTTTGCGGGTACGCAATAATTTAGCGATCCGCTTGTAATCTAGCCCTATATGGTATATGGCCATGTATTTGACTGCAAAGGGCTATAATATACCGTATATATGTATCTAAATAATAATTCTATAATATTTAATAATGTCTTTTACTATGTATTTACTGTAAATATTTAACATTCCAATGTTCTTCACATATAGGGCAATTTTATTTGTATTTTGAATACATATATCTATATATACATATACCTATATATCTATATATATATACAATATATATATATATATATATATTATATATAAATATTATCACATACAGTATAAATAGAAATATATATTTAATAATATAAATTACATTTTTTTCTATGTGAAGAATATAGGCTGTAAAATATACATAACATGCTTCGGGTTTTGTACTTTAGGTATAACGCGGTGTTGGGTAAATTTCCATTCCCATGCTTTACTGGGAAATCGTCATAATTTTAAGATGTAAACTTGCTATGCCATAGAAAAGCAGACTCTTAATTATATAGATTTATTTTTGAAAGTTGTACTATGCATCTTGCATTCTGCTTGTGATGTGATTGGCATAAATGATTGTATTTCATTAATTAAAGAGATATAAAACAAAAAAGTTTTCTTTCATGGTCTTTCTAATTTACTTTTATTAGCAATTTTTTTCATTCTCTTGTGTATTTTTTGTTGAAAAGTAGGGACGTAAGCTTAGGCGTCTGTCCATTTCTGGAGCACTATATGGCAGAACTATGTCCCACCTGTAGTGCTCCAGATGCCTACCTAGGTATCTCTTCATCACAGAATATCCTGGCAACACAAAACAAAAAAAATAATAATAGAAGTAAATTGGAAATGTTTTTTCAAATGGTCAGCTCTGTCTGAATCACAAAAGAAAATGTTTGGGTTTCATATCCCTTTAATATAGTAACTTGAGACCTGGTTTTCTCTAATAACATATCTGCACATATAAAATTGTTTAAACTAGTCTTATTATATTATTGTTATCTTAGTACAGTGTGTTATTTCGTACAACTAAATAAGTGCCACATTATAATAATTGTATTTGCCAAATTGGTCATTTCCACAAGGTCACTCTTTATCTAGTTATAAATCTATTTTAAGTGTCAAGGACTTTGATCTATGCACCTGCCTACATTTTTTTGTCGATTAGTGAAGAAAACGAGACCTAGTGTGACACACAAGAAAATAGCAGCGCAATTATAACAGATAATTACCAGGTAATGTAGTCAAGGTCTGTCACTTGTTTAAAAGGTCAGTTGACGCTGTCAAAATTCCACTCTCATTTTCTCTATTATCTTTTTATGTTTTGTTCTCTACATTTTTTCACTCTCACATAATTTTCTAACCTTATTGTGAAGCAACCACATGGAGGTCACAAGTTCTTGAAATCCATCTATCTAGACTAGTTTCTAATGTAACACCTGGGCAACCGTGTCCTACAGATACAATTGAGCTTAAATAAGCTTATAGCTTTTTTCTCATGGGGTTAGTATTAGCTTGGGCTCTTTTTACTTTTTGTTGATGATGTCCTTGGTAGGTATATGCAAGTCAACATATGCTTTAAATCTCATAATCACATTTTACAGAGTAAAAAAATGAGGGCTTTATGTCTTAGAATGTGATGATTTTTCCATTCCGTGATCTGGGATATAAGTGTAATGCATAGATGAGGCATCTGAAATTAATCGAGCACACGTACTGGACACAGAAAGACAAGTGTATGTATCAGCGCACAGCCCTTTGTGACCTATAACTCAGCACAATGCCTGCCTCTTCTGTCTTTCTTAACCAGACCCTTAAAGGGATATTAAACACTAAATAAATGCTAGATATAATGATGCATTCAAAGAAAGGATTAGTCTGAGAATAACATATATATGTATTTTTGATAGTTTCACTAGCTGTTTAAATAGTGCCAAAATAAGTGTAAAGTTATAGTGTCTATAAAACAATGGGAGCTGCCATGTTGTTGTAACTTAGGTTACCTTCTCTGCTGTGGCCAATTAGAGACAGTTATAAATAGGTGACTAGAATGTGCAGCCAATGGCTGTGCGGAATATAAAAGTGTTCTGCACTTCCATTTCTAACAGGAACTGAAAAGCTCACAATAATTTCAGAGAGGAATTACAGGAAAGGGGACAAAATAAATAATGAAAGTATAGTGCAGAGTTGTTTTTATATACATAATTTATCATTTTATATTACCACCTCAAAGTGTTTAATGTCCCTTTAATATTACATGCAAATAAGTTATAAATTAACTGGTATCTGCTGAATGCATATTGCATTTATAGTTATCATGAATGTAATATCCTATAATTAAATGTTTACCGTAACATATTATTGTAGTATTTTGATTATGACAATTTTATAAACAACATTCCATCTGCACTGTTATGGCACAGTAAGTAATTTATAAAAATGTATGTTATTATTTTGTTTATGGATTTGTATATTGTGCAATAGATGACCACATTAAATGCCTCTTATTTTTTGAATCAGCAGTAGGTTTCATGAAAAGTCAACAAAGCAGTAATTTTGGAGTGCAAATCCCTCATATGTATCACACAGACAATCCCTCATGTATGACACAGCCAAGCTAATTTAACAAAACGGTATAAGAGAATATCATACATATAAATATTGCGTAGTCATTAAATACTTGATGAATAACAACTTAAAGGGACAGTCTACACCAGATTTTTTATTATTTTAAAAGATAGATAATCGGGGGCGTGGCCAAGCAACCAACATAGAAGGACGCACAATTCACAGCTCCTTCAGAAATCTGTGTAATGGACTGCTTTTTCCTGTCTATGGTCTCTAGATATAGAGTTGATCTTTCTTATAAGAAGTATGAGCTTAAGGGGAACAACAGGAGCATTTTTTTAGCCACATTGAATGTCCTTCTAATGCAAGACTTGGAAGGCTGCGGCCTACTCACATAAGCCTGAGGTCTCCCCCCCTGGCCACCTGGGTTAAGGGGCCGTGCACAGAGCGAAAGGGAAAGCTCACATTGTATACTCAGCCATCATTTTGCTGTGATACGCTTTGCAAGCCTAACTGACAGCTATGGTCCGGACCTGTACCCTGACGTGGGACGCACTGGCAGAGCTCCTGCGGTCTCACTACAGCAAGCTGAAACAACGCATCAAGCTTATTATTACAGGTCAGAGATGCACAGAACCAAAGCAAGACACGCACTACGATGCCTAGGAAGCCACCTCTCATGGCGCAGCTGCAGCCTTACCTGACGGACTGACTGAGGTGCTAAGGCGGCCCACTCAAAATAAGCTAAGTAGCAGCCGATCGCACATTGCAGCTATCTCCCTAGCGCAGAGGCCTTCTAGCTCCGTGAGTACAAATCAACTATCACAACGACTGACCCACCGGAGATTTGCAAGGAGACCTATACATGGGAGGTCCCTGATCCTTGCAAGACAAAGCAAAATTGGGAGATCAGGACTGTCTGGGACTAAAGGGATACTGGATACAGCATGTCTGTCAACCTACACAGGTCTGTTCTGTACGCAAAGTTGGGGGGGAGCCCCACCTTTAGAGACCTGCTTGGAAGATTTGTATGCTCCAGGATGGGAAAAAGCCGGTGTGGGATGAGTCTGATAGTTTACTCCACGATGTGTGGTGTGTAGTGCTGGGGGCCCGACTACACTGTTCACTGCGCACTAACTCTTTACCGAGGCTCTCTTACTATATTTTTCATTTCTGTGGGGCCGGATGCAGCGCGGTGCTCCTCATCTTGCCGCCAGACTAATAGGAACTGAATGTCTATAAATTTATTGCATACCTGTATTCATTTCAAAGAAATCGCCCATGTTTTTATGTTCCCTGTTCACCTATTGGGGCTTACCTAACATCACAACTTAAATCTATCTCAGATGTAAGAGTTAACGAGTGAGGTCCTAATTAATGATTGTTAGGCAATATGTTTTGTATACTAGCGTGCATAAAATAGTAGGATCTAATTATCCATGTTTATAGGTTAACTAACTCTATTGTTTAAATGTCAAGTGAAGGTATATAAAGTCCTACGGGCCTACCATACCCATACCAGTGATGTACAGCCCTATTCGGACTAGTAAGAGGAGTGACATAGATGCTCTGGCGCTCGCCATAGCTTGAAACATAGGGCTCGAGTATTTCCCCCCCAGTGTTAGTTGACATGAGCAGCCCTAGGGAGTCTTGAACATAAGTACAGATTCCTGATTTTGAATATGTCTAGCACTAATATTTGTTCAGCCTTTACTTGACATGCAAGCAAATTGTGCAGCACACCACCTATACTGATTATGTTTGCTTCCCCTTTGCTAAGCTTTGTTTATTTGGCAGAGTTGAGTAGTCTCTGCCCTGCTCAGTAACTTGTTGCTGAGCCTTTATATTGTGAATGTTAAATTATAGATTCATGTGCCCTCCTGCACCCTAAGGGGCTTTATTAGTTGTACCTGGACCCACCCGAGGTCCGTGTGACTTAGGAGGGTAAGCGTTGAAGATGGGCCCATTAGGGACCTATCTTCATTTAGTCCCCCCAACTTAGATGGTTTCATTGTGGCCCTGAGGAGGCCTCTACTGTGTAACTGAGGAAAGGGGGAAAAAATACAAGAAAAACTGAGGGAAGTGTCTGAGTTGCTCACCTATGATTGCACCTTTTATGTTGTAATTTTCTAACAAATTCTGTGTTTTGTTAATTTTATGTTCTGTGAGCACAACAGCTGTTGTTTTGTTACTCTCAATAAAAATATAAATTTACAAAAAAAAAAAAAAAAAAAAGATAGATAATCCCTTTATTACCTATTCCCCAGTTTTGCATAACCAACAGAGTTATATTAATAGACTTTTTACCTGTTTGATTACCTTGTATCTAAGCCTCTGCAAACTGCCCCCTTATTTTAGTTCTTTTGACAGGCTTGCATTTTAGTCAATCAGTGCAGACTCCTAGGTAACTCCACGTGCGTGAGCACAGTGTTATCTATATGACACACATGAACTAACACCCTTTAGTGGTGAAATATTGTCAAAATGCATTCAGATTAGAGGTGGCCTTCAAGGTCTAAGAAATAAGCATATGAACCTCCTAGGTTTAGCTATAAACTAAGAATACAAAGAGAACAAAGCAAAATTGGTGATAAAAGCAAATTGGAAAGTTGTTTAAAATTACATGCCCTATCTGAATCATGAAAGTTTATTTTGGACTAGACTGTCCCTTTAACTTCAACAGAAATCCATGAGGATATGGTTGGCACATTAGGAGACTGTTCCCAATCTTACCCCACATTAAAAAGTGGCATTAGGAGTTTAAAGTGCCATAAAACATTTTGAGTTATGTATTATAGAAGGGTCAATTAAGGTAAAACAGTGTGTGGAAAAAAGTGGAAAAAAAGCTTTTACGTATTTTAATAAAATTTCCAAAACCCTGCAAAATTACATACACTTTAGTGTTGCCAAGTGTATCCTGCTCCACCCCCCTTATGAGTGTCCTACCCCATACCTTGTGGTGTGATGTAACGAAAGTGTGCATGTGAGGATAATTACTTATGCAAGCAAGGAAGAGTGGGGAAAGAAAGCCTGGCTATATACTACCTTCTGAAAAAAGGATAATGTGTTTTTGTAAAAAGCATACAGAAGCATATTTGTATTCACTATATATGACAAGTTCCAATATACAACATGAATATGAATGTAAATGTACCTCTCCCTCTTTAGCAATTGATATATGCATATATATATATATATATATATATATATATATATATATATATATATATATTTATAAATATATATAATGACACACTTTGATTAGAAATTTACAAAAAAGTAAATTCATATAAAGTTAATGTTATTGTCGTATGCATGCTCTGCTCAAAAGTATTACATTGCAGATTAATATGATGTTTAAATTCCTATAACTTTCACAGGGAGGTAGTGTTATTGTTTGTGGGCAAGAAGCTTGCTCGTTTCCATGGGGATAATTTGCCATGTTTTGTGAAAGCGTCTGTTGGGCTTAGGGAAGCAGTGCACATTATATACTGTGCACTGTTTCAGTCAGGTGTCATCTGACTCTGCCCCCTACAATGCATGTGCACAAGTGTATTTTGCAGAAGCTATGGCCTGGATAGTACCTTCCATAAATAGAAATGCTCAGGGGGGAGTTTGCTGCAAACAAAACTATGCCTGAATTAAAGGGGTTAATGAGGGTTAAAATAGAAACCATTTGCAGGTAAGCTGTGGCTGCATTATACTGTATATTTAGAAACTTATGTTAGAACATAAGGTTGTATGTCCCTTTAAGCTGGAAAGAAAGTCAAGAGTAAAGATGCCTCTTGCTTTGGTTGCTCAACAATAGTTGCCAGTAATAAAACTGTGGAGAAAATTCATTGATGTCATGTCACAGTATAGGCAGTGGCGGCTGATGACTTTTGAAGATGGGGGAGCACTAGCCCCGCCCCTCAGATGGCTCCGCCCATTATATATATATATATATACTGGGTACAAGAGTCCTGTCACTGGGGCACCCGCAGCATAAGGATATATATATATATATATATATATATACATATATATATATATATATATATATATATATACACACACATATATATATATATACATATATATATATATATATATATATATATATACACACATATATATATATACATATATATACATATATTTTATATATATATTATATATATATATACACATATATATATATATACATATATATATATACATATATATATATATATATATATTCTGTCACTATCCCATCTCTTATCAGTGATTCTCTTCTTATGCAGATAAAAGACAGTTTATTGAACTCAAATATTATTTGAGTTCAATAAACTGTCTTTTATCTGCATAAGAAGAGAATCAATGATAAGAGATGGGATAGTGACAGAATATATATATTAGAACACAGGAATGCAATGAGTTTATACAAGTTGATGGATAGGTGTATTCTAATAAAGTTTATTGGCTGATTAATACTTACAACTAACGTTTATTGGCTGATAGTTACACTATACATTTGTTCCAATCAGACAATGTCCATGAGTTGAATTAATATCAGTCAATGAGCTTTGCAGAAAGTACACAAAGTGATACTGCTGTATTTTCAATTTAAATTAAAATAAACATTTTTTAATTCACATTCACAAGTTTTAAAAAAAGCTGGTCTTTTATACTGATAGTTTCTTTTATAATGTCCCTTTAAATATTCTTATAATATATATATTTTTCTTTAAACAAAATAATTATTTAAGAATAAAATATGTTTTCAATTTATGTGTCAATAATGGTTTCTAAAATGAAATATTAAATCAAGTATGGCCAACTGCTCATAATGCGTTGAATGTGTGTTTAACGTAAATTATACATACTCACTCTGTCTCTGTGGCATAACTTAAATAAAATCAATAAAATTATGGAAAATTGGAAAATGAAAAGTCAAATGCAGCCCTTATAACAATTTGCAATAACATATGCACCGTAAAAAAAACTAATTGTAAAAATATCCCATTTTCAGTAATGAGAACCATCAAACTACATGAAACGTCTTGTTAGCTATTTTGTACGTACCTTTCCAACAGTTGCACCTCAAAAGAAAACTTGCACGTTTCATATTGAAATAGAGGTGCAGGCTTTATAGGGAATCAACGTATTGAAATACCCCAAAATGTATTTGACACATCAGCTGTGAAGCAGCACAGCAGCAAAAGCACATGGTGCTATATACAGAAGGAAGGTATATACATTTATATTTAGCATAATGGGTACTTACAGAAGCCCTCTCTAGACTCTACATCAATCGCAGCCATAATGCTTTGGTGAATGCTTCTGCTACCAGTCGTCTCGCAATCTGCTTGCTTATGAATTGATTCAATCAGAGCTCCTAGATCTCAATGAGCTCCAATATGGCCACTGTACTTCCTGGAAACTCCCATCCGCATTACAGAGTCCCCTTTCACTGCCCACAGGTTTGAGCAAAGCACGCATATACAGTTTATCTTGCACAATTTAATAAGAAAAATATACGATCCGGCTTAGAAAATGTAAATACATACAAGTAGTATTACACTGATGTCAAAATAGTAAGTTAACTGTTTATTTAATTTATCCTTTTTTTTCTACCCGCGAGCGCAATGTATGCTGGACTTTGTAGTACAGTCAGAGCTCAGTTAGGTAGGAGATGCTGTCATTCCACCGTAAGGGCGGTGGAGGATACTGTGCCAGTGTCTTAGCTCTTAGTGTACGAGTGTCACGTGACAGCTGGCTCCCGCACACTAAGAGTTGTGCGAACAGGAAGGCTATGGGCTGGCCTGTAGGTGGCGCTGCAGTCAATGCAGTTTTAAAGTGGAAAGTGCTTTTGCCTATACTTCTATGTATCGCACTGCACAGCATGTACGATACATAGAAGTATAGGCAAAACAGCCCTTTCCACTTTCAGGTTTCAGCCTAATATGCATGATGATAGTTACACTGCACAGTCTCACAGACACAGACAGCACACATGAAAATAATACAAGTATTAATAAATATAATATAAAATAATATAAATAAAAATAAAAATTTTCATAATTTTTTTTTCTCATTTTTATTTTCTTCTGCTCATTTTTTCCCCTCCTCTGCCCCCTGGGGGTTCACGTGCGACAGTGCACATATGGAGGAGCCTCCACTGAGTATAGGCATTTTAATGGATGTTTTTGATGAGAACATTGTTAGTATGATGCATACCCCAAATGTTGACAGCAAACCATAAGGGATAGGGAATGGTGAGTTCTCAAGAACTTCTCACATAAATTCAATGGAATCCTGAAAGTTCCTAAAGTCAATTTGTGACTATTATGGATGAGTTTTGGATACACTAATTAGGTCTTAAGACAAAAGCACTATTTGTGCCCTCTATTGCCAATCTTTTTATGGGTTGGTAGGAACTCCAGTATATTTACTCTATGAAGAATATATTTGTTGACAATATTGTTTTATGCAAATTATATATAGATGACCTTATTCTAATTTACAGAGTGAATACATTTTGGAGACATGCTTGTGTATTTTAATTTTAATTTGGAGTCAAATTAATGTAAAGTTAGCTATATTGACCATTATTTATTTATTTATAAAATATTTTACCAGGAAGGATACAGTGAGATTTCTCTCGTTTTCAAGTATGTCCTGGGTCCACAAAACATTGCATTGTTACAATAGGGTACAAATAAAATACAGAAACAAGGGGCGTGTCTAGGCAGCGGCCATGGAAGGTTGCAATTTCAAGAGCTCCTGACATGATAGAGATAATCCACCGATTATCTTTACAACACCAAGCCATCCAGATACAAAACTACTATCTATACATACTACTAGTTTGGAAGACTCAAATGATATATCCAACGGTGTTTATATGATTGCAGGCTCTTGAACTGGACTGCTGAGGCCCTTGGCGGCGGACATAACGCGGTTCTCAGCACCCCCCCCTTAGGGGTATTACAGCCGTGAGCAGGCTGTCTGTTTCACTGAAGGGAATCACCTATGTCGATAAATCAGCCTTACTTCTAAAGTTTTTTTTTGGTGCGAATACATCTAAGACTGACCGGCAAAATGGAGGCTATTGATAGATGGGAAAGTGAGATGGTTCAGTTCTTGGAGGACTCCTACCGAAGCTTAATAGCAGACTTACACAAAATATTCTCTACCTCACACCATGCAGCACAGCCCGCAGGCGAAACCATGATGCCTAGCATTCCTAAAATGGCAGAAGCGATCAGCAGTGAAGCCCTTTGCTCCACCAAGCATGCAGAGATCTCCTGCTCTGCATATGAAAATCCCCGGCCGGTCTTGGAGCATTGGGGTGCACAGCCTGCAGCATCCTGGGACAAGGCAAGTGAGCCAGCATCATCAAATGCCCGAGTTCTAATGAGAACCGTGATGAGAGCAGTGGCCATGTTTGCACCTAGTGGGAACCTGGATGACATCGGAATCACAGCTACTGCATGCCGAGCTGATTTTCTGGGGGAGTGCCTGTATATAGTTGGGCCGAGCCGATTAATATTTGTAGCGCCCCAGGAGAATGGAAAATATGTGCACACGAATTCTTTGTTTGGGGTCTGTAGCCAACGTCTTGGAGATTCGCAGGCGCAAATATTGAGCTCTTCTTTAAAAATTTTGCCCTCTTACAACTTTCAATGCACTGTCCCACTACAGGCAAATTGGGACCCCGGTGGGTTTCTTTTAACCTCTAAGAACACAGTAGAGGCATGGAACACAGGTATCGGATAAGAGGGCTTGTACTGACCCACGCTACTTTTCCTGACTGTTTGTTATACTTTTATGTACGATGGACTTACTTTTACTTTTGATTTTTGCTTATGTGGGGTCGGGGGCAATGTGTTCACTGCTGTAGATATTTGGTAAAATGGGGTTGTTTAATCTAGCAGGTCCTCAAGAGCTAGCTTATGTCTCACTAACGTTTAATATTATGCACACGGGACTTACTATTTTAGCTAATTATATAATTAAGTTTTTGCCTATATTGCGTCCAAGACTATTTGCAGAGATAAACTGATGTTGTTATTAACTATGTGGTTTCTAGGGGGTTTATGTGTGTCTCCCCTATAATTCTGTTTTAAATTGATCCCCTGGGGTTGTGAGATTTCTAGAGTGCTTGCGCAGCTCCACGTGGATCATGCCTGTTGTTTTATTTTACTTTAGAGCATAGCAGTGCTGTGTACTAGTTCTATGAAAGAGATGCAGAGTTGCTCCTCGACAAATTTAATAAATAAGACTATAGAAAATTGATGATCTGCAGTTGGGGGGAGCTAGATAGTTTTCTTCACAGCTTATTAAATATAGAAGTATTAACAGTTAATTGAGTTAACTATAGGGTCTCCTTTATAACTAAGCTTTTAGTGATACAAGCACTGTACTATGGTACCAATCTATGGTATTATATGTTATTCGCACTCAGCACTGGGTACTTATCAATACGCACTGCATATTTGCTCATCACTGATCATTGGAGTGCTCCACAAGAACCAACATATAGTGTTAAATCAGATCACATTGGTTTATATTAATAATCTTGGCTAGTGGGCAATATGCTACCTGTGGCCGAGGTGGCAGGCCCTCAGGCTTTAATTTAAAGTTACTATATGATGTGGTCTTTAGAAACTCATCTATAAAATAATATGCTGACTTTTGTGTTCACATAATACCTTCAGCCTTGACCATATTGATCCAGTGCTGCAGTTGACACATGTCTCTCAATGTGTATACATATGCCTACTTACTGGGTAGACTTTCTCACTTCCCTATATAGTTTAACGCTAATACTTCTAAAGTCGCATCTATATGGTGTAAAGCACCGCGACTAGGCTGTTCTTTAAGGTTTATTAGATGATTCCCTATAATATAACATAATTTAATAAAGTTTAATATAGCAACCATTAGCATTAACTAGATGTTTTTCCTAGGTATTATTCTAAAACTACATACCAATGTTATCAAGTGGCCCAAAAGTGGCCCCTATGCAACTACCATATGACATAATGTTAACGATGTATTTGGTCCAAGAGAGACCAGTCCAGTAGTTGCCACATACCTATTACTTTAAAAAAAGAAAAATGAGGTTTCACATATGCTTATTTAATCTTATTTCCTTCAATCTAGATTACTGTAATGTTATCAAGGATGTTTCTTTTTACGTTTTCTCAAAATGTTGTCATAGATGCTCTAATTGTTACTTCCACAGCAAACTTGTGTTTATTGTCATTCCCCTGAGAATATGGAAGTGTTGACGGTGTTTATGCATTCATGACTGTTTGATGTGACCTAGCTTTTGTCACCTGTTACCTGATAGCTATCGCACAGATATATAGGAGCAGTATTGGTCTAACTTGGGAACGTCTTGACTCTATTCTGTTTTTGTGAAAGAGTGTATACTTGCATTATTTGTTTGACTGTAACCGTTAACAACCTCAATAAAAGATTTAAAGATTTAAAAAAAAAAATAAAAAAAAAATACAGAAACAATATTAATACATAATATATGCAAAATTTAACATAGAACAGGTAGGAAATATATTGATATCCATGACAGGTTCATTCTATTTTGAGATATGTAGAAAGGGATCTCTTAAAGGATTTTAGGCTTGGGGAAGGTTTTAAAGTGTGCAGGATGTCATTCCATAGACATATTGTGATCGATCCGATATATATGATCGAAACTAGGTTAGCGGACAATCACCAATACCTGAGTTTTTTAGTTTGAGCAGTAGTATGTCATGGTCTACTGTGTCAAAGGCCTTTGCAAAATCAAGGAAAATAGCTCCATTTAGGTCTCCTTGTTCCATGCCAGTTTGGATGTCGTTGCAAACTTTTAGGAGGGCAGTAGTAGTGGAGTGGTTCGGGCAAAAACCTGACCATAACTTAAGTAGTGATATTATGATTTATTTGTTCAGGGCCTTGCTATTCTTTCCTAGATGTGCTAATTGGAATTACAATACTTTTTCTGTCTCTTACTTTTATGAAATGGAGGATATTAATCTCACACTTTTATATCCACCATAATTTAAATAAATATTACTTTTGCCCTGGAAATAACCTTCGCTTAGCAGAAAATCAAACCTTCTGCTGATGAGAGCTAATGAGCTTGAAATGGCTGTCCAGAATTGTAAGGTGTAATACAAATTCTGATTATATTTGTGTGAAACAGGCTAGAGATAGTAGAGAACTTAAAAATAGATTAGTGCATAGAGGGCTGTCAGAGTATATAAACAGCAAATACACATCCTGGAACTAATTAAATACTTGCACCATTAATTAAAGATTGCAAGTTTGTATCCAAAAATCCTGGTGTGTTAGGGTCAAAATTAGTAAGGTTAGTACGGTTAAGAGTCCCTCCACAGCTTGCATACCAAGGGTAATTTTAGATGGGGTAATTTAACAAGTAGACCATATGCATTTTTGGCACTAGGTAAAAACTACTTTAGATGTACAGGGGAATCATTTAAGATTAATTTCTATGCTAATTGTAGGACATGTGTTGTACATAATGCATTGTAGCGTTTGCAGCATGTGGGACTAACTTCCTGGGAACTCAGAATCAGTCAGTGAGTAAATGTTCAGTATGTGAACATTTGAGAGATGTGCAAAATTATAAGAATATGTCTATTGCTAGGCATTTTAACAATAAAAGGGACATTCCATTCAAAATTGAAATGCACATAGATGAATTACATCTTTCAATATAAACATATTTGCAATAGTATTGGCAAAAATGCTTCTAGTAAAAATGATTACTGTTTTTCTCTGCATGTGCATTTGAAGCATAGCTAGATATTCTCATTGCACCAGCATTTTAAATACTACAGCAGCTCAGAGCACTAGTGGGACTTGTATCATGTCAGCAATTAACAAATTGAGTCATTACCAGATGGTACAAGCACCTAAGGCTCTCTGAGCAACTGCTGTGTTTAAAATGCTGGCGCACAGTGCATACTTTAATACACTCTTGGAACAGTTGCAGTTTTTTTTAGAAGCATTTTTGCTAATACAAGTATATTACAAAAATGCTTCTATTCAAAACTGAAGTGCATCCATGTGGATTTCAATTTTGGCTGGAATGTCCCTTTAACATTTATCTAATATAACAAATTTGCTAAACATACAAATCTAACAAAAAGGGAACATTTTTGGATAAACAATTGTGCACTAGCTCTCCCCAGGTGCAGAATTTGGAATGAGATATTTATTACTTTTTGGATTAAAATTTGGGTTGTTAAAATTTTGAGTGTTTGAGTTGATTTGCAAAGAAATTATGGGCTAGATTATAAGTAAAGCACAAAAATAAGAGGACTATTGTGCGCTAACACCGCTCAAGTTAAAACAGTAGCACTTTTATTTTTTCGCTCATATTACAACTTGAAAGTAATATCTTATCGCTCAAATCTATGGTGTGCTAACATCTGGAGATCGGATAGAACATGTATTTATAATCCTCACATAACAGACTTCTATGGGAGCATACTGAAACATTTATATATATATATATATATATATATATAATTCTAGATTTTGTGTGTGTATATATATATATAATATATATATATATATATATATATATATATATATATATATATATAGTATGCTGCAATTCATTCATTTTGCTTTTAATCTAGCTGTATGCTTGCAAGAGAGGGCCAGACTTTCTATGTGCTGTGTTAATATTTTTTTTTGTAAATCTCCTTATTAGCTTTGCAACCAGGCTTTTCTGGGGTTAACTGCTTGAGCCACTAAAAACTGAGAAGCTGTCTGTGAGTGCTGGTGGGCACCCAGTTCTGTGACAGTTTTGCAAGGTTATAGCATGGTTACCCAGTTCGGTTTAAGAGTGCAGTCCATTTCCATGTTTTTTATATTTTTACAGCTACAACATAGTTTGCTAAAAAGCTTTTCAATGCATATTACATCAAAAATGACAGTGTGGCCTTTAAATGGGCATAGTAGCTTTATATATATATATATATATATATATATATATATATATACATAACACATACATACATCAGCAATTAAAGGGACATTAAACTCTAAATACATTTTGTATTAAGCTTATCCTCTGCCTCCCTCTAGTCATGGGTGTTGCCATGTTGAAATCTATCTTTCACTACATTAAAATGTTGACCTGTTTGCACAATTCTCTTTCAGATACCTGCAGTGTAACTTAGATTCCAAAATGGCAGCACCCATAATTAGAGGGAGGTGCATGAAATGTATTTAGTGTTTTGTGTCCCTTTAAGCACTGCATCTAATAGTTTCCTTTTAGATCTTGCCATTTACATACTTGAAACATTTTGCATGATTTGCTACTTCACTTATATACTTGATTGGATGAATCATTATTATGTTAATTGAATAATTAAATGCCCCATGTTTCTACCTTGTTTCTTTTAACAAGTTTTTATTGATTGACCCACATTGGTTTTAATTAACTTCTTTAATCTCCACATGATATGTGTTGAGATGAGTATTTATTCAACTAGGCTTTAAACTGTCTCCATTTAGCTTCTTTGTTTTCATTTTAGAATACATCACCCCAATTTATTTTCTTAAAGTGGTCCCAATTATATACTTAAAGTGGTTGTCAAATCTTTTGAAACAGATCATACTTTGAAGTTATTAAAGGCCTGACAGTGATCAGCCTTGGAGGCAATTACCTAAAAAAAGTTTATAATCCAGTGGCATAAGCCTTGTTCCAAATCAAATTTATATGGGTATGTAGGACCCCCTAGTTTTAATGACCAGTCCTCACCTGCTTGCAATTTAAATAGATAGAGAACAGAATAAAATGTTAAAACATTTGGGCTAGTAAACAGAGTAAATCAGAGAAATATGTGTTAGATTTACTTGCGTATAACAACAGATGTATATAAGCAAACAATTTAGTAGTGGCCCTGCCTGCAAGCTTGATCTTCAGTAGCGATGGAACATTTTTAATCTTAGCATGGTGGTTTAATGCCATATTTATGCCAATTAAAATGTGTGGCTTACTGGCTTATAATGGAATCAGTGTCTTTGGGGTAGACTCTCAAAACCTCTCCAGATTAGAGTGAAATCATCTCACAGATGCATATCAGGACTGGGAGGTGAGGGGTCTTGTGATAGGTAGCCCACCTGTGTTTTGTAGGCAGGGCCAGGAAGGTATGGGTGGGTAATAAGTGTGTTATGGATGGGGCAGGTGTGTCACAGACAGAATTGGGGTGTGTCATGGGCATAGCTGGGCAATGCCTACAAACCTTGACATTTGCCTGGCCAGAGGATAAAAAGGGGATTGGCCTAACAACCTGTGACAACCCTACAGAATTAGGAAAGTTTGGAGATCTGCAGAGGCAACCTCCCTGAAAGAAAATGGTCTAAACATGGAAGCCCCAGTTAGTTATGATCTGCCCCCATTAGAAAATAATCATGCAGAATTTCAAATGGGAAAGTGAAGTTAACACAGGAGCACTTGGTGCTGTTAAAAAGTCTAAGTTTGGGGGGTGGAGCCTACAGCTGAAGCGGCAAGACGCATCTGAGGCGAGCTCCTGTACCTATTTTTACTTCTGGGGTTAATCTTTGTAATGTTCATCTCAAAAGACAGTTAATTTTATGGTTGCATGCATACCTATGTTCTTTGGCTAAGATGCACAACTCTGAACCACATGGAGTGGTAGCTTGCTGAGTGAAGATGTTTGATTATGGTGTCTACACTGCCACACAATTCACCCCCCCCCCCCCCCCCCAAGATACATTGACTCTTTTTTACTCTTAGATCCATTGCGTTCACTTTATTATCTATAAAGTAAATTTGGAAAATCATATTTTAAAAGCAATTAAAGATGCATTATCTGATTGCCTAACTCATTTTGAAAAAAATATAATGGGCACACTACAGATTACTAACGAAGAAATCATTGACATAACATGTCCTACTCAGGTCATGATACCTAGACTGGATCAGAGTTTGGCAATAGGGATCCTGCCTGCATGTAGATCATATGGACATGCAGAAGATCAATCCGATGGAAGAGCACTATCGATTCTTTGGTCAATCTAAAGCGCATAACATCATACTGGCTGAAAAGGAGAACATGGTTCCTGAACCTGTAATTGGGAGTAATGTGGCTGAAGCCTCAGGATTTACAAGAGATGAACCTTCTAAAACGTTTATGTCTAAATCGTTTCTAATTAACCCTTTGAGTGCTAATGACGGCTCTGAGCCATCACAGAGTTTCCCACTCTGGTGCTAATGACGGCTCAGAGCTGTCACTAACACTCTCCCAATTGAGGGAGATCTGGGGGCTCCCACCCGCTCCTACCACGGCGACCATGCCTGTAGAGGGACAGGCATCACCGGGGCTTCTTGTTTTGCGTGGTGACGTCATGCGCAATAACGAGATGACGTCACTGCGCAACTTTATTTATACTTAACAATGTTAAGTATAGGAGCAGGGGGCATGCTGCTTAGAAGCCTGTATCTCAGGCATCTAAGCAACTACAGACCCCCAAGACCCACCATTGGAAAGGTAATTGCCTAACCTTTCCAACAGTGTAGGTCTTGGGGGTCTGAAAAACTCAAAGGGTTAAAACTTACTCTGCTTATTTGACTGTACATGCTGACAATTATTGATTATGTCATTCTACTGTGTTTAGTTGTCCTTTTAATGCACTGTAGGTCTGTTTCATATTTTTCTAAAGAGGAAATTGGCCAATTGAATTTAATGTTCAACAGATTAGCACAACTTCAGAGCTCTAGTTAACTGTTACACGAGACAAACATTTTCACAAAACACATCAAAAATACTTTTAAAAGTACAGTTCCACTCATAATAACACAGATTTAAAATTATTTTTTAAAAATTGTATGAAAAAGTTATAAGGGCTCAAAGATATGAGGTCTCAGGTATTTGTAAAGTCACGTCATTTCTCGTTACACACCATTTTTGTAAATTCGAGGGCATTTTCTATCTCCAGGTATGTGGGACAGCAATGGGGGGAAATTCGCCTTATCCTATGCCAACTTGTTTTTAGGTTGGTGGGAGCTGTCCCACATATTTGCAGATGGAAATCCTTATAGACAGTGTATCTCTTTTTAGAAGAGATACATTGATGACCTCATTTTTGTATTCAAGGGGAATAAACAGAAGGCCATCAACTTTGTGGATTGGTTAAATACCAATGATTTAAACTTGAGATTCACTTTTGATTTTCAAGAGGAATCTATCAATTTCTTAGAAGTAACACTTAAAGCAGGAAGCGATAGTAGAATAACCACAGATGTTTATCGAAAACCCATAGCAGGGAATACCCTGCTACATGCTAAATCTTGCCACCCTAAATTTGTACCACATGCTGTGGCTAAAGGACAATATGTCTGATTAAAAAGAAATTGTAGTAACATTGAGATGTACCAAACTAGGGCTGATGAACTTACTTCACGTCTTAGACAAAGAGGTTACCCAAAAAGAGTAATTGATCAAGCACGTAATGAAGTGGCAGTGATGGAATGTGATCTTCTGTTACAAGATAACATAGAGGGTAAAAAAGCGATTGCCAATATGGTCTCTCTGTCAGATTTACCATCTCTAGAATCTAACAAGAGCTCATGGCTCATGCATCTAGGTTTTTACAGATGTGGTAGAAATAAGTGCAAACCCTGTGACTATGCTCTGATATCTAAAACCTTTAAGTCTGAAGTCACACAGGAAATTTTTAATATCAAACATTATGTAAACTGAAATTCCACCTTTGTTATATACTCCATTACCTGTATTTTGTTTAAGAGGCAGTATGTTGGACAAACTACACGAGATGTGGGCTCTAGAATTAGAGAACATTTTTCTTCTATTTCAATAGGAAAATCTACTACACCTCTTGTCCAACATTTTGTTCTCTGTCACAATAAATATTTGGATTCCTTCAGTTGGCAAGTGATAGATAGGACTGTACTCCCCAAGAGAGGGGGGGACAAGAACAAAATTTTAAGTAAGAATGAGATGTACTGGATATTCAGACTTGAAACCAGAATCCCTTACGGATTTAATTCGGAATATGACCTTATCAATCATTGGCAAATATAGGTATAGGATTTGGGTCAGTATGCCTCCATATATACTCTCTAAGATTTTAGATATCTATGAATAAATAATACTCTATTCTTTAATTATCATCAGATTTTCCTATACTCTTAATTCATAGTATAGTATAGTGGGATCTATCGTAGTCTGTGGAGTGGGAAACCTAGGTTCGATTCCCAGTAGAATTAAATTTTAGGTTTTCTCTAGAAACTCGTTCCTATTAATTGTATATGTACATCTTTAGACTCGCATTATCCATTATCTTAGTGGGTTTCACTAGTGCTTATGGAGTAGGATACCTGGGTTTGAATCCCCTAGTCAGCTGTTGATTTCCTTGGGTTTCTCTATTGTGTATACTAGTATATATTTATTAATGATCTTGGATAATGATAATTTTGTGAAATTAATTAACCTTTGATGATACATCTTAGGGTAAACTTTATTCAAGAACTAAACAGAAGTGGTGTGCACTGAACTAGGAAAGATCAGTACTAGCCTATTAACTGTTTGCACTTCTCACAGGTGCGAACTAAGAAACAAAGGGAAGATTGAAGGACAGGTAGTGGTGCCAAGGGCTGACTGTTTAAAAGATCAAATAAAGGTGTGTTGAATCAGTTGTGACTGACTGTGAAAACTTAATGACAAGTAGTAAAGAAGCTAGATCTATTGTAGGGACCAAAAGACACAGTTGTAATCAGTGGCTATCTAATTGAGGGTTCAAACAATGTGCCATTCAGTCCGTCAAAAATATACAGGTATAAAAGGATTTTAATTCATTAAATATGAATAAGCACAATTTAAAAAACCCAAAAGAACCTAAAAGAAACAGATAAAAATGTCTGGATACATAAAAGACAGTGACACCGGTGTCTCAATATATTACAAAGCATACATGTAATAATACAGGCTCAATGATCAAACAATATTCACTGCCTGACTCTGCTATGCAGGTTATATGGTTAAAAGTGGCTAATGGAGACAGGATACATGCAAATAATATCGCTGTCTATTAAATACTCAATACAAGACAATAGAATATTTCTGGCGTGATATTGCTGAAGGGAGGAAATCAGAGTTAGAGTCCACAAATGGTTCCTCAGTGTGATTTAAACGTCAACAGATTAATCCCTTAATAAGAGTTGAGATTCCTATATGACCAAGTAGGAACAGAGATGCATATGGTGCAGGGTTATAAGTGTATTCCCAATGGGATCCGAGTTCTCATAATGTGAGTAAGATGATACAAAATTATTTATTAATAAGAGGTCCTCCATCCGGCAGAAATCTTCATCCAAGCGGCATCTTCTATCTTCATCCTTCCCACGAGGAGCGGCTCCATCTTGAAGACATCCGACGCGGAGCATCCTTCCTGCACAACAACTACCCGACGAATGGCTGGTCCTTTAAATGACGCCATCCAAGATGGCGTCCCTCAAATTCCGATTGGCTGATAGGATTCTATCAGCCAATCGGATTGAAGTTCAATTCGATTGGCTGATTGGATCAGCCAATAGAATGCAAGGTCAATTCTATTGGCTGATCCAATCAGCCAATCGGATTGAACTTCAATCCGATTGGCTGATTAAATCAACCAATCGGATTGAACTTCAATCCGATTGACTGATTGGATCAGCCAATAGAATTGACCTCTCATTCTATTGGCTGATCCAATCAGCAAATCAGATTGAACTGCAATCCTATTGGCTGATTAAATCAACCAATCAGATTTTTCCTACCTTACCTATCAGCCAATCGGAATTTGAGGGACGCCATCTTGGATGATGTCATTTAAAGGGCCAGCCATTCGTCGAGTAGCCGTAGTGCAGGAAGTATGCTCCGCGTCAGATGTCTTCAAGATAGAGCTGCTCCTCGCCGGAAGGATGAAGATAGAAGATGCCGCTTGGATGAAGATTTCTGCCGGATGGAGGACCTCTTCTGCCCCGATCGGATGAAGGCTTCAGCCCGGCTGGAGGACCACTTGTGCCCGGATCGGATGAAGACTTCGGCCCGGCTGGGTGAAGACGGCTCAAGGTAGGGTGATCTTCAATGGGGTAGTGTTAGTTTTTTTAAGGGGGGATCATGTGGGTTTTAGAGTAGGAGGTGTGTGGGTGGTGGGTTGTAATGTTGGGGGGGTTGTTCTTTTTTTTTACAGGTAAAAGAGCTGATTACTTTGGGGCAATGCCCCGCAAAAGGCCCTTTTAAGGGCTATTTGTAATTTAGTATAGGGTAGGGCATTTTATTATTTTGTGGGGCTTTTTTATTTTATTAGGGGGCTTAG
This sequence comes from Bombina bombina, assembly GCF_027579735.1. Classification (NCBI taxonomy): domain Eukaryota; kingdom Metazoa; phylum Chordata; class Amphibia; order Anura; family Bombinatoridae; genus Bombina; species Bombina bombina. The sequence goes on along the minus strand of NC_069506.1, from coordinate 188,376,221 downwards.
ATTAGGTGTAATTAGTTTAAACTTCTTGTAATTTTTTTAATTTTTTGTAATTTAGTGTTTTTTTTTGTAATATAGTTTATTTAATTTAATTGTATTTTATTTTAGCTAATTGTAGTTATTAATTTAATTTATTTATTGATAGTGTAGTGTTAGGTGTATTTGTAACTTAGGTTAGGATTTATTTTACAGGTAATTTTGTAATTATTTTAACTAGGTAGCTATTAAATAGTTATTAACTATGTAATAGCTATTGTACCTAGTTAAAATAAATACAAAGTTGCCTTTAAAATAAAAATAAATCCTAAAATAGCTACAATGTAATTATTATATTGTAGCTATCTTAGGGTTTATTTTATAGGTAAGTATTTAGTTTTAAATAGGAATAATTTAGTTAATAATAGTAATATTATTTAGATTAATTTAAATAATAATTAAGTTAGGGGGGTGTTAGGGTTAGACTTAGGTTTAGGGGGGTAATAAATTTAATGTAGGTGGCGGCGGTGTAGGGGGGTCAGATTAGGGGTTAATAAATTTAATGTAGGTGGCAGCAGTGTAGGGGGGTCAGATTAGGGGTTAATAAATTTAATGTAGGTGGCGGTGGGCTCCGGGAGCGGCGGTTTAGGGGTTAAACACTTTATTTAGGTGTGGCGGGGTCCGGGAGCGGCGGTTTAGGGGTTAATACATATAATTTAGGTGGCGTGGGCTCCGGGAGCGGTGGTTTAGGGGTTAATACACTTTATTAGGTAATGTGGTTGACAGGTAGATAGACATTGCGCATGCGTTAGTTGTTAGTTTTTTTTTTGGAAGGCATTTTAGGGAGTTACAGTGCTCCCATACTCAGCGCAAGGCCTGCTACGGCTGCATTTTATGGCGAGGTGAAAATTGAGTAAGATTTCTCCATTTTCGCCACGTAAGGCCTTGCGCTGGATATTGGATACCAAATTGCGCGTCTTTTATATGTTAGTCTATGGGTAAAAAAACTACGTCTGACGGGTGAAATATACGTGCCTCATTTATATGCGGCGCTGTATATAGGATACCAAACCCACGCAAAAACCGGCGTCGCTGGCTTTTGCGGGCAACGCTGCATATCGGATGGGGCCCTATATGTCTACCCTGATAATAATAACTGAATTGGTTTGTAATATTGTATTTACAATGTTATTTGATCCCTTGTTAATAGGATACATAGTTTACCAGGATGTTTTATACCTTTATACATTTATACATTTATACAAGTATATATATTTTTTGTACTTTATCACCAGGTTGATATATTTCACGTATAAATGTTTTTGCTGAAATACTGATATACTAATGATATGTGTATTTTCCTTATATACTTTATATTTTTATATATTGTTTTTGCATTGTAAAATCTGATCTATGCTTGCAAAATGTTAGTATGACACTATTTAAAATCTCGATTTTTCCGTGGTGGGGGTTTTCTATTATGAGGCATTTATCATACAGCTGTGACCTTTCATGTTTTAACCAATAGCTGTTTAGGATTGGTAATAAGTACTGATTACCTTCTGTGTTTAGACCAGCTATGACTACGGCTTGTGTGCTGAAACGCGTAAGCTATTCCTTACAGCTGTTTTTTTTATACCTGTTTTTACACTTGGTGGTGTGAGAGAAAGTGGACTTTTAAACTTTGTGCTGATGCACTAAATAAAAGTTATGTTTTATAAAAAGGATATCGCTCTCTTCCAATGCTTTGTATTTGTAAAAAACATACATAAATGTCTAAATATGTATATGTATATGTATATATATATATATATATATATATATATATATATATATATATATTTCTTTCATGTAATTGGCAAGAGTCCATAAGATTTTATTGCTGATGCGATTCAGAAGGCTTTGTCTGCTATTCCGCCTTCTAATAAACGTAAAAGGTCTTTAAAAACTTCTCATAAAGTTGATGAAATTTCAAATGACCGACAACATACTGAATTATCCACCTCTGATGAGGATCTATCTGGTTCAGAAGATCCTACTTCAGATATTGGCACTGACAAATCTGCTTATCTCTTTAAGATAGAGTATATTCGTTCCTTGTTAAAAGAGGTGTTGATTACTCGTAAATGTTTAAATTCTGTTTATAAACCTCCTGTGGTTACTCCAGAGGTTTTTCCAGTTCCTGGTGCTATTTCTGATATCATTTCAAAAGAATGGAATAGGCCTTGCACTTCTTTTATTCCTTCTTCTAGGTTTAAAAAGTTGTATCCTTTGCCAGCAGTTAGATTGGAGTTTTGGGAAAAAATCCCCAAAGTTGATGGGGCTATTTCTACTCTTGCCTAACGTACTACTATTCCTATGGAATATAGTACTTCTTTTAAGGACCCTTTAGATAAGAAACTTGAATCTTATCTAAGGAAAGCTTATTTATTTTCTGGCTACATTCTTAGGCCTGCTATATCGATGGCTGATGTTGCAGCTGCATCAACTTTTTGGTTGGAAAGCTTAGTACAACAGGAAACAGATTCTGATTTGTCTAGCATTGTTCGCTTGCATCAACATGCTAATCATTTTATCTGTGATGCTATTTTTGATATCATCAATATTGATATTAAATCTATGTCTTTAGTTATTTTAGCTAGAAGAGCTTTGAGGCTTAAATATTGGAATGCTGACATGGTATCAAAGTCTAGATTACTATCTCTATCTTTCTAAGGTAATAATTTATTTGGTTCTCAGTTGGATTCAATTATTTCAACTGTCACTGGGGGGAAGGGATTTGTTTTACCTCAGGATAAAATATCTAAGGGTAAATCTAAAGCTAATCATTTTCGTTCATTTTGAAAGAATAAGGAACAGAAAGCCAATTCTTCCCCCAAAGAATCTGGTTCCAATTGGAAACCTTCTTCAAGTTGGAATAAATCCAAGCCTTTTAAGAAATCAAAGCCAGTCCCCAAGTATGCATGAAGGTGCAGCCCTCATTCCAGCTCAGCTGGTGGGGGGGGGGGGTGGCAGATTAAAATTTTTCCAAAATATTTGCGCAGATTGGGGCCAAAATCAATGGATTCAGAGTATTGTCCCTCAAGGGTATCGGATAAGATTCAGAGTAAGATTTTTTTTCTCACACGTTCCAGCAAATCCAGTGAAGGCTTAGGCTTTTCTGAAGTGTGTTTTAGATCTAGAGCTTTCAGGGGTAATCATACCAGTTCCATTTCAGGAACAAGGTCTGGGGTTTTATTCAAATCTATCCATTGTCCCAAAGAAAGAAAATTCATTCAGGCTAGGTCTGGATCTGAAAATTTTGAATCATTTTGTAAGAGTGCCAACTCTAAAAATGGTGACTATAAGGACTGCCTTTTGTTCAGAAATATATGTTCACTATATGTCCACGATAGACTTACAGGATGCATATCTTCATATTCCGATTTATCCAGACCATCGGTTTCTGAGATTCTCTTTTCTAGACAAGCATTACCAATTTGTCGCTCTTCCTTTTGGCCTAGCAACAGCTCCAAGAATTTTTTCAAAGGTTCTCTGTGCCCTACTCTCTGTAATCAGAGAACAGGGTATTGCGGTGTTTCCTTATTTGGACCATATCTTGGTACTAGCTCAGTGTTTACATTTTGCAGAATCTCACACGAATCAACTAGTGTTGTTTCTTCAAAGACATGGAGGATCAATTTACCAAAAAGTCCCTTGATTCCTCAGACAAGGGTCACCATTTTAGGTTTCCAGATAGATTCAGTGTCCATGACTCTGTATCTAACAGACAAGAGATGAATACAATTGGTTTCAGCTTGTTGAAACCTTCAGTCTCAATCATTCCCTTCAGTGGCTATGTGCATGGAAGTTCTAGGTCTCATGACTGCAGCATCGGACGCGATCCCCTTTGCTCGTTTTCATATGAGACCTCTTCAGCTTTGTATGCTGAATCAATGGTGCAGGGATTATACAAGGATATCCCAATTAATATGCTTAAATCCCAATGTTCGACTCTCTCTGACTTGGTGGTTAGATCACCATCATATAGTTCAAGGGGCCTCTTTGTTCGTCCAAATTGGACTGTAATCACAACAGATGCAAGTCTTTCAGGTTGGGGAGCTGTCTGGAGATCTCTGACAGCACAAGGGTTTTGGAAATCTCAAGAGGCGAGGTTACCAATCAATATTTTAGAACTCCGTGTCAGGGTTTTTTCCCTGTTTTGTTTGCCATGTGCTGCTGGCAGCCATTTTACTCACCTCTCTTCCTGACTATGGTGCATTGTGGGGGATGCTGCTCATTTCTTGCACTTCCTTTTATGGCCAGACTGGTGTGCATCATCTGTGTGAGACAGGATGCAGTCTCAGAATTGTGATGTCATCACTTATTATTTAAAGGGCCTCTGTTCAGTATGCTTTGCCTTTGCATTGTCTCAGACCTGTTTGTGAGAGTTCCTGTGTATTACCTGGCTGCCTGACGTCCTTCCTGGTTCCTGATACCTGGCTTGTTCCTGACTCTGCTGTTTTCCTTGTTCCTGATTCCGGCTCGTCTGACTATTCGCTTTGGCTCCTGACTCGGCTCATCTGACTACCAGCTCTGGTTTTGACTCCTGGCTTGTTATTTGACTTGTGGACTTTTTATTATTTTCTGCTATTAATAAAGGTGTGATTATTTTTGCACTTCTCGTCTCAGTCTGATTCCTGTCACCCTGACACTCCGTGCTATTTTCAGGGCTCTTCAGGTTTGGCCTCTGTTGAAGAGAGAACCATTCATTTGTTTTCAGACAGACAATATCACAACTGTGGCATATGTCAATCAGAGTGGGACTCACAGTCCCCTAGCTATGAAAGAAGTATCTCAGATACTTTCTTGGGCGGAATCCAGCTCTTGTCTAATTTCTGCGGTACATATCCCAGGTGTAGACAATTGGGATGCGGATTATCTCAGCTGTCAGACTTTACATCCGGGGGAGTGGTCTCTCCATCCAGATGTGTTTTTTCAGATTGTTCAGATGTGGGGTCTTCCAGAAATAGATCTGATGGCTTCTCATCTAAACAAGAAACTTCCCAGGTACTTGTTCAGGTCCAGGGATCCTCAGGCGGAGTCGGTGGATGCGTTAGCAGTTCCTTGGTTTTACCAACCTGCTTATATCTTTCCGCCTCTAGTTCTTCTTTCAAGAGTGATCTCCACGATCATCATGGAACAATCATTTGTGTTTCTGGTAGCACCAGCATGGCCTCACAGGTTCTGGTATGTGGATCTTGTCCGGATGTCCAGTTGCCAACCCTAGCCTCTTCCTTTAACACCAGACCTTCTATCTCAAGAACTGTTTCTCCATCAGGATCTCAAATCATTAAATTTGAAGGTATGGAAATTGAACGCTTAGTCATAGAGGTTTCTCTGGCTCAGTGATTGATACTATGTTACAGGCTTATAAATCTGTTTCTAGGAAGATTTATTATTGAGTCTGGAAGACATATTTCATGGTGTTCTTCTCATAAATTCTCCTGGCATTCTTTTAGAATTCCTAGAATTTTACAGTTTCTTCAGGATGGTTTGGATAAAGGTTTGTCTGCAAGTTACTTGAAGGTAGTTTTATTTCACAGAAAGATTGCTAAGCTTCCTGATAGTCACTGTTTTGTGCAGGCTTTGGTCCGTATCAAGCCTGTCATTAAATCAATCTGTCCTCCTTGGAGTCTTAATTTGGTTTTGAAGGCTTTACAGGCTCCTCCTTTTGAGCCTATGCATTCTTTGGATATTAACTACTTTCTTGGAAAGTGTTATTCCTTTTGCTAGAAGAGTTTCCGAATTATCTGCTCTTTCTTGTGAGTCTCCTTTTCTGATTTTCCATCAGGATAAGGCAGTTTTGCGGACTTTATTTAAATTTTTACCTAAAGTTGTAAATTCTAACAACATTAATAGGGAAATTGTTGCCTCTTTGTGTCCTTATCCTAAGATTTTTTTTGAGAGATCCTTACATTCTCTGGATGTTGTAAGAGCTTTGAAATATTATGTTGAAGCTACTAAAGATTTCAGGAAGACTTCTAGTCAATTTGTTGTCTTTTCTGCTCCTAGGAAAGGTCAGAAAGCTTCTGCTATTTCCGTGGCATCCTGGTTAAAGCTTTTGATTCATCAGGCTTATTTGGAGTCGGGTCAGGCCCCGCATCAAAGAATCACATCTCATTCTACTAGATCAGTTTCCACTTTGTGGGCTTTTAAGAATGATCAGATTTGCAAAGCAGCAACTTGGTCTTCTTTGCATACATTTACTAAATTCTACCGTTTTGATGTATTTGCCTCTTCAGAAGCAGTTTTTGGTAGAAAAGTTCTTCAGGCAGCTGTTTCAGTTTGATTCCTCTGCTTATAATTTAAGTTTTTTTCTTTTTAATTGAGAAAAACTTATTTTTTTTGGATGTAGATTTAATTTTTACAGCTGAAAATAGCTGTTATTATTTTTATCCCTCCCTCTCTAGTGACTCTTCTGTGGATTACCACATCTTGGGTATTACTATCCCATACGTCACTAGCTCCTGGACTCTTGCCAATTACATGAAAGAAAACATAATTTATGTAAGAACTTACCTGATAAATTAATTTCTTTCATATTGGCAAGAGTCCATGAGACCCACCCTTTTTATGGTGGTTATGTTTTTTGTATAAAGCACAATTATATTTCCAGTTCCTTTTTTTGATGGTTTTTACTCCTTCTATCACCCCAAAACTTGGCTATTCGTTAAACTGAATTGGATGTATTTACAGGCATTTTGAAGTTTGGGAAACTATGCCCCTCCTGGTAGGATTGTATATCCCATATGTCACTAGCTCATGGACCCTTGCCAATATGAAAGAAATGAATTTATCAGGTATGTTCTTACATAAATGATGTTATATATACTATATGTATCTTTATATATGTGTACAGATGTATTAAATATGTATGTGTTTTACTGTACATTTACTGTACATATTTAACATTCAAATGTTCCTAATTTACAGGAAAAGGTCAGACGTGGCTTTTCATGCCAACTCTTGCAGTGGCTGCCCTGGTGGAAACATCTTAAAAATCCCTGCAAGTAGTGAGAAGTCTCCTATTGAAATTAATGGAGCTCGATGAAAAAAGATGCTTTGCTGTGTAGGGCGAAGTAAGCAGTGAGCAGGGGGTGCAATTTGAAAATTAAATTCTGCATCCAATATAAGTTACATTATGCTGCTTTCTGCGTATAGTACCTTACAATATTTTTGTATTCATGTGTTTTTCTATTAGGGTATTAAGTATTTTTAGCATTTTGTCACAAACGTGCCTCCTTTTCATTTGCAAGAAAAACCTGTGAGAACTGAAGGACTTAAATGTTTACAGAATTACCCTGGAATTTAAAGGGACATGAAACTCAAACATTTTCTTTCATCATTCAGATAGAGAATGCAATTTTAAACAACATTCCAATTTACTTATATTACTTAATTTGCTTCCTTCTCTTGTTATGCTTTGCTGAAAGGTTTATCTAGGAAAGCTCAGGAGCAGCAGAGAACCTAGGTTCTAGCTGTTGATTGGTGGCTGCATATATATACCGAATGTGATTGGCTCACCCATGTGTTCAGTTAGAAACCAGTAGTGCATTGCTGCTCCCTCAACAAATGATACCAAGATAATGAAGCAAATTAGATAATAGAAGTAAATTAGAAAGCTGTTTAAAATTGTATTCTCTATTTGAATCATGAAAGAAAAATGTTGAGTTTCATGTTCCTTTAAGAGACAATTTCATACACACCCATAGGGGTAGATTTATTAAATGTCAGATCATGAAACGAAAACAACCCTTTAAAAACTTGGGGTAGAAATAACGTGACCCCCAGGATTTTCCCAGTGTTTTCCCATTCCTAGGAAATAATTTCAGACACTGAGTATGGCAGTGGAAACCTGCAGCAGACTTATCTTTTGGTTTGAAAATAAGAACCAAATTCTTTACAGTCTTGTTATCAGTAGGTTTAGGTTTCTGGCCCTTTAAAGACGGCAAAACTTCATAAGAAAAGAGCAAAGATGTTCAACCTTAAAGGAAATAACGTCTTTTTACCATCAGAGGATGAAGAGGAGACATTCTAGCTACAGTCTGAACCTACTTGTCAGAAGCAGATACAGAAATAAAGGTGGCACAGCTGCCAATACCTCAGAAATAGAAGACTTTAAGCAACCCTTAAACCTGGAGAGATTCAGAAGTACCTCCTTAAACAATGTTCACTGATTAATGTCAAACTAAACATAGCAGCTGTAGCAATAGCCATTTGAGACTGCAATACAAAAGTTAAACAGGTTCTGCAAAAGTAAACAGACATTAGACATTGTTATAGTTATAATATTAAAACGTGTTATAAGTATAGAACATGTCTGTTACAGTGTGGTTGCAATATTATAAGTATAAAACGTTCAGAACAGTGAGAACTTATATTGGCAATACATAAATAAAAACAGAAGTCGCCGCTACTGTCTTCTATGAATTATTAATATTGCGAATGTGAAATCATCCCAAAAAAGAAATAACACGCCAAAGGCCAAATACATGATTTTTACCATTATCACAAGACTTTAAAGAGACAGTCTACAATAGAAAGGTTTGTTGTTTTAAAATATAGATAATCCCTTTATTATCCATTCCCCAGTTTTGCATAACCAACACAGTTACATTAATGCACTTTTTACCTTTATGATTGCCTTGTATCTAAGCATCTTCTGACAGCCCCCTGATAACATTACTTTTTATTTATTATCTATTGACTTGCATTTAGTACTGTGTTGTGCTAAATCTTAAATAACTCCTCGTGCGTGAACACAAGGGGGGGTAGTTATCAAGCCGTCTACTTTTCTGGCTTCGCCGGCCCAATACGCCCGCCTAAGCTCGCCTACCTTCGCCGCCGCGGACCTGAAAAAATACGCCTAAGTTATCAAATAAAGCTGTCAAAAAGCCGCGGGGCGATGAGCAGCGGACTGTGACAGTTATCACTCATCCGATCTCGCTGCCCTTCGGCTTTTTCCCAGCTTTATTGCTAGCCTGTCACTAAGCACTCACACTAAACTACACTGTTCTACCCCCTATACCGGCGCCCCCGGAGCCTCCCGCAACTCAATAAAGTTACTAACCCCTAAACCGCCGCTCCTAGACCCTGCCGCAAGTCTTATAAATGTATTAACCCCTAAACCGCCGCTCCTAAACCCTGCCGCAAGTCTTATAAATGTATTAACCCCTAAACCGCCGCTCCCGGACACCGCTGCCACCTACAGTATACCTAGTAACCCCTATCCTGCCCCCCCTATACCGTCGCCCTCTATAATAAAATTATTAACCCCTATCCTGCTGATCCCGCACCTCTCCGCAACTAAATAAATAGTTTAACCCCTAAACCGCCGCTCCATGAACCCGCCGCAACCTATATTAAACCTATTAACCCCTATCCTGCCCCCCCTACACCGTCGCCACCTATAATAAATTTATTAACCCCTAATCTGCCCCCCCTACACCGTCGCCACCTATAATAAATTTATTAACCCCTATCCTGCCCCCCACTACGCCGCCGCCACTGTAATAAAATTATTAACCCCTAAACCTAAGTCTAACCCTAACCCTAACGCCCCCCTAACTTAAATATTAATTAAATAAATCTAAATAAATTAACTCTTATTAAGTAAATGAATCCTATTTAAAACTAAATACTTACCTTTAAAATAAACCCTAATATAGCTACAATATAAATAATAAATATATTCTAGCTATTTTAGGATTTTTTTTAATTTTACAGGCAACTTTCAATTTATTTTAACTAGGTACAATAGCTATTAAATAGTTATTAACTATTTAATAGCTTACCTAGATAAAATAAAGAGAAATGTACCTGTGAAATAAATCCTAACCTAAGTTACAATTACACCTAACACTACACTATACTTTAATAAATTATTCCTATTTAAAAATAAATACTTACCTGTAAAATAAACCCTAAGATAGCTACAATATAATTAATAATTATATTATAGCTATCTTAGGATTTATATTTATTTTACAGGTAACTTTGTATTTATTTTAGCTAGTTAGAATAGTTATTAAATAGTTATTAACTATTTAATAACTACATAGCTAAAAGAAATACAAAATTACCTGTAAAATAAATCCTAACTTAAGTTACAATTAAACCTAATACTACACTATCATTAAATTAATTAAATAAACTACCTACAAATAACTACAATTAAATACAATTACATAAACTAACTAAAGTACAAAAAATAAAAAAAGCTAAGTTACAAAAAATAAAAAAATAAGTTACAAACATGTTACAAATATTACAACAATTTTAAGCTACTTACACCTAATCTAAGCCCCCTAATAAAATAACAAACCCCCCCCAAATAAAAAAATGCCCTACCCTATTCTAAATTAAATAAATTTCAAAGCTCCTTTACCTTACCAGCCCTTAAAAGGGCCATTTGTGGGGGCATGCCCCAAAGAAAACAGCTCTTTTGCCTGTAAAAGAAAAATACAACCCCTCCCCCAACATTAAAACCCACCACCCACATACCCCTAATCTAACCCAAACCCCCCTTACAAAAACCTAACACTAATCCCCTGAAGATCATCCTACCTTGAGTCGTCTTCACTCAGCCGAGCCACCGATGGAACTGAAGAGGACATCCGGAGCGGAAGAAGTTAATCCTCCAAGCGGCGCTGAAGAAATCTTCCATCCGATGAAGTCATCTTCCAAGCCGGGTCTTGAATCTTCCTTCCGCCGACGCGGAACCACCTTCTTCACCGACGGACTACGACGAATGACGGCTCCTTTAAGGGACGTCATCCAAGATGGCGTCCCCTCAATTCCGATTGGCTGATAGGATTCTATCAGCCAATCGGAATTAAGGTAGGAAAATCTGATTGGCTGATGGAATCAGCCAATCAGATTCAAGTTCAATCCGATTGGCTGATCCAATCAGCCAATCAGATTGAGCTCGCATTCTATTGGCTGATCGGAACAGCCAATAGAATGCAAGCTCAATCTGATTGGCTGATTCCATCAGCCAATCAGATTTTTCCTACCTTAATTCCGATTGGCTGATAGAATCCTATCAGCCAATCGGAATTGAGGGGACGCCATCTTGGATGACGTCCCTTAAAGGAGCCGTCATTCATCGTAGTCCGTCGGTGAAGAAGGTGGTTCCGCGTCGGCGGAAGGAAGATTCAAGACCCGGCTTGGAAGATGACTTCATCGGATGGAAGATTTCTTCAGCGCCGCTTGGAGGATTAACTTCTTCCGCTCCGGATGTCCTCTTCAGTTCCATCTGTGGCTCGGCTGAGTGAAGACGACTCAAGGTAGGATGATCTTCAGGGGATTAGTGTTAGGTTTTTGTAAGGGGGGTTTGGGTTAGATTAGGGGTATGTGGGTGGTGGGTTTTAATGTTGGGGGGGGGGGGTTGTATTTTTCTTTTACAGGCAAAAGAGCTGTTTTCTTTGGGGCATGCCCCCACAAATGGCCCTTTTAAGGGCTGGTAAGGTAAAAGAGCTTTGAAATGTATTTAATTTAGAATAGGGTAGGGCATTTTTTTATTTTGGGGGGGTTTGTTATTTTATTAGGGGGCTTAGATTAGGTGTAAGTAGCTTAAAATTGTTGTAATATTTGTAACATGTTTGTAACTTATTTTTTTATTTTTTGTAACTTAGCTTTTTTTATTTTTTGTACTTTAGTTAGTTTATGTAATTGTATTTAATTGTAGTTATTTGTAGGTAGTTTATTTAATTAATTTAATGATAGTGTAGTATTAGGTTTAATTGTAACTTAAGTTAGGATTTATTTTACAGGTAATTTTGTATTTCTTTTAGCTATGTAGTTATTAAATAGTTAATAACTATTTAATAACTATTCTAACTAGCTAAAATAAATACAAAGTTACCTGTAAAATAAATATAAATCCTAAGATAGCTATAATATAATTATTAATTATATTGTAGCTATCTTAGGGTTTATTTTACAGGTAGGTATTTATTTTTAAATAGGAATAATTTATTAAAGTATAGTGTAGTGTTAGGTGTAATTGTAACTTAGGTTAGGATTTATTTCACAGGTACATTTCTCTTTATTTTAGCTAGGTAAGCTATTAAATAGTTAATAACTATTTAATAGTTATTGTACATGGTTAAAATAAATTGAAAGGTACCTGTAAAATAAAAATAAATCCTAAGATAGCTAGAATATAATTATTATTTATATTGTAGCTATATTAGGGTTTATTTTAAAGGTAAGTATTTAGTTTTAAATAGGATTCATTTACTTAATAAGAGTTAATTTATTTAGATTTATTTAATTAATATTTAAGTTAGGGGGGTGTTAGGGTTAGGGTTAGACTTAGGTTTAGGGGTTAATAATTTTATGACAGTGGCGGCGGCGTAGTGGGGGGCAGGATAGGGGTTAATAAATTTATTATAGGTGGCGACGGTGTAGGGGGGCAGGATAGGGGTTAATACATTTAATATAGGTTGCGGCGGGTTCAGGGAGCGGCGGTTTAGGGGTTAATACATTTATTATAGTTGCGGTGGGCTCCGGGAGCGGCGGTTTAGGGGTTAATATGTATAGAGTAGCTTGCGGTGGGCTCCGGGAGCGGCGGTTTAGGGGGTAATAACTTTATTTAGTTGCGGCGGTGTAGGGGGGGTCAGATTAGTGGTGTTTAGACTCAGGGTACATGTTAGGGTGTTAGGTGTAGACAGCTCCCATAGAAATCAATGGGATGTCTGTCAGCAGCGAACGTGTACTTTCGCTATGGTCAGACTCCCATTGATTCCTATGGGATCCGCCGCCTCCAGGGGTGGCGGATTGAAAACCAGGTACGCTGGGCCGTAAAAGTGCCGAGCGTACCTGCTAGTTTTTTGATAGCTAGCAAAAGTAGTGAGATTGTGCCGCACTTGTGTGCGGAACATCTGGAGTGACGTAAGAATCGATCTGTGTCGGACTGAGTCCGGCGGATCGATGCTTACGTCACAAAATTCTACTTTTGCCGGTCTCGAGCCTTTGATAACTAAGGCGAATCAGCCTCGCCACAAATACGCTGCGGAATTCCAGCGTATTTGAGGTTGACGGCTTGATAACTACCCCCCAAGGTTATCTATAAGGCCCACATGAACTAGCAGTCTCTTGTTGTGAAAAGTAAATACAAAAGCATGTGATAAGTGGCTTAGAAATAGGCAGAAATTTAGAGGTTTAAATGTTATAAAGTATCCTAATATATAAATGTTGGTTGTGCAAAGTTGGGGAATAGTTAGAAAAGGCATTAAATAGACATGTGTGTTTCCCACCTAACACATACCGAACTTCCGAATTTATGAATCGAATACGAACCGAATACATACAAATATATTAGAATCCGAATTAATCCGAAACAAATGCATTTGAATGTATCCGAATTCGAATCGATACGAAATTCGAAAACATCCAAATCGATCCAAAATGAACCGAAACAAATTTTTCCGCTGCGCACAAGTCTATGGGGCCAATCTATCAAGCTCCGAAAGGAGCTTGATGGCCCGTGTTTCTGGCGAGTCTTCAGACTGCAGGGGGCGGCGTTGCACCATTGTGAGCTGCTGGTGCAATGCTGAATACGGAGAGCATATTGCTCTCCGCATTCAGCGATGTCTTGGGGACCTGATCCGCACTGTCGGATCAGGTCCGCAAGACATTTGTTAAAAAGGCCCCTATATCTCTTTTTAAACAATAACAATTTTAGTTTAGACTGTCCCTTTAAATATATATTATAACATTATACAATTTAATACAGATAAATGAAACATTGCATATGCATCAATCATATACACACTTAGTAGATTGCAGATATCACAAATATATAAGCGTTCTGTGGGAGTTTTATGGGCATTGAATGGGTGTAACTTGTATTTTAAAGGTGAAAAATTGCTGTGAGTGTGTAATATTCAAAGCACTGTACTCCATCTTAGATGCTCCTTTTCAGCCATATCAGTCTCACCAGCTTTTCAGTGGCGAGAATTTCCAGTGCAACAAATCTAGTGAATGTACAGAGAAACTACATTTTTGTTTTCACAAATACACAGTCTATGTTGTTTAAATACACTTTGAGTACACCCGTCGCCACCCCCCCCCCCCCCCCCCCCCCCACCTTCAGGATCGCACATCTAAGTGGCGATGTGGTCTGTTGCTGAAGCTGCAATCCCTATTATTTCCTATGGGAGACACATTGGCACTTGTTGGAACAGAGAAATTCAGCCCAATTTTTTGGAATACATCACCAGATCCACGGACTTCAAGACTGGCGAGGTCAAAAAAGCAATTTCTTGTGGGTCTGTGGATGGTTTGAGTATAGGGGCCCCAGTCTGCCCAGGGTCACCCAGTTATGTCCCCTCACTGCCCTATCTCTACCCCTGTGCCACATAGCCCTACCACAGATCATCCTGACCTCACCCATTGGCTGCTCTAACTTGAGGGGGGAGGATAATAAACATAAACCCACACAAAAATAACTCAGACTCCCCTTTGGACATCAGTGAGGAAAAAAGGTAATTTACTACTATTACTTAGCATTATTAACAGTTTACCAGTATTTTATATGAACAACAGAACAATTTCTTCTCTTGTACATATGTACTCATTTCTGTGTGTGAGTACTTTTTTCTTGCATAGTTTCATGAAATATTAAATATTTTCAAAAGATAAGTACTTTTTCCATGAACCAGTAGATGGTGCTATTGCAAAGCCATAAATGGAACTTCCTATAGTCGACTGATAGATGATAGAGCTTTTTAATGCTTGGTTTGTATATGAGAAATAATAATGATGTCATAGGGTTGCCACCCCTCCCTTATTTCCTGTGATCTCCCTTATTTGTCCAAACTTTGTTTACAGTCTCCCAGGCTCCCTTTGTTATCTGCTCTTAGAACATTTTCTCTTATTTTTACACCATGTAAAACCTTAATTTCAAGCATGAACTCTTGTACTATTATTTAGTTAATCATTTTGATGTATCTGACAGTTTAAGGGACATAATACTAATATGCTAAATCACTTGAGACTGATGCAGTATAACTGTAAAAAGCTGACAGGAAAATATCACCTGAGCATCTCTATGTAAAAAAGGAAGATATTTTAGCTCACAATCTACTGTTTAAAAAGTTATACTCAGCTGCTCCCAGCTGCAGGTAAAAAAAAATAAAAAATTGAGAAATGAACAGCAGCCAATCAGCATCAATAGTGCTGAGGTCATGAACTCTTTTACTGTGATCTTATGAGATTTGACTTAAAGGGACATAATACTCATATGCTAAATCACTTGAAACTGATGCAGCATAACTGTAAAAAGGTGACAGGAAAATATCACCTGAGCATCTCTATGTAAAAAAGGCAGTGCTGAGGTCATGAACTCTTTTACTGTGATCTCATGAGATTTCACTTAACTCTCATGAGATTTCACTTAACATGAGTGTTCACAAAGCTCACTACCTTAGCTGTCCCGGGACAGACATACTGATATGCTGCTTAGAAGTCCTTTACAATGGGATGTGGCTACTGAGGAACTTTTGAGGTAAAATATCTTTCTTTTTTACATAGAGATGTTCAGGTGATATTTTCTAGTCAGTTTTTTACAGCTATGCTACATCACTTTCGAGTGTTTCAACATTTGGGTATCATGGCCCTTTAATATCTTTACTCCCACTGTGGCTTAAATGAGAAATATTATTCACAGATTTGCAGAAAGTTGTTGATGTATTAAAGTGATGGTAAATCCTTGCATTTCTGAAACACTAGGATTTACCATTGGAATAAATAAAGGGGACTTTCATTCATAAAGTATAAAATACTTCATGCTGAAAGCTCCTTTATTTGTTCCAAGCGATCGCCTTCACTGAGCTGCTAAGGCAGCCCACGACAGAATGCTATTTTCGCTATCTAGCAGAGAGGTGACATTTTCATCTCTTAGCCAATAGCCATACGGGAAATCTGGCTTGGTGCCACATACTTCGGCGCCAAGCTGTATTTCCTGCAATTCTATTGGCTAAGAGGTGGAAACGTCACCTCTCTGCCAGATAGCGAAAATAGCGTTCTGCCGGTGGGCTGCCTTAGCAGCTCAATGAAGGCGATCGCTTGGAACAAATAAAGGAACTTTCAGCATGAAATATTTTATACTTCATGAATAAAAGTCCCCTTTATTTACTCCAATGGTAAATCCTAGTGTTTCGGAAATGCTAGGATTTACCATCACTTTAAGCTAGACTGTGTGAATGAAGATGGTTTGTTTCATGAATTTTGTTGCACCAAATTCTATCAAATTGTAAAATAAAGTGTGTTTCTTTTTCAGTAAATACCATTTTTAACGCTGAAAAAATGGCCATTTCAGCGTAAAAACCGGAATGCAGTCATTATGAGTCTTGTCGGTATAGCTGTACCACAAGCATTTTAGCCTGTAACGCAAAGTCAATTCCACACTAAAAAAAATGACATTTTTGCATGGGATTTCCATAGCGACAGTATTACAGGTTGTGCCGTGAGGCTAAAATGCTTGCGTTCCAGCCTATACCAACGTGATCCACACCGCAATCTGAGACCAGTAGTTATGGGTTTTGCGCAACAAAACTGTTACACAAAACTCATAACTAAACTGTTACAAAGTACACTAACACCCATAAACTGCCTATTAACCCCTAAACCGAGGCCTTCCCGCATTGCAAACATTAAATTAAATTTATTAACCTCTAATCTGCCGCTCCCGATATCGCCGCCACTAATAACATTTATTAACCCCTTTTCCGCCGCTCCCGACATCGCCGCCACTATAATAAAGTTATTAACCCCTATTCCCCCGCACCCCAACATCGCCGACAATATAATAAAGCTAATAACCCCTATTCCGCCGCTCTCCGACATTGCAGCCACTAAATAAAGTTATTAACCCCTAATCCTCTTGCCTCCCACATCACCGCCACTAAATAAATCTATTAACCCCTAAACCGTCAGCCCCCCACATTGCAAAAAACTAAATTAAACTATTAACCCCTAAACCTAACAACCCCCTTACTTTAAATTAAAATGACAATATCCCTATCTTAAAATAAATAAAAAGTTACCTGTGAGGGGGGCGGGTCCATACACCAACCAAGATGGCTGCTCTCTAATTCTGGCTGAGCCCTGGAGCTGATAAATCTGCTGTGTATCGCTCCTTTGAATCGCAATTCATGCCCTACTCGTCAGCTATTCAGTAGTTTAACACCTAAAGAACAGGATTTTACTGTTTCTACTAAAAACCTCAGCCAAGCAGACCGGATTAGATAAAGTTCGCAGCGGAGGCCTACCATGCGGCCTCGTCCCTCATATACCCTCCCTAATTCCTAACTGTTCAGGACCAACAGCTTTGCAAGCTGTCCAGACTATCTATAATTCAGTTAACAGAGCTACAAAGAGACAAACTTCATACCGTACATTGGAGCATTCAGTTGTGGAAAAACAAGAACATGGATTTACTACCTCGCTATTGATGAAGCTTGAAGGCGTCATAGCAAATTGCCAAAAGGGTCTCCTGTCCGAGATAAGTGAGGCCTTTAAACCCTCTCCTACGATCAAACCAACTAGAGCCGCTGAGGATTGTGTCCACGCTATGCTGAGTGGGGATGGCGGAACTCTGGGTTCCCAGCTCCTGCAGGCATTACATCGGCCTCAAGTCTTCAAAGCTACAAGCAGATCAATAACAGCCATAAAGCAGTACGATTACTCAGACCACATAGTCTGTATAGGTTTGGGCGACAAAGATATAGACTCTGGATCCTCTCAATTGATGTACCTGCTTAACCCGGACCGGAGCCCTGGAGACAAGATTAGACCTGATGATATGCAGTTGGTAAAGGCAGCTCAACTAGAAGAGTCTGCAGGAGATCCTCTCAATCACTCTGAGATATATAGCCTTTTGAGCCCTGGGACACCTATAAGTCATACACTCGTAAATAGACTTGACCCAGCCCTATGTAAACAAGGCATAGGGTGATAATCTTTCCTTACGGGATTATGAACTGTCTTCAGCACCAGAACTAGTTCGCTGCTGCCTTTAAATCCCAAGCAATAAGTTCTCAATACATCTTGCATCAAAGTCTTCCTGACTAAGTAATTTTATGACAACTTTGGACTTGTCTCTAACTTTTAAATTCTCCCAAAGAAGGGCACTGAGACAATTTGTGTCCACTAATTAATGATCAGGTCTTATAATGACAATCCTAGGGTCTTAAGCCTTAGCTCCTGGTTTTAATGTGAGATGCACGGTAATGTAATACTGCTTTATCTGTTAATCTTCCTAGGGTGTATATATATGTTCAGCTAACCCCCTTGTTCTTATTGTCTGTAAAATTATTTTTGTATGTACCCATTGGAACTTTAGGGTTATCTAGTGGTTTTTGACATTAATATAATCCACCTGGTCCCCTCTTTACTTATACTTCCATAATCTCGAACAGCCAGGTAAGGTTATGTGGCTAAACACACAAATATTAGCATTTTCTAGAAGCATGTAACCTAGATTCTTATCTTTGTTTTTGCCTAACTCCAAGATCCTAAAGGATATATTTGTCAAAGATCCATAAAGGGGCAGCAAAGATTCATGAATAGACCTATATGGAAAGTATAGATTAAACTGTGAAAACGAAACAGTTAGTACACTTTTGTTTGTTAGCATATGACTTTGTTTGCTCTTTCTTTTTATTGATTATTCCACAAATGTTAACCGGAATTATTTGAGATGTTTAATATAAGTCTGTCATCCAATGTAATGTCATTTTATTAGTTTTTAATAGGTTATTATTATTCTCACTGATTGCACCACAGAATTATTTAATATTAATATATACATATTGGGTTACAAAATGAACCTAAGGTGGTCAATCCTTTATTAGTTCTATTATCCTACCTTCTGTACATTTTTCATAAATGGTTAAGGGTCCAAAAGTGACCCAATAGAATACAAAGAGAAGGTAACTATTAAAGAAAAATCCAGAGGTTTTACACAATACACTATCGCCTAGATTTAGAGTTCTGCGTTAGCCGTCCAAACCAGCGTTAGGGGGTCCTAACGCTGGTTTTGGCCTACCGCTGGTATTTAGAGTCTTGTAGGTAAGGGTCTAACGCTCACTTTCCAGCCGCAACTTTTCCATACCGCAGATCCCCTTACATCAATTGCGTATCCTATCTTTTCAATGGGATCTTTCTAACGCTGGTATTTAGAGTCTTAGCTGAAGTGAGCGTTAGAACTCTAACAACAAGACTCCAGCCGCAGAAAAAAGTCAGGAGTTAAGAGCTTTATGGGCTAACGCCGGTTCATAAAGCTCTTAACTACTGTGCTCTAAAGTACACTAACACGCATAAACTACCTATGTACCCCTAAACCGAGGTCCCCCCACATCGCCGCCACTCTAATAAAATTTTTTAACCCCTAATCTGCCGACCGCACACCGCCGCAACCTACATTATCCCTATGTACCCCTAATCTGCTGCCCCTAACATCGCCGACCCCTATATTATATTTATTACCCCCTGATCTGCCCTCCCTAACATCGCCGACACCTAACTTCAAGTATTAACCCCTAATCTGCCGACAGGACCTCGCCGCTACTATAATAAATGTATTAACCCCTAAAGCTAAATCTAACCCTAACACTAACACCCCCCTAAGTTAAATATAATTTTTATCTAACGAAATAAATTAATCCTATTTAAAGCTAAATACTTACCTGTAAAATAAACCCTAATATAGCTACAATATAACGAATAATTATATTGTAGCTATTTTAGGATTTATATTTATTTTACAGGCAACTTTGTATTTATTTTAACTAGGTACAATAGCTATTAAATAGTTAATAACTATTTAATAGCTACCTAGTTAAAATAATTACAAAATTACCTGTAAAATAAATTCTAACCTAAATTACAATTAAACCTAACACTACACTATCAATAAATTAATTAACTAAACTATCTACAATTATCTACAATTAAAACAACTAAACTAAATTACAAAAAAAAAACCCACTAAATTACAAAAAATAAAAAAAGATTACAAGAATTTTAAACTAATTACACCTACTCTAAGCCCCCTAAAAAAATAACAAAGCCCCCCAAAATAAAAAAATGCCCTACCCTATTCTAAAATAAAAAGTTAACAGCTCTTTTACCTTACCAGACCTTAAAAGGGCCTTTTGCGGGGCATGCCCCAAAGAAAACAGCTCTTTTGCATTTAAATAAACATACAATACCCCCCCAACATTACAACCCACCACCCACATACCCCTAATCTAACCCAAACACCCCTTAAAAAACCTAACACTAAGCCCCTGAAGATCTCCCTACCTTATCTTCACCACGCCGGGTATCACCGATCCGTCCAAAAGAGGGTCCGAAGTCTTCATCCTATCCGGCAAGAAGAGGTCCAGAAGAGGGTCCGAAGTCTTCATCCTATCCGGCAAGAAGAGGTCCAGAAGAGGGTCCGAAGTCTTAATCCTATCCGGCAAAAAGAGGACATCCGGACCGGTAGACATGTTCATCCAGGCGGCGTCTTCTATCTTCATCCATCCGGCGTGGAGCAGGACCATCTTGAAGCAGCCGACGCGGATCCATTCTCTTCTTCCGGCGACTCCCGACGAATGAAGGTTCCTTTAAGTGACGTCATCCAAGATGGCGTCCCTCAAATTCCGATTGGCTGATAGGATTCTATCAGCCAATCGGAATTAAGGTAGGAAAAATCTGATTGAATCAGCCAATCAGATTCAAGTTCAATCTGATTGGCTGATCCAATCAGCCAATCAGATTGAGCTCGCATTCTATTGGCTGTTCTGATCAGCCAATAGAATGCAAGCTCAATCTGATTGGCTGATTGGATCAGCCAATCCAATTGAACTTGAATCTGATTGGCTGATTCAATCAGCCAATCAGATTTTTCCTACCTTAATTCCGATTGGCTGATAGAATCCTATCAGCCAATCGGAATTCGAGGTACGCCATCTTGGATGACATCACTTAAAGGAACCTTCATTCGTCGGGATTCGCCGGAAGAAGAGGATGGTTCCATATCGGCTGCTTCAAGATGGTCCCGCTGCGCGCCGGATGGATGAAGATAGAAGACGCCGCCTGGATGAACATGTCTACCGGTCCGGATGTCCTCTTCTTGCCGGATAGGATGAAGACTTCGGACCCTCTTCTGGACCTCTTCTTGCCGGATAGGACGAAGACTTCGGATCCTCATCTGGACCTCTTCTTGCCGGATAGGATGAAGACTTCGGACCCTCTTCTGGGCGGATCGGTGATACCCGGCATGGTGAAGATAAGGTAGGGAGATCTTCAGGGGCTTAGTGTTAGGTTTTTTAAGGGGTGTTTGGGTTAGATAAGGGGTATGTGGGTGGTGGGTTGTAATGTTGGGGGGGGTATTGTATGTTTATTTAAGCTGTTGGTCCTGAACAGTCAGGAATTAGGGAGGGTATATGAGGGACGAGGCCGCATGGTAGGCCTCCGCTGCGAACCTCATCTAATCCGGTCTGCTTGGCTGAGGTTTTTAGTAGAAACAGTAAAATCCTGTTCTTTAGGTGTTAAACTACTGAATAGCTGACGAGTAGGGCATGAATTGCGATTCAAAGGAGCGATACACAGCAGATTTATCAGCTCCAGGGCTCAGCCAGAATTAGAGAGCAGCCATCTTGGTTGGTGTACGGACCCGCCCCCCTCACAGGTAACTTTTTATTTATTTTAAGATAGGGATATTGTCATTTTAATTTAAAGTAAGGGGGTTGTTAGGTTTAGGGGTTAATAGTTTAATTTAGTTTTTTGCGATGTGGGGGGCTGACGGTTTAGGGGTTAATAGATTTATTTAGTGGCGGTGATGTGGGAGGCAAGAGGATTAGGGGTTAATAACTTTATTTAGTGGCTGCAATGTCGGAGAGCGGCGGAATAGGGGTTAATAGCTTTATTATATTGTCGGCGATGTTGGGGTGCGGGGGAATAGGGGTTAATAACTTTATTATAGTGGTGGCGATGTCCGGTCGGCAGATTAGGGGTTAATACTTGAAGTTAGGTGTCGGCAATGTTAGGGAGGGCAGATTAGGGGTTAATACTATTTATTATAGGGTTTTTGAGACGGGAGTAAGGCAGTTTAGGGGTTAATACATTTATTATAGTGGCGGCAAGGTCCGATCGGCAGATTAGGGGTTAAGAAGTGTAGGTAGGTAGCGGCGACGTTGAGGGGGGAAGATTAGAGGGTAATAAAAATAATATAGGGGTCGGCGATGTTAGGGGCAGCAGATTAGGGGTACATAGGGATAATGTAGGTTGCAGCGGTGTAGGGAGCGGCAGATTAGGGGTTAATAATAATATGCAGGGGTCAGCGATAGCGGGGTCGGCAGATTAGGGGTTAATAAGTGGAAGGTTAGGAGTGTTTAGACTCGGGGTACATGTTAGGGTGTTAGGTGCAGACTTAGAAAATGTTTCCCCATAGGAAAAAATGTGGCTGCGTTAGGAGCTGAACACTGCTTTTTTGCAGGTGTTAGGTTTTTTTCAGCTCAAACTGCCCCATTGTTTCCTATGGGGATATCGTGCATGAGCACGTTTTTTAAGCTGGCCGCGTCCGTAAGCAACGCTGGTATTGAGAGTTGCAGTGGCGGTAAATTATGCTCTACGCTCCCTTTTTGGAGCCTAACGCAGCCCTTCAGAGAACTCTAAATACTAGCGTTGTTTAAAAGGTGCGGGGGAAAAAAAACACGCGTAGCTAACGCACCCCTTCTAACGCAAAACTCTAAATCTAGGTGTATGTAATATTTTTGACTGTCCTAAAACAAGTTCTCATGTATGCTTGACAATTTTTGTACAATATGTTTATCATTATCCATTTTCTTTGCTGTGTATCTTCTGGAACCTCAATAAAAAAAAAAAAACTTACCTGTGAAATTAAAAAAACCTAAGTTTAACCCCTTAAGGACCACAGCACTTTACCATTTTCTGTCCGTTTGGGACCAAGGCTATTTTTACAGTTTGTGTTTAGCTGTAATTTTCCTCTTACTCATTTACTGTACCCACACACATTATATACAGTTTTTCTCGCCATTAAATGGACTTTCAAAAGATATCATTATTTTCTTCATATCTTATAATTTACTATAAAAAAATGATAAAATATGAGGAAAAAATCGTAAAAAACACACTTTTTCTAACTTTGACCCCCAAAATCTGATACACATCTACAACCACCAAAAAACACTCATGCTAAATAGTTTCTAAATTTTGTCCTGAGTTTAGAAATACCCAATGTTTACATGTTATTTGCTTTTTTGTAAGTTATAGGGCCATAAATACAAGTAGCACTTTTCTATTTCCAAACCACTTTTTTTCAAAATTAGCGCTAGTTACATTGGAACACTAATATCTTTCAGGAATCCCTGAATATCCATTGACATGTATATATATTTTTTAGAAGACATCCCAAAGTATTGATCTAGGCCCATTTTAGTATATTTCATGCCACCATTTCACCGCCAAATGCGATCAAATACAAAAATTTGTTCACTTTTTCACAAATTTTTTCACAAACTTTCGGTTTCTCATTGAAATTATTTACAAACAGCTTGTGCAATTATGGCACAAATAGTTGTAAATGCTTCTCTGGGATCCCCTTTGTTCAGAAATAGCAGACATATATGGCTTTGGCATTGCTTTTTGGTTATTAGAAGACCGCTAAATGCTGCTGCGCACCACACGTGTATTATGCCCAGCAGTGCAGGGGTTAATTAGGGAGCTTGTAGGGAGCTTGTATGGTTAATTTTAGCTTTAGTGCAGTGTAGTAGACAACCCAAAGAATTGATCTAGGCCCATTTTGGTATATTTCATGCCACCATTTCACCACCAAATGCAATAAAATAAAAAAAAATGTTCCCTTTTTCACAAACTTTAGGTTTTTCACTGATATTATTTACAAACAGCTTGTGCAATTATGGCACAAATGGTTGTAAATTCTTCTCTGGGATCCCCTTTGTTCAGAAATAGCAGACATATATGGCTTTGTTGTTGCTTTTTGGTAATTAGAAGGCCGCTAAATGCTGCTGCGCATCACACGTGTATTATGGCTAGCAGTGAAGGGGTTAATTAGGTAGCTTGTAGGGAGCTTACAGGGTTAATTTTAGCTTTAGTGTAGAGATAAGCCTCCTACCTGACACATCAGACCCCCTGATCCCTCCCAAACAGCTCTCTTCCCTCCCCCACCCCACAATTGTCCCGCCATCTTAAGTACTGGCAGAAAGTCTGCCAGTACTAAAATAAAAGGTATATTTGGTTGTTTGTGTGTGTTTTTTAGCATATTTACATATGCTGCTGTGTAGGATTCCCCCTTAGCCCCCAACCTCCCTGATCCCCCCCCCCCCAAACAGCTCTCTAACCCTCCCCCTCTACCTTAATGGGCGCCATCTTGGGTACTGGCAGCTGTCTGCCAATACCCAGTTTAGAGTAAAACTGTTTATTTTTTTATTTTTTTTATTTTCTGTAGTGTAGCTTCCCCCTACAAAAACAATTACACCTAATCTAATAGCCCTATAAAAATAAAAAAAGCCTCCCCAAAATAGAAAAAAAAACCTAGCCTACAATAAACTACCAATAGCCCTTAAAAGGGCCTTTTGTAGGTCATTGCCCTAAAGAAATCAGCTCTTTTCCCTGTAAAAAAATACAAAGAAAATTTGAATCAGCCAATAGAATGAGAGCTACTGGAATCCTATTTGCTGATTTGAACAGCCAATAGGATTTAAGCAGCCCTAATTCCTATTGGCTGATTCAAATTTTTCAGCCAATAGGAATGCAATGGCACCCCTAGTATAAAAGGGGTACCTTGCACTTCAATCCTCAGTGTGCGGCAGGTGATTGCATGAAGAGGACCTCCACATCAGATCAATGGACCACCGCCTGGACCTCCGCCTTGGACCTTCGTCCTGGACCTCCACCTTGTACCTTCGTCTGGACCTCCGCCTACGCGGATTGCCGCTCTGCCTCCGCAGGGATGAAGAAGATGCCTGGTACAGCATTTAAAAGTCAGTAGTTAAGAGTTTTACACTACAACGGCATAGCATAAAACTCTTAACTAAAGTGCTAAAAAGTACACTAAAACCCATAAACTACCTATTAACCCCTAAACCGAGCCCCCCCCCCCCACATCGCAAACACTAAAATAATTGTTTTAAGCCCTAATCTGCCAAACCGGACAGCGCCGCCACTATAATAAATATATTAACCCCTAAACCGCCGCACTCCCGCATCGCAAACACTAGTTAAATATTATTAACCCCTAATCTGCCGTCCCTAACATCGCCACCACCTACCTACATTTATTAACCCCTAATCTGCCGCCCCCAACGTCGCCGCCACTATAATAAAGTTATTAACCCCTAAACCTAAGTCTAACCCTAACCCTAACACCCGCTAACTTAAATATAATTGAAATAAATCTAAATAAAATTACTACAATTAACTAAATTATTCCTATTTAAAACTAAATACTTACCTATAAAATAAACCCTAAGATAGTTAAAATATAACTAATAGTTACATTGTATCTAGCTTAGGGTTTATTTTTATTTTACAGGCAACTTTGTATTTATTTTAACTAGGTACAACAGTTATTAAATATTTATTAACTATTTAATAACTACCTAGTTAAAATAAAGACAAATTTACCTGTAAAATAAAACCTAACCTAAGTTACAATTACACCTAACACTACACTACAATTAAATGAATTAAATAAATGAAATACAATTAAATACAATTAAATAAAATTATCTAAAGTACAAAAAAAACCCCATTAAATTACAGAAAACAATAAACAAATTACAAGATTTTTAAACTAATTACACTTAATCTAATCCCCCTAACAAAATAAAAAAGCCCCCCCAAAATAAAAAAGCCCTACCCTACACTAAATTACAAATAGCCCTTAAAAGGGCCTTGCCCCAAAGTAATCAGCTCTTTTACCTGTAAAAGAAAAGTACAAATACCCCCCCAACATTAAAACCCACCACCCACACAACCAACTCTACTCTAAAACCCACCAAATCCCCCCTTAAAAAAAACTAACACTAACCCCCTGAAGATCACCCTACCATGAGACATCTTCACCCAACCGAGTCGAAGTCCTCAACGAAGCCGGGAGAAGTCTTCATCCAACCGGGCAGAAGTGGTCCTCCAGACGGGCCGAAGTCTTCATCCAGACAGCATCTTCTATCTTCATCCATCCGGCGCGGAGCGGGTCCATCTTCAAGACATCCGTCACGGAGCATCCTCTTCTTTCCATGGCCGACGACTGAATGAAGGTTCCTTTAAATGACGTCATCTAAGATGGCGTCCCTTCAATTCCGATTGGCTGATAGAATTCTATCAGCCAATCGGAATTAAGGTAGAAAAAACCCTATTGGCTGATGCAATCAGCCAATAGGATTGAACTTCAATCCTATTGGCTGATCCAATCAGCCAATAGGATTGAGCTGGCATTCTATTGGCTGTTCCAATCAGCCAATAGAATGCCAGTTTAATCCTATTGGCTGATTGCATCAGCCAATAGGATTTTTTCTACCTTAATTCCGATTGGCTGATAGAATTCTGTCAGCCAATCGGAATTGAAGGGACGCCATCTTGGATGACGTCATTTAAAGGAACCTTCATTAAGTCATCGGCCATGGAAAGAAGAGGATGCTCCGCGTCGGATGTCTTGAATATGGACCGCTCCGCGCCGGATTGATGAAGATAGAAGATGCCGTCTGGATGATGACTTCTGCTCGTCTGGAGGACCACTTCTGCCAGGTTGGATGAAGACTTCTGCCCGTCTGGAGGACCACTTCTGCCCGGTTGGATGAAGACTTCTGCCCGTCTGGAGGACCACTTCTTCCCGGTTGGGTGAAGACGTCTCCCGGTAAGGTGATCTTCAGGGGATTAGTGTTAGGTTTTTTAAGGGGGGATTGGGTGGGTTTTAGAGTAGGGTTGGTTGTGTGCGTAGTGGGTTTTAATGTTGTGGGGGAATAGTACTTTTTTTTCAGGTAAAAGAGCTGATTACTTTGGGGCAATGCCCCGCAAAAGGTCCTTTTAAGGGCTATTTGTAATCTAGTGTAGGGTAGGGTTTTTTTTTATTTTGGGGGGTTATTTTGTTAGGGGGATTAGATTAGGTGTAATTAGTTTAAAAATCTTGTAATTTCTTTATTATTTTCTGTAATTTAGTGTTTGTTTGTTTTTGTACTTTAGATAATTTTATTTAATTGTAATTAATTGTATTTAATTTAGGTAATTAATTTAATTATAGTGTAGTGTTAGGTGTAATTGTAACTTAGGTTAGGTTTTATTTTACAGGTAAATTTGTCTTTATTTTATCTAGGTTGTTATTAAATAGTTAATAACTATTTAATAACTATTGTACCTAGTTAAAATAAATACAAAGTTACCTGTAAAATAAAAATAGGGTTTATTTTATAGGTAAGTATTTAGTTTTAAATAGGAATAATTTAGTTAATTGTAGTAATTTTATTTAGATTTCTTTTAATTATATTTAAGTTAGGGGGTGTTAGGGTTAGGGTTAGACTTTAGTTTAGGGGTTAATAACTTTATTATAGTGGTGGCGACGTTGGGGGCGGCAGATTAGGTGTTAATAAATGTAGGTAGGTTGCAACGACATTGGGAGCAGCAGATTAGGGGTTAATAAATATAATGTAGGTGTCGGCAATGTTGGGGGCAGCAGATTAGGGGTTCATAAGTATAATGTAGGTGACGGCGGTGTCTGGATCGGCAGATTAGGGGTTAATAATATAATGCAGGTGTCGGCAATGTCAGGGGCAGCAGATTAGGGGTTAATAAGTGTAAGATTAGGGGTGTTTAGACTCGGGGCTCATGTTAGGGTGTTAGGTGTAGGCATAAATGTATTTTCCCCATAGGAATCAATGGGCCTGCGTTAGAAACTAAACGCTGCTTTTTTTTTTCAGCCAGCTCTCCCCCATTGATTTCAATGAGGAAATCGTGCACAAGCACGTTCAGCCAGCTCACTGCTAACGTAAGCAGCGCTGGTATTGAGGTGAGATCTGGAGCAAAATTTTGCTCTACGCTCACTTTTTTGCAGCTAACGCCGGGTTTGTAAAAACCCGTAATACCAGCGGTGTCTGTAAGTGAGCGGTGAGCATAAACTGCTCGTTAGCACCGCACCCCCGTTAACGCAAAACTCGTAATCTAGGTGTTAGGTTTTATTTCACAGGTAAGTATGTATTCAGTTTTAAATAGGTATTATTTATGTTTTATGTCACAGGTAAGTATGTATTCAGTTTTAAATAGGTATTATTTAGTTAATAATTGTAACTTTGATTTAGCTCTATTTTAATTATGTTAAAGTTAGGGGGTGTTAGGTCTAGGGTTAAGGTTAGGTTTAGAGTTAGGTTTAAGGGTTAATAGTTTAATTTAGGTTGTTGCAATGTGGGGGCTGGCGGTTAAGGGGTTAATAGGTTTATTTAGTGGTAGTGATGTGGGAGGCCAGAGGTTTAGGGTTTAATAGCTTTATTTAATGGCGGCGATGTCGGGGAGCGGCGGGTTAATAGGGGCTAATAGATTTATTATAATGTGGACGATAGGGGTTAATAACTTTAGTATAGTGGTGGTGATATCGGGAGCAGCAGATTAGGGGTTAATACATTTATTTAGGTGGCAACGATATTGGGAGCGGCAGATTAGGGGTTAATAACATTATGTAGGTGTCAGCGATGTGGGGGGCAGCAGATTAGGGGTGTTTAGACGTGGGGTTTATGTTAGGATGTTAGGTTTAAATGTTACTTTTTTTCCCCTATAGACATCAATAGGACTGCATTACGGAGCTTTTTCATTCCGCGCTTCAGATGTTAGGTTTTTTCTAACCCGCTCTAACCATTGACGTCTATGGGGAAAGCATGCATGAGCACGTCAAAACAGCGCTTGTTTTTTGTGCGGTATGGAGCTCAACGCAACCATATCGCACGCACAAGCCGGCTGTTTCAAAACTTGTAATGGCTGCACTATAGAGGGTGACATAATGCAAATTTTGTTGCGTTTGTTAAAAACTCTATAGCACACATAACTCGTAATCTATCTGAAAGTTTGTTCTTCATTATATTTTCTAGCTCAAAGTTTTTACTTTTTTTTCACTGAGACTTTGGGGCCCTTTTATCCAGCTCCGAACGGAGCTTGTGGGCCCGTGTTTCTGGCGAGTCTTCAGACTCGCCAGAAACACCAGTTATGAAACAGCGGTCTAAAGACCATTGCTCCATAACCCTGTCCGCCTGCTCTGACAGGAATCGGCAGGAAATCAACCCAATCGAGTACGATTGGCTGCGAGTCAGAAGGGGGCGGCGTTGCACCAGCAGCTCTTGTGAGCTGCTGGTGCAATGTTAAATCTCTCCGCATTCAGCGAGGTCTTGGAGACCTGATCCGCACTGTCGGATCAGGTCCGCAAGACCTTTAATAAATAGGCCCCTTTGTGTCAAGGAAACACTTGTTTTGTTTTGTTTGGTGATGAATTTGTTATGCAGAAGTAATACATAGGGGCTGATTTATCAAGGCATCAATCTCAACGCATTCACGATGGGCTATACACTCGCCATACATCGCTGGCACAAATCTACATTCAATGGCCTTATTTATCAACAAGTCTGTCAAAAACATGGGTGACAAGCCCAGCGCGATTAGCATCAGACTGTTGATAAATAAGAGTAATCGATGTTGCAGATATCCTTATGTATCAAATTATCTACCTTGAATGTCCATCAACTGAAGACAGTTCTTTTTCTGTTTCAGGGTATCATATGTATTTATTTGCAAACAATGGATATTTTAAGAGCTAGGACAGTTTTCTTTCTGCACCTGTGTATCACTTCCTGATTGAAGTCTACACAGGTGTTTAAAAAATGGGTTGGCATTTAAGATGAAATTTCTTAATGAAAATGAAATTCAAGAGAAGGAAGAAAATAGGATGACATTAAAGAGGATATTTTAATTTCTGTAATTTCTGCTGTATCTGATTCATGACAGTTTAATGTTAGGTAGACTATCCCTTTGAGCTATCAGCTTAAGATTATATTGAATCAAACATCATTCAATTATTAAAATCATTGTCAAAAATATTACACTGTGTTGCCTAATGTCATCATCAATGTTTATCATAAATACTAATTTCACATATACATACTTTCAAAGTATAATACACAACTACTTATAAAGTATAATACACAACTACTTACAAGTTCTGATGAGTGATCAATGACACAAGTATAGAGCAATTTGATTAGTTAGTGATAGTATAAAATGTATATTTAAATCAGATTGGCTAATTTCATTAATCACATGATTATGCATTTCCCAATAAAAAGTGGTGGAAAAAGACTGCAAACGTAATCCAATAGCGGATCATTAATTTTTCACTGCAGGAGAAATCTGCAAGAGTCTTACTTGCCTGGCAGTCTGTTACTCACATAAGGCTGCTTAGGACCTCTGGGAAAAGCGGAGACCCTGGGAGGGCTTGTAGAGCTGACAGCACCGTATCAACAAGAAGGAAGTAGGGTGAGCAGGAGAGGCTGACTAACAGGGGCACTGACCGCCGGGACTTAGGTCAATATCTTTATAAAAGGCCCTGACACCTGAGAAACTAAGAGGGTACCTCTTGGGCTGGGAAGCAAAGGGAGCTGCAGAGGGCTTAGATTAATGCAGGGAGCTACTACAAAGCAGCTTTGTACAGGTACCAAAAGTATCCCTGAAAGCCACACACAAATAAACACAGATAGAGATCCAAGTACCCCTACAACTATAATTATATTTACACAACGTCCTAACCATGCACACAGTTAAACAAACAGCGAACACAAACACTCCAGGAGCACGCACGCAACCCTTTCTACTACCACCATATGAAAGTGGATAAATATTTTAAAGTCTCAGCCACCCAAGCCATCCCTATCATGGTTGGCAAACATAAACTGGCAGAAAGAAGACAAAAGCATTTTGCAGACATACACCTGGATCCTCCCTCTCCTGTTGCACGAGAAACGGAACACGAATCATCTCAGGGTCTAATACAAGATCTAAAAGCCTTTTTCCTGCCCAAATTGGACACGCTACAGGCGGGTATGGACACTCTCACAAGTGAGATCAGACAATACTCTAAAAGACTGCAGCACGCAGAGCAACGGATAAATGATGTGGAGGACACACAACAAATATCTACCATTACCATGCGGAAACTGGAACGCCATAATGTGGCGCTACAAGACAAGCTGGACAAGCTTGAAAATCGTTCTCGCCGCAACAATCTTAGGATTGTAGGAGTACCATAAGCAGTAAAAAACAAGGACTTACTGGAGTTCACCGCTTACACCTTGCCTAAGCTCCTGCAAATAGATTAGGACACTATGTCTTTGGATGTGGAGAGAGCACACAGAATAGGGATGGAATCTCTACCTGCCAAGCTGAATCAGAGACCGAGACAAGTAATTTTCAAGCTGCTTAGGTACCAAAAGAAGATGGCGGTCTTAAAGGCATACAGATCCAAGTCTGAGTTGTTGTACGAGGGCCACAAGCTGCTAATTTTTCAGCTACAGTAATTCTTAGACTCTGAAAGCTCGAATGGAAAGGGCTGAAGTCAAAGAAAACATTGCACAGCTAGATTCTTATGAGTGGTATAGATTCCACTTCTTATGCAATAGTACCAATAGACTGATGTTTTGCTGCAGAACTGAGTACTGGTTTCTATGTTTTACTGTTGTAACTTGTTTTACTGTTATCATTTTAAGGTTGTTCACACTGGTAAGTTGCTCCGGCAGATTGTTACCCCTACATTTAGCCGTTATTGTGTGCTCCAACTCACATAGTACAATTTGGGGTCTAGCTTATCTGTCAGGCAATAGCCAAAAAGTATTAAATATGTGCCTCAGAACTATCTTCACATTTTACTGTTCCCTGGTTGCCAATTGTCTCATTGTTCCCCTGATGTTGCCTGCCTTAGTGATTTGCCACGGACTTTTACCAAATCTGTAGCGAGTCATTATCATGTTTCCTAATCACTGTATTATGCCTAAAAATGTTTTTTCAGAAGGTATCTCAAAACCACAAAGTCTGACAAAAAACGTAATGCTCTATATCTTTTTGCTATTAGATCATGGGAGAGACGCCCAGGATTCCACCCAAAGTGTCGACAACAGCTAACTGGATGTTCCTCAAACCAAAGGACCTTGTAAACTGTGAGTCAATGGAACCACACACATGAAACAATACCTTCACTACATCTACACATCAGATAGGCTGGGAGATGCCAGACACACAACATACATACAACCTCAATATCGTGAGAAAGTGTAGACTAATTCATCGCACCCACACAGAACAGAATCTAGCAGACACATCTCTTTCCCGTTGTACCCATGACACACTCCCTTAAGATAGTGTCCTGGAATGAGGGGGGCATCACCTCACCAGCTAAACGAAGCACCATATTACAACATCTTATGCATCTGCGCACAGACATTGCTCTCCTACAAGAGACACATCTAACGGAGAAAGAGCATGAAAAATTAAAAATTAGGTGGGTGGGCCAGATCTTTTACACTCCCACTGAAGGACGCAAGAGAGGAGTAGCTATCCTAGTAAAGAAAGGGCTTTAGAGCCCGGAGGCAGATACATTAAAGCCACTCTATCCTTTGCTGTGCAAACATACACTATATGTAATGTATATGGACCCAACCACCTCCAGCCACAATTCTGGCATATGCTCCAGAGTGGCTTAATCCTTTATGCCGACAACCCTATTATAGTCGGGGGTGATTTTAACTTAGCCCAGGACCTACCACTAGATCGTAGAGTAGATTCACATACGAAACAGCAGGAGAAAATCTATGCTAGAAGACGAAAAAGAGAAACTGAAATGGCTATTTCCTTTAAAAACTCACTTAATCTAATCGACATCTGGTGATAACGACACCTGACCAGGAGAGGTTTCACTTGTGTATCAAAAACGCATGGGTCTCTGTCTCATATTGATTATTTCTTATGCTCCCCTCAACTGCATACACAGACTTTACATACAGATGTCACTGACATAACGGTATCGGACCATGCACCTATCTGGATACAGATATCCCAACGACCCCACACATCTTCCCAAAGACAGTGGAGATTTCCCACTTACTTATACCATAACCTAGAGTTTAGGAATCACATCAAAGTGTAGTGGCTAGACTATTATAGGTTCAATGAGCAACATCTGTACAACCCGGGAGTCTTCTGGGGAGCCTCTAAGGCAGTCATGAGAGATCAAATCACTAGTTTTACTGCCCACTACAACACCAAGCGGAAAAAGATAGAGACAGAACACAATGCAGAAGTAACGGCTGCATATAACTAGTATCTATCATAGCCCTCCCCGAGAAACAGGGACACTTATTATGACAAGAATAAGCTTAGGGATGATGCTCTACACCAACAAGAATACCTATTCCAAAAACCACAGAAAGGGACGTTTCTATAGGTACGGTAATAAAACAGGGAAAATACTCGCTAACATGGTCAAATTAATCACGCCCAAGTCATTAATTCCCTCCATACGTCCACAGGGGGTAGTTCACACAGATGACAAAACAATCACGGAAGAATTCTTACGGTTCTACACCACGCTCTACACTAAGCAGCCAATAAATGTGTCAGATAGAGATGAATTCTGGGCCCAGTTAGACATACCTACCCTTACCACTGACAAACTAGACACCTTAAATGCACCCATCCTCACCTCAGAAGTGCAGAGAGTCATTAAAACAACAAAACTAGGTAAAGCCCCAGGACCTGACAAGGCAAGCTACCAATAGAATACTACAAACTGCTGATAAATGAGATTAGCCCACTTTTAGCCCAAACTTTTACAACATACCTCAATAGAAAAGCCACACCCCTGAGTGAATTCGCAGAAGCACACATGTGTCTAATTCTAAAACCAGAAAGGGACTCAACGTTACCATCCTCTTATAGACCCATATCGCTTTTGAATAATGAATATAAGCTTTTTACTGCGGTGCTAGCAAATTGACTGGCCGAGGTACTGGGCACAATTATTCCCAGGGATTAAACAGGATTCATGAAACAGCATTCATCGGTCACTAACATATGAAAAACATTAGCAGCTATAGACCACGACTGGCGGGGGAAAATCAATTAAACTGATATACTTCCGGAGGCATGCCTACTCTCCCTTGAAGCGGAAAAAGCATTTGATAGGGTGGAATGGGACCACCTTATAACCTCACTAAGTAAATTCGGTATCACAGGGGACTTCCTCAGTGTTATCCAAATGCTTTACGCAAATTTGCGGACCTCAATAATAGTAAATGGAGAGATCTCTTCCCCAAAATCATAAGAGCGAGGTACAAGGCAGGGGTGCCCCCTTTCACCCCTTCTATTCAATATAGCCATAGAACCCCTAGCCATCTTCATTCGGAACAATCTAGAACCAATAACCATAGGGACCCACTCACTACACTTATCGCTATATGCTGACGACTGTACATAGCAAACCCAATAGTTAACATTCCCATCTTTATCGCTGCTGTTCAGCGATTTGGAAAAGCTCGGGGTACAAAGTAAATCTAGACAAATTGGAGCTGACATACCTCAATCTACCTCGGCAACCTTCGAAGCTTCAAACAACACTTAGGGTCACAGATGGTTCCTTTAAATATTTAGGAATTCGCCTGCACATAAATCCAAACCTGATCTACAAATTAAACTTCCCTCCTGTGATTGAACAAATCCGCTCACTCTTGAATATCTGGACCAAATTTCCTACATCATTGTCAGGTCAAATAAGCCTAATAAAAATGATAACCATGCCAAAATTATTATACCCCCTGCAACTACTTCCCTTCTTGCTAACAAAATCAGACCTAAACGCTGTTACCAGAGCCTTCAGCAAATTCATATGGAATTCTAGAAAACATAGAATTAGCAGACTAAAACTAGCCCTTCCAACAGACAAGGGAGGTTTAAAGCTCCCGAATGTAGAATGGTATAATTTGGCCACACTAGCGAAAATAGTATTTGAGTAGTTATCATGCACATCAGTCTTCAATGACGAACACCTAGAAAGGACATTAGCTCATCCGCTACACCTAGCTTTCTTACAGCATGCTCCCATACAATCCCTTCCCCCTCACATCAAAGACAACATACAATTTAGGTTTAATGCTCGTGGGATAATTCTCTATCAGACCGAACTCGGCCAGCAGTCTTGTTATCCCGGCGTCGAGCTGGAATGATAGGGAATATCCCAGAGCAGAGAAAGTCAATAAGATGAGGAAGATGGCACTCACCACAGGCAGGACAGTTCCCAGCGGCAACAGCAGAGAAGTCCAGGGATAATGCACTAGAATGGTCAGGCAGGCAGGGATTGGCAACAGTAAATAATCCAGCAGATTATGGGTTAAGACAGGTAGAGTAGACAGCAAACAGGCAGGTTCAGCAACAGTGATCAGTCCAGCAGTTTAAAGGTTAAGGCAGGTAGAGTATTCAGCAAACAGGCAGGTTCAGCAACAGTGATCAGTCCAGCAGTTAAAGGGTTAAGGCAGGTAGAGTAGTCAACAAACAGGCAGGTTCAGCAACAATGATCAGTCCAGCAGTTTAAGGGTTAAGGCAAGTAGAGTAGTCAGCAAACAGGCAGGTTCAGCAACAACAGTATTTAGGTACATAGAACGAGGAAGGAGCAGGAAGGAGACGCTGCGCCCCTAGCAATGGCTATAGTGGCGCGGCATGACATTAGGGACCCACTTAGGGCATGGGTAAAACTGTGTGGGTGGTGGAAACTTCCTTATAAAATAACTAAACACCTCCCCCTACGAGGCAATCCCAATTTTCTCCTGGGTATGACCACACGCATTTTTGTCATGTGGGAAGAGAGAGGACTAAATGCAGTTTCACAAATGATAGACCCCTTAACTAACAAACCTATTCAGGCAATACAACTGCAAGAAAGCTTCAACCTATCTAGGCACAGCACATCTGCATACCTCCAATCGTCACACTATACACGTAAATTGTTGGCAGAAGGCCTTAGCTGTAAAGCCAGCACACCAATTGACAGCATTTGCTCACTGACTAAACAGGGAATACATTCTATTTCTTATATATACAATGCAATCATGTCATCCAAGATGACCGATACTATGCAACAGCTAAGGGACAAGTGGAGACTAAGAACAGACATAGACATTAATGAGCGTATATTAGAGGACAGCTTCAAATTAGCAGCCCAATGCATATTGGCGATGGATTACAGAGAAATGCACCTCAAATTTTTGCACCTAAGTTACATCACCCCTAAGCTACGATCTAAATGGGTTACAGATGCAATGGACAACTGCCTCAAATGCTCACTACTTGAATCACATAATACACTTGTTCTGGGCTTTCCCCAAGATAGCTCAGTTCTGGAGCAAAATCCATTATTGGTTGAAGAAGTGCTGTGGTAAACAAATTGCATTATCAGTTCAAGACACCATCTTTCTCAGTTCAAGACCCCTACAACAGGTTTCTGATCACTGCCATACTCATAGCTAGGAAGCTAATACTAAAACAATGGATAACAAACACACCGCCTTCCATAACGCAATTCACCAGACTTATACACACACAATTGCTTATAGAACAAGTGGATGTCAAGGGTGATTTATAGAGACGAATAAAATCTTTCATGACAAAATGGGAGCTGTATCTCTTGACCTTACCTGTCACCGTGCATACACAAATACTATCTCCCTTCTCCAACAGTACTTACTTCATGACAGAACAGTTGAAGGGTAAATGGCTCATGACAGAGAAGCTAACTTCATAGATCCCCCCTAACTCATGCACCCAATACACTTTGCTGCTGTTTTAGGGTTGTGTGGCCCTATCCTCTCCCCATGCACATTTTCACTTCGCAGTAAACAACAAGATTACTCACTCACATATCGCAGGGGCGGACCGGGTGTCTCTTCCCAAGCCAACAGAGATGGTACTATTCACTTCTCCACATGTATTAGAGAGTAAGTTGGAAATGTTTATTATAAGCTTGTTGCTTATGTTTTCCTCCCCCCCCCCCTTTTCCAAGTTAATGGACCCTAACGATCCAATGTAACAGACTGTGATATTATAAACTGCACTGGAGTGTCTAACGGTATGATGGAAGTGGTACAATGCAGTCAATCAGATGGATCACTGTCCCTTTCCCTCTTACCCCCTCATCCACCCTTCACTCCCCTCCCCATATTGTTCATGGTAAATGGAAAAAAAAAGCTTGAGTGGGGTTTTATATAGAGGCCAGACTTTTGCCATATTCTCATTATCACATTGTAAAACTAATGTTCAAGATCTTTAAATGTGTGTGATTTGAAACATAATGAAGGATTTGATGCAATATTATCACTGTTGTAACCTTACTTGAGTTATAAATAAAGTTAATATAAAAAAAAAAATGGTGGAAAATTTTACTAGTTTGTGGGTTGTTTAGGAGTTTGAGTAGTGCGTCAAATTTGGTGCAAAGTATTGCGTAAAATTTGGTGAAAAGTGGTGAGTGGGACTTGTATTACATGCATTAAACATGGTGCAAATAGATTTATCAAAAAAAGGAAGTTAGCTATATTATGTAATGTATTTATTTCATTTTTATCCCTATATCTACTAGTGCTGCTGCCAGACAGGCATTACCTGTCATTATGAATGCATTTGTTGACGCACATCTACTTGTGCAGCCTGATGCTGGTTTATTAATCTCCTCCTTCTGCGTCTGAAAGGTCAGGGACTGTGTTCTTTTCTTTCATTCCTGTATAAATAATTTGTCCCCTTGCTTTGTAATTGTTACGGTTACCCTTAGTCTCGCTGAGAGATGGACCGCTTAGTAGCCTGGATCCCTATTGCTAAAGAGGGGAGAAGCTGCTTTCCATAGTATTCTATATGAGTCTCGCAAATATAGAATAATCTCCCTTAGCTGCAGTACAGCTAGGATACCCTTCTGCCCACAAAAACGAGTCAACGCTGCGATTGAGGGTCAAACAAGAACTCAGGACTGGGATGCCCAGCCTGCTTTTTATTAAGGTTACATGCACACAGGGCACTCCCAGGGGGAGAGGGGGGGAAGCACAAAATCCCCCATCACACATTTAGATAGAGAGCACTGTCCTTTGACAGGCCACAATAGGATTACAGTACTTAAGATAACAAGTTTACAAGTTCATCTTATCAATTAGCAGTCTGGCTCCAGAGGTGATTAGACAATAGTTTCTAAAAGCTGAAAAAAAAGAGTTAACTCTTTATGAAATGATACTTGTTACGGTTTTCTTGGAGCCCTTCTTAGGCGCTGGCTTGCTGGTTCAGGCATTGCTGCTGGGAAATAAGCTCTTCACAACAAAATAACTAATGCTTCTGTAACAGTGCTCCCTTTCTGTGGAACACTCTGGCAGACACGGTCTGACCCCTTTTCGGGGCAGACTAAGGCTGTCCAGACCGCTGGTTATGCGGGGCTGAGGTCGGTTTGTCTGGACAACCCGTCGGCGTTGCCATTCTGTTTCCCAGGTCTGTAAGTAATGGTGAAATTGAAGGGTTGCAACGATAAGCTCCAACGTAATAGCCTGCCGTTATCTCCAGAGACCCGGTTCAGCCACACCAACGGGTTATGGTCGGTGACCAGAGTGAACTCCTGACCATATAAATAGGGAGTCAATTTCTTTAATGCCCACACCAAAGCCAAACACTCCTTTTCGACCGCTGCATAGCTGACTTCGCGGGGCAGGAGCTTCCGGCTGATGTAGGCAACTGGATGCTCCCCTCCATCTTCGCCTACTTGGCTGAGGACGGCTCCCAGCCCAAACATGGAAGCATCTGTATGGACGATAAAACGTTTGTTAAGGGCTGGGGCCGCCAAGACAGGAGCGTTAATTAGAGCATTTTTGAGAGCCTGGAAAGCCGTTTCACAGTGGGGAGACCACAGGACCTGTCGAGGTAAGTTCTTCTTGGTCAAGTCAGTCAGGGGTTTGGCAAGTGTGCTGTAGTCTGGTACGAACCGTCTATAGTACCCTGCCGTGCCCAGGAAGGCTAGGACCTGAGTCTTAGTGATGGGGGTGGGCCAATTGGCGACAGCTTCTATTTTGGCCGGCTCTGGTCGCTGCTTTCCACACCCCACCCGGTGACCCAGGTACTGTACCTCGGCCATCCCAAAGTGGCATTTTTCTGGCTTCAGAGTCAGGCCAGCAGCCCGGATCTGATCCAGAACCATTCCCACATGAGCTAAGTGGTCCTCCCAGGACTCACTGTGGATCGCTATGTCGTCCAGGTAGGCGCAAGCAAAACTCTGGAAGCCATCCAGGAGCCTATCCACCAAGCGCTGGAATGTAGCTGGGGCATTCTTCATCCCAAACGGCATTACCCTAAACTGATATAAGCCGAATGGAGTGACGAATGCCGACTTGGGGATAGCCTCCGGGGCCAGGGGAATCTGCCAGTAACCTTTGCAGAGGTCAATAGTGGTCAGGTAATTTCCCCTGGCTATACGATCGAGTAGCTCGTCTACCCTGGGCATAGGGTAAGCGTCAGTCACGGTTTTTTCATTGAGCCTCCGATAGTCTACGCAGAACCGGGTGGTCCCATCTTTCTTGGGCACCAAGACAACTGGGGAGGCCCAGGGACTATCGGAGGGCTCAATTACCCTGAGCTGGAGCATCTCATCGATCTCCTTCTTCATTCCTGTCCTAACTGCTTCGGGGATTCGGTATGGAGCCTGGCGCAAGGGAGCTTGTCCCGGAGTATCTACCTGGTGGGTGGTTAAAGTAGTGTACCCTGGCTTCGGGGAGAAGGTGAGGTGTTTGGACTGGAGGAGTTGGTTGAGCTGCTCCCTTTCAGTGGGGCTAAGTCGGTCCCCTATCTGAACCTGCGCCACTATACCTGTGGGGAGGCTCTTTTCTAATAGGTCTGGAATGGGTAAACTGTCGGGGTCTTCCTGAGGGGAACAACATACGGCCGTCACGTTCTCTGGTCGCTCAAAATATTCCTTGAGCATGTTTACATGGAATGTCTTTCTAAGATTGTTGTCGTGGCAGCTAGCTATCACATAAGTGGTGTCTCCCCTTTTCTCTACGATCTGGTAGGGACCCTGCCAGGACGCCTGCAATTTGTCTGTCTTCACCGGCTTAAGTACTAACACCTTTTGTCCTATGGTGAAGATTCTCTTTCGGGCCCCCCGATCGTACCATACTTTCTGTCTTCTCTGGGCCAACTGGAGATTAGCCCGCACGGATTTGGCTAATTGCTCCATTCGGTCCCTGAGTTCCAGCACGTATGGCACAATTGGTACACCGTCAGCCTCCATCTCTCCCTCCCAGTGCTCCCGGATCAGGTTTAGGGGTCCCCGTACCTTTCTTCCGTAGAGCAACTCGAAGGGAGAGAACCCTGTCGTTTCCTGGGGCACCTCCCGATAAGCAAATAGGAGGTGCGGCAGGAAGCGTTCCCAGTCTCGGTATTCCTGAGTGAACGTCTTGAGCATTTGCTTGAGGGTCCCATTGAACCTCTCACACAGCCCGTTCGTCTGGGGGTGGTATGGGGAGCTCAGGAGGGACTTAATTTTGCAAACCTGCCAGAGTTGTTGGGTCAATTCAGCCGTAAATTGGGTGCCTCGGTCGGATAGGATTTCTTTTGGAAATCCTACCCGGGAGAACACCTGTACTAGTGCATTCGCTACCGTATCCGCTTGTATGTTGGATAGGGCGACAGCCTCTGGGTACCTGGTAGCGTAGTCCACTACGGTAAGAATGTATCGCTTACCGGAGGGACTAGGGGTAGCCAGTGGTCCCACTAGGTCAATAGCAACCCGGCTGAAGGGTTCCTCTACAATGGGCATATTTACTAGCTGGGCTTTAGGGTGATCGCCTCGCCTTCCTACTCGTTGACACACATCGCAGGTGTTACAGTAAGTTCTAACGTCAGCGTGCACCCCTGGCCAAAAGAACGTGTGAGTAATGCGGTGTAGGGTACGGGTAACGGCTAGGTGGCCTGCTAAGGGGATGTCGTGGCCTATTTTGAGGATTTCTTGACGGTATTTGTGGGGCACTACCAGCTGTCGCCTACGCTGTCCCCTTTTCTCTGTCCAGCGGTATAGTTTCCCTTTTTCCCATAAGAATGTTTCGTTATTTCCCCCGCCCCCTCCGGTCTCTGCTCGTTCCCGGTACTTTTGTAAGGTCGGGTCAGTCTTAGACTCTGCCTCGAAAGCATCTGGGGTGTCCCAGGGTATGGGGCCTAACCTGTCAGGCAAGGTCGGGGTAGGTCTTACCTGTGTCTCCCGCACTGGTGAGAGCTCTCGCTCCGTCCGGGCTTGGGCCCGTGTAGTCACTGGGTCTGCCTCGTTGTTGCATACTGGAGCATAGGCAGAAGTCATGGGGCCCAAATCGTTGCCCAGTAGTACTTCGGCAGGTAAATTTTCCATTAGGCCCACGTTCACAGCCCCCTTTCCCGCTCCCCAATCAAGATGCACTTTAGCTGTTGGAATTTTGTACACATCCCCCCCCGCCACTCTAACGGCCACAGTCTGTCCGGATCGCTTGTGCTCTGGCACCAAATGACTCTGTACCAGCGTGATAGTAGCCCCTGTGTCTCGCAATCCCTCGGTAGATCGCCCCTCGAGCCATACCCTCTGCCGATGGTGCTGGCGGTTATCTGAGGCAGCATATACAGGGTCTGCCTCGTGAAGCGGCCCCACATATCCCTCCATAGGGGCCTCTTGGTTAACACAGAGGGCCCGGGCCGGACGATAAGACCCAGAGGGGTAATTGTAATTCCTGGGTGTCTGGTGCGTATTAAGGGGGCAGCTAGCCATGAAATGCCCTGGTTGCTTGCATCGGTGGCAAGTCGGTCTGGGACGCTCAGAGCTGTTATTGGGTGGTCCTGAGTGTCGGACGGGCCCTGTGGGCACCGGGGCTCGGAATTCAGCACGAGGGGGTGCACGGTAAACCTCTCTGGGTTCGACCCGTGCTGAAGCTCGGTAGTTCATGGGTTCGTGAAGACGGGAGTCATAATGTTCATCGGCCAATTTGGCTGCTTCTTCTAAGGTAGAAGGCCGCCTGTCTCGCAGCCATTCCTTCCCTTGCTGTTCCATGCCATTATAAAAATGTTCTAAGAGAAACAATTGTAAAATTTCCTCCCCAGTCACCGCTTTACTTCCGCTCAGCCAGTGATTTGCCGCTCTCCGCATTCGGTGCGCCCATTCCATATGGGTATCGTTAGGCTTCTTTTCCGTGCCCCGAAACTGTCGGCGATACGTGTCCGGAGTTACAGCGTACCGTCGCAACAGTGTCTCCTTAACTAGCTCATACTGTGTCACTTCCTCAGCACCCAGAGTACGAAAGGCTTCCAGGGCTCGCCCGGATAGTTTCCCAGACAATATCGTGGGCCACTCTCTGTTGGGAATCTGGTGCAGGGCACATTGCCTTTCGAAGTCCGCCAAATATTCATCAATCCCTGTCTCGCTCTCTAGGAAGGGTCGAAATGCCACATAGGGTATCTTGGGCCTCCCAGCATTTTCGACAGGGATGATTACCTGCGGGGCTTCAGCATTGCGGTGTGCGTTCGCTAGGTTGAGTTCGTGGGCTCGAGTCTCTCGTATATCCTTGTCCGCCTCCGCCATCAACTGCTGTACCAATTCCATGGAGGGGTTCGGCCCGTATAATGAGAGCCTTTCCCGAACAATCCTGGTTTTTTCGTCACTAATCGTGGTTGGTGTTTCCGCCATTGTGAAGCTCTGATCCAGTTCGGTCAATTCTGCGATCAGCTCTCTCCTCGGCCGGTTGCTGGCGTACCCCCCTCTGCTTTCAAGTAAATCCTTTAGGGTTGTACGCTTCAATTTTTCGTAAGCGCTCTCCATCCGTTCTGTACCTCTCCTAGGAAATCCAGGAAAATCCCGCCGCTGCCGCCAAATGTTACGGTTACCCTTAGTCTCGCTGAGAGATGGACCGCTTAGTAGCCTGGATCCCTATTGCTAAAGAGGGGAGAAGCTGCTTTCCATAGTATTCTATATGAGTCTCGCAAATATAGAATAATCTCCCTTAGCTGCAGTACAGCTAGGATACCCTTCTGCCCACAAAAACGAGTCAACGCTGCGATTGAGGGTCAAACAAGAACTCAGGACTGGGATGCCCAGCCTGCTTTTTATTAAGGTTACATGCACACAGGGCACTCCCAGGGGGAGAGGGGGGGAAGCACAAAATCCCCCATCACACATTTAGATAGAGAGCACTGTCCTTTGACAGGCCACAATAGGATTACAGTACTTAAGATAACAAGTTTACAAGTTCATCTTATCAATTAGCAGTCTGGCTCCAGAGGTGATTAGACAATAGTTTCTAAAAGCTGAAAAAAAAAGAGTTAACTCTT
Organism: Bombina bombina; assembly: GCF_027579735.1. Classification (NCBI taxonomy): domain Eukaryota; kingdom Metazoa; phylum Chordata; class Amphibia; order Anura; family Bombinatoridae; genus Bombina; species Bombina bombina. The sequence continues at coordinate 188,332,796 of NC_069506.1, read as the reverse complement.
TATGAAATGATACTTGTTACGGTTTTCTTGGAGCCCTTCTTAGGCGCTGGCTTGCTGGTTCAGGCATTGCTGCTGGGAAATAAGCTCTTCACAACAAAATAACTAATGCTTCTGTAACAGTAATGAACTCTATGACAGAGAGATGAAACATAACCCATAAGTAGGGTAACATTTCCCTACTTGTTTTTATTTAGTAATAAGGGCAGATCTTAATATATTTTGTTATCACAAAAGGTTAAAGGGACATGAAACATTTTTATTATACGTCATGATTCAGATGGTTCAATAATATCCTCCTTTCCCGTCATAAAAGTATCACAAATGTAAAAATATTCTGCTTGTTCATCGTTAACTGTCTGCGATGACAAACAGCATAGATAAAAACCTTTTTAGACTCCCATTGATTTCTATTGCATTTGCGGCCTTAGAGGTGGCGGTTTGAAGGTAGGTATGCTGCGTCGGAATAGACACGAGTGCACCTGTTGAATGTTTGATAAATTGGTAAAAGGGTCAAATAGAGTTGAATGTGAAGGTGGATGATCAGTAATACGCTCGAATAGAGTCGAATGTAAAGGCGGATTATCTGTATTAAGTTTGAATAACACAAGCAGCGATTTAAATTGGATTGAACTTGCGGGAGCATATATTATGTTGAACATTTCAACATTGACGCTGTGTTAACTAGGGCGGATCAACTTTGACAAGGACTTCCAGCATATTCACAGTTGAAGTTTTGATAAATCATCCCCTTAGAGTCTAGAAGCAGGCCAGGGGGTCAAAACCATGAGTCCAGTGTGAAACACAGTCCAGCGTCAAATACACATGTCACAAACAGGATATAGCAAAAGAAGAATCCGAGAAGGGCAAGCCAGGTTCACGGATACAAACAGGTAAAACAGGATATAAATGCTAAGAAACAGGTACTAAGTACAGTAATATCTGAGCACTGAATGCAAAAAAACATAGAAGATTTAAAAAGAAAGGCTAAGCCCCTAATATCTGAGCACTGAGTGCAAACAACATAAAGAATTTAAAGAGACAGGTTCCTGCGTCAGCAAAAGAGCAACAGGTAAGGAATCCTGACATCTTCTAAGTGTGAATACTGGGATCATGAGGGGGTGAATTTGATCAGAAAAACACTATGATTGAAGGCAGCATCAGGTGGCATATTCTAGACTCTAGTTCAAGGGTAAAATTGTATAATCTTTCTATTTAAAAGGATGTTGCTTGTGAATCAGCTAGATCAATTAATATCTAAGCAATCTGCAGCTAAAAGTGCATTCCTATCATAAAAGCTTTAGGCCTAACAAAAGTCCATCTTATTCCATACAGAAGTCTCATGTTCTAAACAACAGCATTCTAAAAAAACTTTCCATTCCAAGACATAAAAGTCACAAATATAGATCAGAGGAAGAGGGTGCGCCTCCTAGCAAAAGTAGAATCAATGATGGTTTCCCTACCCAGGTGTCTCTAGTGGAAACAAGACTATCTCACTTTGCACACATTGATTCAATCACAGATTTATGGGTCCTAATGCCTTTCAATACAGCTTATTATAATAAATCCAGTACCATGAATCAGTTTACCTCAAGACCATGTGAACTATGGCTATACAGCAACAATGAATAGGAACACTGTGTACATTATAAAATGTGAAACTGGTTATAAGGGGCTTTATGTGTGCCACTACAATATTCTCCACACTCAGTAGTGGACCAACTCAACAGAGGGCGGATTGTGTAAAAACATTCCCCCCATACACACACACTGATAATGAGCATGCTACACTTTATAAGGACACCAAGTATTTATATACTGGCAATGAGCACACTGTGCTGTATAATGATGTAAGTTTCTATATATAAACTAATACTCTGATGCGTACACTGCTCTGTATAAATATGATGAGTATGTATACTCTGATCAATGCTGTGCTCTATAATGAAATAATATCTAGACACTAATAGTGAATGAACATGCTGCACTGTATAATGATGATGAGTATCTATACACAGATAATGACCACTTAGACATACACCTATGTATAGACTGGCTGCTATGGGCCTCTCCAAGCATTTGGGGCCTGGTGCCACTGCACCTGCTGCACAAACGGTAATTCCGCCCCTACACTGTTACACAAACACCAGCCTGTGCCATTGATACAAGACAAAAAGGAACCACTGATTAATGCAGTTTGTGCCAAATTTTGTCCCTTCAAGCTGATGTGCCTACTATAGCCTCATATTCCTGTTTTTAGTTTTCATCTTGTGCAGTCTAACATACCCTCAGTACACCACTGTTGTTAAGGGTTGTTATTTGAGGATTTGTGACCTTCCTGACAGCTTAAACAAGTCTAGCCACTTTTCTCTGACCTTTCTCATTTACAAGTTGTTTTTGCCCATAGACTTGCTGTTCGCTTGGTGTTTTTGTTTATCACAGCATTCTGTTTTAAACCCTAGAGACTGTAGTGCGTGAAAATCCCAGGAGGTCAGCTGTTTATGATACGCAGGGAACATTATATCTGCCACCATAAGTCATGTTGTTTAAATCATGTGTCCTCCCCATTCTACAGTTTGGTCAGACAACTTCTTGACCATATCTGTAAGTTTGCAGCCAGATGATTTACTGCTTTGCTATTTAGTAGCTCACTATACTACTGAAGCTCTCAGTTTACTCCATAATTGATCTCACAGTCTGGAGCCTCTACAATGCAGGTTGTGGTGTCACTTCCACCAGATAACATCGACTGTCAATCAATCTGATGTAGTCTCTAGGCAACAGTGGCTATAGGAATAAATGATTCATCAAGCATAGGCTGTACTTACAGAAGGATTACAAATCTTTATTGACAACCTTTTTTATAAATACACTCTCCTCAAAGAAGCAACTACTACAGCAAAAAAAACTGTTTATAAAAGGACATTTTACATACAAGTAAGGATCTGTAGTTCAAAAGAATTAATATACACAATTACAGAATCTGCACAGCTAAGTAAATATCTATTGTATATATGGCAGCTCTCATTGTTTTATAGACACTAATGGGCCTATCTATCAAGCTCTGTATGGAGCTAGAGGGTCCGTGTTTCTGGCGAGCCTTCAGGCTCGCCAGAAACACTAGTTATGAAGCAGCGGTCTAAAGGCTGCTGCTCCATAACCTGTCTGCCTGCTCGAGACATCGCCGCAATTCAACCCGATCGAATACGATTGGGTTGATAGATACCCCCTGCTAGGGGGCGGCGTTGCACCAGCAGTTTACAAGAGCTGCTGGTGCAATGCTGAATACAGAGAGTGTATTGCTCTCCGCATTCAGCGAGGTCTGTCGGACCTGATCCGCACTGTCGGATCAGGTCCGACCGACCTTTGTTAAATAGGGGCCTAAGGGGTAGATTTATCAAATGTCGCTGTAGCGTATCATGTCCGCCCGACATCGATAAATGCTGTCGGCAATTATCATTGATACAAAAACAAATGTGTGATTAACAACGCTAGAAAGCTCAGATTGATCAAATATCAAGTTTCAGTTTATAACCGATTTAATAAAACATATAAAGTAAACAACTAGTTACAATCTAACATTCAATATAGGGACGTCTCCCAATCAGAAACAATGTAGCAGCACAAACATATAAAATATAGCAGCTCAAATTAAAATGTAACAGTGTTGTAACACAAAAATATATGTTCTGAACATGTTACATGTGTTGCTAAGCGCACATTTGTTTTTGTATCATATTTGGTTTAATTTGAGGGATTAACTCTATTAGTAGCAGGATTCATCTAGTCCTTAGGCGCTCCTATCTTATTTCTCTTGCCATTTATCATTGCACAAGCATTTCTGGTGAAATGCTTGGGCAATGCCGCCCCTGCACATTCAGGGCCAGTCCGATCGGGATGATTGCAGTCCGAGGTGGCAGACGAGTTAAGGAGCAGCAGTTTCACGGCCGCTGCTTCTTAACTTATGTTTCACGTGGGCCTGAAATAACTATTAAAAAATAACTATACTTGTTATTCTCAGACTAATATTTTCTTTGAATAAATGAATCATTCTATCTAGCATTTATTTAGGACCAGATTACAAGTGGAGCGCTAAATATTGCTGTCATGAAATCAATATTTGTGCTCCACTGTGTTATACCGGCGCACGCTAATGTGCGCTGGTATTACAAGTTCACAGCACTGCGAATTCCTCTGGTGAGACAATGACAAGTGAAAAATGTGTGTAGCCACCTTTTAACCAGCTACCTCCCAGTAGTGTAGGATATGTACATTCTTTTTATAACAAAGGATACCAAGAGAACAAACATAGAAACATAGAAACATAGATATTGACGGCAGATAAGAGCCATAGGCCCAGCAAGTCTGCCCAACCTTACCTAACAGTATAAACTTATCTAGTTCGTAGGATAGCCCTATGCTTGTCCCATGCATTTTTAAAGTCCCCCACAGTGTTTGTTGCTACTACCTCTTGAGGAAGTTAAGGGCCAAAGTAAATTTAAAAATAGAAGTGACCTAAATATTACATGCTCTATCTGAATCATGCATGTTTTAACTTACCTATCTCTTTTTAAGTCATGTTTGTTTGTTCCGGGGTAGCTAAAGTTCCAGCCAGAAAAAAAGTGTTTCTGTTTTAAAGTAATATATTTTTTAGCTTTATTTCTACAGCTTTATATGGGGGATGAATTCATCTTTAGAAAATGTGCTATGGGAAGGCTATCAAATATGCCCTTCTGGCTGTTAATGCGTTAAACAGCTGACTTTCATCTGGAATCAGTAGATGTTGTCTCTAGTAGCTCATGACTTTGCCTCTGCTAACAGGCTGATGGGGACTCCATGATGACTATATGCAGCTGTAGAATTCATAGCGTGCATACCTTCCATTCCTAGGTTGGAATTCTATATTCTCTTTCATGCTGTAATTCTAATCAGTGGCTGAAGCAAGATATAATTTCTGAGGAACCTGAAAGGGTAAAGCTAGAAGAGACCTGGAATTTTTTAGAAATTCATAGATCAGCTATGGGCACAAAGAACAGACGTGTGCAATATTTTTATTTATAGGGATATTGTTGACATGAAAAGGTTATAGAATGTTATTTTCCCTGTTAAACACATATATAAATGTTCTATCAGTTATACTTTATCCAATAAATACCATTATAAAGCTTACCTCCCCCTACCACCCAGTACACATGTTTATCTAAATAGTAAGTTCCCACGGGAATAGGGCCCTCAATTCCTCCTGTATGTGTTAGTAAAATGTTGTCCTGTCTCTTACAAGTTTGATCTCATTGTTTTATTTAAATTAATTGTACCCATGGACAGCGCTGCGGAATATGTTGGTGCTTTATGAATAAAGTATAATAATAATATATCTCCAGGTGCATATTGCAGAGCATTCATGATTGGTTGCTATACAAATGATCACAGGACACTGCACTGGAAGGCAGGAAGGTATGTTTCATAAATTTATATCATGGCTTAATGTGTAATTAAAGTACAAAAAGAAGATGCTTTAATTTGTTAGCGCATTTTTTTTTACTGCACTATTGATTACATATAAAATGGAGCCTGGTTTCTCAACATCTTGGCCACTGCTCAGTACCAGGCATGATGGCCCAGCTGGTGGGCCCTGACGTGACTTGCCCCCGTTGCATGCTCTGACACGCATAAGGAATATCAGGCAGGCCTGTCAGAGTGCCATTGCACATGTGCCTGTGCCCTGTGCACATGTAGCAGCAGTTCAGTAGTAGGATAAGGAGCGCGGGACAACGAGCAGATGGGACTGGACCTGGACACCACAGGTAATTAACTCATACCATCCCACTGACACCAATGAAAGTGTATATTTTCTTCCCCCAATGACACCAATATATATATATAAAGAAGGTAACAAAAACTTGCACTCGCTGGTCTTTTTAAAACACACTTTTTACAGTAAAAAGTGTGTTTTAAAAAGACCAGCGAGTGCAAGTTTTTGTTACCTTCGTTTATCCTGTACTAGCACCCTGGCAGTTAACTCTTAAGTGAGAGTGCTCTCCTGTGTTCTAATATATATATATATATATATATATATTTATGTATATATTTATATATATGTATATATTTATGTATATATATATATATATATATATATATATAGATACAAAAGTAACTCAGGCACCTCCAGTAGAATTAGATAAAACGAAAGCTTTATTGAAATCCAAGTGGTAAAAGCAGACGTAAAGCTTAGTCTATGCTGACACAGCCTTAATTTTTAACATACAGTGAATAAGGACTGTTGGGTTCCTGCTGCAGACATGTTTCGTGCTAGGATTAGCAGTGAACAAGTGCTATCCTAGCACGAAACATGTCTGCAGCAGGAACCCAACAGTCCTTATTCACTGTATGTTAAAAATTAAGGCTGTGTCAGCATAGACTAAGCTTTACGTCTGTTTTTACCACTTGGATTTCAATAAAGCTTTCGTTTTATCTAATTCTACTGGAGGTGCCTGAGTTACTTTTGTATCTTTATATATATATATATATATATATATATATATATATATATATATATATATACATATATATATATATATATATATATATATATATATATATATATATATATATATATATATATATATATATATATATATATATATATATATATATATTAGAACACAGGAGAGCACTCTCACTTAAGAGTTAACTGCCAGGGTGCTAGTACAGGATAAACGAAGGTAACAAAAATAAAGCTTTCGTTTTATCTAATTCTACTGGAGGTGCCTGAGTTACTTTTGTATCTTTCTACATACCTATACTGTGGGACAAGCAGTAACTACTCGGCAGCATATCCAGCAGATTTGGTGACGTCATTCCTCCCCCCCTTGGAGCTCCGAGAAGTGCCGTGAGAGAGCGTGCAGCGTGTAAGGAGGAGGTGATAGAGCGCGACGCTGCAATTGTTGTGGAGTATATATATATATATATATATATATATATATATAATCCAGACAAGCCCAGCACACTCCAACATTTCTCAGCACCCGGGGTGCATTTCAAACTGAATAATACATGCCAAGCTGGAAAGCTTTTGTATTGTAATACAATAAAGTGAGATTTGCTTGTTAAAATGGGAGAGTGCTTTCCTGCTTGTCATGTGTGTATATATATATATTTTATGCCTCTTTAATAAAAAATAGAGCTATAGATGGTTTCATGTTTTAAAGTAGTTTATTTTATTTGCATAATATAATTATTTTTTTAAAATTTTAATACCTACTGTAGATTTTTATTATCCCCTATTATAAACAGAAAACAAAAGAAATTTAAAATTACACGCTCACCTAAAAAATGTATTATTAGCATTTTTTACTAAGCCAATATAAGGCAAGATTTCAAGTGGTGCAGTAGTTTCTGCTCCCGCTCGTGCGTTAACTCCGCTCAACCAGATTTTTGCACAAGTTGGGTACCGTGCATATTACGGTTGAAAGTAAAATGTTTTCATTCACATGCTATATATAGGTATAGATATATATAGGAATATCTATTTAAAAATACTTAGAACACATTCCCCTATGTGAAGAACATTGCAATGTAAAATATTTACATTATATACACAGTTAAAGGGACATGAAACCCAAACATTTTCTTTCATGATTCAGATAAAGAATAGAATTTTAAACAACTTTCTAATTTACTTCTATTATCTAATTTGTTTCATACTCTTTGTATCATTTGTTGAAGGAGCATCAATGCATTACTGGTTTCTAACAGAACACATGGGTGAGCCAATGACAATTGTTATATATCTGCAGCCACCAATCAGCAGCTAGAACTAGGTTATTTCTGCTCCTGAGCTTACCTAGATAAACCTTTCAACAAAAGATAACATGAGAAGGAATCAAATTAGATAATAGAAGTAAATTGGTAAGTTGTTTAAAATTGTACTCTCTATCTGAAACATGAAATCTTTGGGTTTCATGTCCCTTTAAACACTTTATTAAATATGAATATTGCATAAATATGGTTTTCTTTCATAAGATGAGGAGAGTCCATAGGTGTCCATAACATGTGGGATATAATTCCCGCCACCTCAAGGGTAAATCTCTCAGCCATAACTGACCTTTGGCGTTGTAGGGACCCCGCCCCTAAGCCTCCACCAGAGGGTTTACAAGTATATCTGGAAATATCCTCTGCAGTATAGTTACTTGCACTGGATGGGCTCTCTACTGCATCAGCATTCTGTGAGGGAGAAAAGCCTCAGCAAGCTGGTAAGATCTGTGGAGGGATTCTGCAGTCAACGGCCTCTAGTTATCAAGGTCTGTTGGACTTGATCCGACAGTGCATATCAGGTCCGACAGACCTCGCTGAATACGGCGAGCAATATGCTCGCCATATTCAGCATTGCACCAGCAGCTCACAAGAGCTGCTGGTGCAACGCCGTCCCCTGCAGACTCGCGGCCAATAGGCTGCCAGCAGGGGGTAGTCAATCAACCCGATCGTACTCGATCGGGTTGATTTCCGGCGATGTCTATCTGCCTGCTCAGAGCAGGCAGACAGGTTATGGAGCAGCGGTCTTTGTGACCGCTGCTTCATAACTGCTGTTTCTGGCGAGTCCGCAGGCTCGCCAGAAACACGGGGCATCAAGCTCCATTCGGAGCTTGATACATATGCCCCAAGGTAAGTGACTCAGACACCACACATAGCCCAGGGACTATCACTAGTACTCTCTGACATAGGAACTGCCTAGTTTGGAGGATTCCAACCCTTTCACATAGCGCTTTACTTATGTGCTAAACACCTACAAATTAGGAATTTGGGCTCAAAATTATTTTCACACATTATTCCCTATGTTCCCTTTAGCAGCTCTTTTGCATTTTTTACCTCAAAAAAAAAAATATTTTCAGTGTTTTTTTCAAAATGGGTGACTATCTCTTTAAGAGAACTGGTAACTGGTCTATGCAGTAAGTGTTTTTTTTGTTAGTTTGTTTTTTATAGGGTGGGAAGCAGAAAGGGACTCTCAGGTCAGTGTTTTATTGGAGTTTTTATAACTAAATTTAGTGTTTTGTGTATTTTTCTTCAGGCTGTTGCCTGTACATTGTTATGGCGATAAGCCCCACCCCCTCCCCTTGGTGCCTTTTCTCCTCTTCCCCTCCAGTCTGCAAGCTACTGATTCCTCCTCTGAGGCATCCTGCAGAAATTATTCTTCAGTACATTTTAACCCTTCCTTACCCAGGGGGTTGTGAGTATCCTCATAAGAGCTGCTAAGTAGATGGGAGAGTTTAACAGAATTTATTATGTAAATAATTTTTGGGGCATTCATTTCTTCCTTGCTAGGGTTACTATGTGTATTTAAGGGCAATTCCTAGTATTATTTTATTAATACAATTGTTTTCTCTACATTGTGGATTAATAATGTATTTCCATATATACTCAGTTTTGCCTAATTTTTGTCTATACCTCCAGGCAATATCATGCAGTTCAGGAAACAAATGCTGTTCATTTTCCCTGTTTGTTTTGCAAAACCGTTCCAGTGGACCAAATTATTAACCAGCTGTGTGCTAATTGTGTTCCACGTTTTCAGTTCCAAAGCCATAATTCTGTCAGTCTGCCTGGCAGACATCTAACGTCAATGCCTGTCTATATGACTCAGAGGGATAACACTGATGTTTCACCTAAGTTTAAGAGAACTATGACAGAGCGTTAGAGGTGATTCCGAGACCAAGGAAACGCAAATGTAAATCTGGACATTTCTCTCACCCCCAGTCACTCACATAGGACTGAACATCTCGCTCTGTTATCACCTAGATCACACACCTCTGACTCTGATGAGTCCCTTTCTGAGAGTTCTGAGGGTGAAATCTCCTCAGAAGATCCTGAGCCGGTAACTGAGTCAGAGCCTGATTCCACATTCAGATTTTGAGTGGATTATATTTGTTTCCTTCTAAAGGAAGACCTGAACACCTTAGAAATATCAGAACAGACAACAGAAATTCCAAAACCTGTAAATAAGTTGAATCAGGTTTTTAAAGCATTGCTAAAAGTTCCTAGGGCTTTTGAAGCTCCAGACTTGGTTACAGACTATATTGCCAAAGAATGGAAGAGACCAGGCATTCCTTACACTCCTTCTAACAGGTTCAAGAAGATATATCCTCTTTCAGAAAAAAATCTGACAGCCTGGGAAGTGGTCCCTAAGGTGGATGGAGCTATTTCCACTCAAGCAAAATGCATGACTATACATATCGAGGATAGTTCCTCATTTAAGGACCCAATGGACCGCAAATAAGAGTCTTTGCTGAGTAAATAATTTTATCAATCAGCTCTTCAGTTTAGACCAGCAGTGGCAATCACTTGTGTGAGCACTGCAGCATCCTTTTGGTGTGATTATCTCTCTCAGTTGCTTCCTGAACAGTCAACTGAGGATATCTGTAAATGCATTAAAGTTCTTAAGATGTCTAATGATTTCATGCACAAAACAGTTTTTGACATCATTAAAATTTATGTTAAAAATATGTCCATTGCTGTTCTACTAAGGAGAGCTTTATGGCTTAAATTCTGGTCAGCTGATATGGTCTCTAAGAATAGACTTGTGTCAATTCCCTTTGAGTTTAAATTGCTTTTTGGAACAGAGATAGGGTTAGATTTATCAAGCAGCGGATACTGCAATCTACCCCTGAAGTTTCAGGTCCGCCTGAAACTTAAGTTAAGAAGCAGCGGTCGCAAGACCACTGCTCCTTAATTCATCTGCCACCTCTGAGGTTGCGGACAGCAATCATCCTGATTGGATACGATCGGAATAATTGACACCCCGTGCTAGCAGTTGTTTGGCCGCAAATGTGCAGGGGGGCGGCATTGCACAAGCATTTCACCAGAAATGCTTGTGCAATGATAAATGCCAACAGCATATGCTGTCAGGTGGACATGATCCACTACTTTTGGATTATGTCCGTCCGACATATGATAAATCTACCCCTTAGACTCTATCATTAAAACTGTTACTGGAGGTAAAGGAGCCTTTCTTCCCCAGGACAAGAAGTCTAAAGGAAAATATAGGCAAACTTATCATTTTTGTTCCTTTCTCTAAGAGTAAACAGACCAAAAATCCCAGCTCCAGTCAGAAATCTGCATGAAGGCATGGTCCTCTGTCCAGAAGATTCTCTAGTAAGGGTTCTCTGGGTTTTCAACATTATTAATTTTTCAGGGTTATTGCAAAGGATTTCACACAAAGCCTCCCCCGGGAACGGTTTCATCTGTCTCACGTTCCAAAAGATCCTCTAAAGGCAGCTTCCTTTATTCAATGTGTTCGGGATTTAGAGAATTTGGGAGTACTACAGCTTGACCCACCCTCTCAACAGGGAAAGTGATTCTAGTACAACCTCTTTATTGTCCCAAAGAAGGATGACTGCTTCTGTACCATTCTGGATCTAAAGACCCTGAACACATTTGTCCAAGTTCCTTCATTCAAGATGGAAACGGTACACACAATTTTGCCCCTGGTTCAAGAGGGTCGATTTATGACAACCATAGATTTGAAGGATGCTTATCTACACATCCAAATTCACAAAGACCATTTACAGTTTCTAAGATTTGCTTTTCTCAACAAGCATTGCCAGTTTGTGGCTCTACCTTTTGGTTTAGCTATTGCCTCTTGCATCTCCACAAACGTTTTAGGGGCTCTGTTAGCGGTGCTCAGAACACAGGGGATCTCCATTGCTCCTTACTTAGATGACATCTTGATCCAAGCCCCATCTCTTTCTCTGGCATCTTCTCATACCAAGAATGTGACAGATGCAAGCCTGATGAGTTAGGGAGTAGTGATGTCGCGAATAGTTCACCGGCGAATAGTTCCCGGCGAAGATAGCTTGTTCTCGTTCTCCGCGGCGGGGGCGAACATATGCGATGTTCGATCCGCCCCCTATTCGTCATCATTGAGTAAACTTTGACCCTGTATCTCACAGTCTGCAGTCACATTTCAGCCAATCAGCAGAAGACACTCCCTCCCAGACCCTCCCAGCTCCTGGACAGCAGCCATTTTAGATTCATTCTGATCCTGCATTCTTAGTGAGAGGAGGGATAGTGTAGCTGCTGCTGATTTTATAGGAAAATTGATAGCTAGGCTAGTGTATTCAATGTCCACTACAGTCCTGAAGGACTCATCTGATCTCTGCTGTAAGGACAGCACCCCAAAAAGCCCTTTTTAGGGCTAGAACATCTTTTTTTTTTTTTTTTTTGCCTGTGTAATTTTGACTGTGAAACATCAGTCTGCTAGTGTAATCTAATTGCAGTTGCCTGCCTACAGTGCCACCACTCATATCTGTTGTAACAGTAGTGTACATTTTGTAAAAAAAAACTTTTTGGACTGTGAAACATCAGTCTGCTAGTGTAATCTATAAGCAGTTGCCTGCCTGCCAGCATGTGTGCCAGGCCCACTTCCCAACTAGTGCCACCACTCATATCTGTTGTAACAGTAGTGTACATTTTTAAAAAAAAATAAAAAAAATTTGACTGTGAAATATCAGTCTGCTAGTGTAATCTAATTGCAGTTGCCTGCCTGACAGCGTGTGTGCCAGGCCCACTTGCCAACTAGTGCCACCACTCATATCTGTTGTAACAGTAGTGTACATTTAAAAAAAAAAAAAAAAAAATTTGACTGTGAAATATCAGTCTGCTAGTGTAATCTAATTGCAGTTGCCTGCCAGCGTGTGTGCTAGGCCCACTTGCCAACTAGTGCCACCATTCATATCTGTTGTAACAGTAGTGTACATTTTAAAAAAAAAAAAAAAAAATTTGACTGTGAAATATCAGTCTGCTAGTGTAATCTAATAGCAGTTGCCTGCCTGCCAGAGTGTGTGCTAGGCCCACTTGCCAACTAGTGCCACCACTCATATCTGTTGTAACAGTAGTGTACATTTTTAAAAAAAAAAAAAACTTTTTTGACTGTGAAATATCAGTCTGCTAGTGTAATCTAATTGCAGTTGCCTGCCTGCCAGCGTGTGTGCCAGGCCCACTTGCCAACTAGTGCCACCACTCATATCTGTTGTAACAGTAGTATAAAAAAAATTAAAAAAACTTTTTTGACTGTGAAACATCAGTCTGCTAGTGTAATCTAATAGCAGTTGCCTCCCTGCCAGCGTGTGTGTCAGGCCCACTTGCCAACTAGTGCCACCACTCATATCTGTTGTAACAGTAGGGTGAATTTTAAAAAAAACTTTTTTGACTGTGAAACATCAGTCTGCTAGTGTAATCTAATAGCAGTTGCCTGCCTGCCAGCGTGTATGTCAGGCCCACTTGCCAACTAGTGCCACCACTCATATCTGTTGTAACAGTAGGGTGAATTTTAAAAAAAAACTTTTTTGACTGTGAAATATCAGTCTGCTAGTGTAATCTAATTGCAGTTGCCTGCCTGCCAGCGTGTGTTCCAGGCCCACTTGCCAACTAGTGCCACCACTCATATCTGTTGTAACAGTAGTGTAAATTTGAAAAAAAACAAAACTTTTTTGACTGTGAAACATCAGTCTGCTAGTGTAATCTAATTGCAGTTGCCTGCCTGTCAGCGTGTGTGCCAGGCCCACTTGCTAAGTGCCACCACTCATATCTGTTGTAACAGTAGTGTAAATTTTTTTTAAAAAAAAACTTTTTTGACTGTGAAACATCAGTCTGCTAGTGTAATCTAATTGCAGTTGCCTGCCTGCCAGCGTGTGTTCCAGGCCCAATTGCCAACTAGTGCCACCACTCATATCTGTTGTAACAGTAGTGTAAATTTAAAAAAAAAAAACTTTTTTGACTGTGAAACATTAGTCTGCTAGTGTAATCTAATAGCAGTTGCCTGCCTGTCAGGGTGTGTGCCAGGCCCACTTGCTAAGTGCCACCACTCATATCTGTTGTAACAGTAGTGTAATTTTAAAAAAAAAAAACTTTTTTGACTGTGAAACATCAGTCTACTAGTGTAATCTAATTGCGATTGCCTGCCTGTCAGCGTGTGTGCCAGGCCCACTTGCCAACTAGTGCCACCACTCATATCTGTTGTAACAGTAGTGTAAATTTTTAAAAAAAACTTTTTTGACTGTGAAACATCAGTCTGCTAGTGTAATCTAATAGCAGTTGCCTGCTTGCCAGCGTGTGCCAGGCCCACTTGCCAACTAGTGCCACCACTCATATCTGTTGTAACAGTAGTGTAATTTTTTAAAAAAAAACTTTTATGACTGTGAAACATCAGTCTGCTAGTGTAATCTAATTGCAGTTGCCTGCCTGCCAGCGTGTGTGCCAGGCCCACTTGCCAACTAGTGCCACGACTCATATCTGTTGTAACAGTAGTGTACATTTTTTAAAAAAAAAACTTTTTTGACTGTGAAACATCAGTCTGCTAGTGTAATCTATTAGCAGTTGCCTGCCTGCCAGCATGTGTGCCAGGCCCACTTGCCAACTAGTGCCACCACTCATATCTGTTGTAACAGTATTTTAAATTTTGTAAAAAAAACTTTTTGACTGTGAAACATCAGTCTGCTAGTGTAATCTATAAGCAGTTGCCTGTCTGCCTGCCAGCATGTGTGCCAGGCCCACTTGCCAACTAGTGCCACCACTCATATCTGTTGTAACAGTAGTGTAATTTTTTTTAAAAAAACTTTTTTCACTGTGAAACATAAGTCTACTAGTGTAATCTATTAGCAGTTGCCTGCCTGCCAGCGTGTGTTCCAGGCCCACTTGCCAACTAGTGCCACCACTCATATCTGTTGTAACAGTAGTGTAAATTTGAAAAAAAACAAAACTTTTTTGACTGTGAAACATCAGTCTGCTAGTGTAATCTAATTGCAGTTGCCTGCCTGTCAGCGTGTGTGCCAGGCCCACTTGCTAAGTGCCACCACTCATATCTGTTGTAACAGTAGTGTAAATTTTTTTAAAAAAAAACTTTTTTGACTGTGAAACATCAGTCTGCTAGTGTAATCTAATTGCAGTTGCCTGCCTGCCAGCGTGTGTTCCAGGCCCAATTGCCAACTAGTGCCACCACTCATATCTGTTGTAACAGTAGTGTAAATTTAAAAAAAAAAAAACTTTTTTGACTGTGAAACATTAGTCTGCTAGTGTAATCTAATAGCAGTTGCCTGCCTGTCAGGGTGTGTGCCAGGCCCAATTGCTAAGTGCCACCACTCATATCTGTTGTAACAGTAGTGTAATTTAAAAAAAAAAAAACTTTTTTGACTGTGAAACATCAGTCTACTAGTGTAATCTAATTGCGATTGCCTGCCTGTCAGCGTGTGTGCCAGGCCCACTTGCCAACTAGTGCCACCACTCATATCTGTTGTAACAGTAGTGTAAATTTTTAAAAAAAACTTTTTTGACTGTGAAACATCAGTCTGCTAGTGTAATCTAATAGCAGTTGCCTGCTTGCCAGCGTGTGCCAGGCCCACTTGCCAACTAGTGCCACCACTCATATCTGTTGTAACAGTAGTGTAATTTTTTTAAAAAAAAACTTTTATGACTGTGAAACATCAGTCTGCTAGTGTAATCTAATTGCAGTTGCCTGCCTGCCAGCGTGTGTGCCAGGCCCACTTGCCAACTAGTGCCACGACTCATATCTGTTGTAACAGTAGTGTACATTTTTTAAAAAAAAACTTTTTTGACTGTGAAACATCAGTCTGCTAGTGTAATCTATTAGCAGTTGCCTGCCTGCCAGCATGTGTGCCAGGCCCACTTGCCAACTAGTGCCACCACTCATATCTGTTGTAACAGTATTTTAAATTTTGTAAAAAAAAACTTTTTGACTGTGAAACATCAGTCTGCTAGTGTAATCTATAAGCAGTTGCCTGTCTGCCTGCCAGCATGTGTGCCAGGCCCACTTGCCAACTAGTGCCACCACTCATATCTGTTGTAACAGTAGTGTAATTTTTTTAAAAAAAACTTTTTTCACTGTGAAACATAAGTCTACTAGTGTAATCTATTAGCAGTTGCCTGCCTGCCAGCGTGTGTTCCAGGCCCACTTGCCAACTAGTGCCACCACTCATATCTGTTGTAACAGTAGTGTAAATTTGAAAAAAAAAAAAACTTTTTTGACTGTGAAACATCAGTCTGCTAGTGTAATCTAATTGCAGTTGCCTGCCTGTCAGCGTGTGTGCCAGGCCCACTTGCTAAGTGCCACCACTCATATCTGTTGTAACAGTAGGGTAAATTTAAAAAAAAAAAAACTTTTTTGACTGTGAAACATCAGTCTGCTAGTGTAATCTAATTGCAGTTGCCTGCCTGCCAGCGTGTGTTCCAGGCCCAATTGCCAACTAGTGCCACCACTCATATCTGTTGTAACAGTAGTGTAAATTTAAAAAAAAAAACTTTTTTGACTGTGAAACATTAGTCTGCTAGTGTAATCTAATAGCAGTTGCCTGCCTGTCAGGGTGTGTGCCAGGCCCACTTGCTAAGTGCCACCACTCATATCTGTTGTAACAGTAGTGTAATTTTTTAAAAAAAAAACTTTTTGACTGTGAAACATCAGTCTGCTAGTGTAATCTAATTGCGATTGCCTGCCTGTCAGCGTGTGTGCCAGGCCCACTTGCCAACTAGTGCCACCACTCATATCTGTTGTAACAGTAGTGTAAATTTTTAAAAAAACTTTTTTGACTGTGAAACATCAGTCTGCTAGTGTAATCTAATAGCAGTTGCCTGCTTGCCAGCGTGTGCCAGGCCCACTTGCCAACTAGTGCCACCACTCATATCTGTTGTAACAGTAGTGTAATTTTTTTTAAAAAAAACTTTTATGACTGTGAAACATCAGTCTGCTAGTGTAATCTAATTGCAGTTGCCTGCCTGCCAGCGTGTGTGCCAGGCCCACTTGCCAACTAGTGCCACGACTCATATCTGTTGTAACAGTAGTGTACATTTTTAAAAAAAAACTTTTTTGACTGTGAAACATCAGTCTGCTAGTGTAATCTATTAGCAGTTGCCTGTCTGCCAGCATGTGTGCCAGGCCCACTTGCCAACTAGTGCCACCACTCATATCTGTTGTAACAGTATTTTAAATTTTGTAAAAAAAACTTTTTGTCTGTGAAACATCAGTCTGCTAGTGTAATCTATAAGCAGTTGCCTGCCTGCCAGCATGTGTGCCAGGCCCACTTGCCAACTAGTGCCACCACTCATATCTGTTGTAACAGTAGTGTAATTTTTTTTAAAAAAACTTTTTTGACTGTGAAACATAAGTCTACAAGTGTAATCTAATAGCAGTTGCCTGCCTGCCAGCGTGTGTGCCAGACCCACTTGCCAACTAGTGCCACCACTCATATCTGTTGTAACAGTAGTGTAAATTTTGTAAAAAAAAACTTTTTTGACTGTGAAACATCAGTCTGCTAATGTAATCTAATAGCAGTTGCCTGCCTGCCAGCGTGTGTGCCAGGCCCACTTGCCAACTAGTGCCACCACTCATATCTGTTGTAGCAGTAGTGTAAATTTTTTTTAAAAAAAAAACTTTTTTGACTGTGAAACATCAGTCTGCTAGTGTAATCTATTAGCTGTTGCGTGCCTGCCAGCGTGTGTGCCAGGCCCACTTGCCAACTAGTGCCACCACTCATATCTGTTGTAACAGTAGTGTAAATTTTGTAAAAAAAAACTTTTTTGACTGTGAAACATCAGTCTGCTAGTGTAATCTAATAGCAGTTGCCTGCCTGCCTGCCTGCCAGCATGTGTGCCAGGCCCACTTGCCAACTAGTGCCACCACTCATATCTGTTGTAACAGTAGTGTACATTTAAAAAAAAAAAAACTTTTTTGACTGTGAAACATCAGTCTGCTAGTGTAATCTAATTGCAGTTGCCTGCCTGCCAGCGTGTGTGTCAGGCCCACTTGCTAAGTGCCACCACTCATATCTGTTGTAACAGTAGTGTAAATTTAAAAAAAAAACTTTTTTGACTGGGAATAATCAGTCTGCTAGTGTAATCTAATTGCAGTTGCCTGCCTGCCAGTGTGTGTGCTAGGCCCATTTGCCAACTAGTGCCACCACTCATATCTGTTGTAACAGTAGTGTAAATAAAAAAAAAAAAAACTTTTTTGACTGTGAAACATCAGTCTGCTAGTGTAATCTAATAGCAGTTGCCTGCCTGCCAGCGTGTGTGCCAGGCCCACTTGCCAACTAGTGCCACCACTCATATCTGTTGTAACAGTAGTGTAATTTTTTTTTAAAAAAAAACTTTTTTGACTGTGAAACATCAGTCTGCTAGTGTAATCAATTAGCAGTTGCCTACCTGCCAGCGTGTGTGCCAGGCCCACTTGCCAACTAGTGCCACTACTCATATCTATTGTAACAGTAGTGTAAATTTTGTAAAAAAAAAACTTTTTTGACTGTGAAACATCAGTCTGCTAGTGTAATCTAACAGCAGTTGCCTGCCTGCCAGCATGTGTGCCAGGCCCACTTGCCAACTAGTGCCACCACTCATATCTGTTGTAACAGTAGTGTACATTTTTTTTTAAAACTTTTTTGACTGTGAAACATCAGTCTGCTAGTGTAATCTATTAGCAGTTGCCTGCCTGCCAGCATGTGTGCTAGGCCCACTTGCCAACTAGTGCCACCACTCATATCTGTTGTAACAGTATTTAAAATTTGTAAAAAAAAACTTTTTCACTGTGAAACATCAGTCTGCTAGTGTAATCTATAAGCAGTTGCCTGCCTGCCAGCATGTGTGCCAGGCCCACTTGCCAACTAGTGCCACCACTCATATCTGTTGTAACAGTAGTGTAATTTTTAAAAAAAAAAAAAACTTTTTTGACTGTGAAACATAAGTCTACTAGTGTAATCTATTAGCAGTTGCCTGCCTGCCAGCGTGTGTGCCAGACCCACTTGCCAACTAGTGCCACCACTCATATCTGTTGTAACAGTAGTGTAAATTTTTAAAAAAAAAACTTTTTTGACTGTGAAACATCAGTCTGCTAGTGTAATCTATTAGCTGTTGCGTGCCTGCCAGCATGTGTGCCAGGCCCACTTGCCAACTAGTGCCACCACTCATATCTGTTGTAACAGTAGTGTAAATTTTGTAAAAAAAACTTTTTTGACTGTGAAACATCAGTCTGCTAGTGTAATCTAATAGCAGTTGCCTGCCTGCCTGCCAGCATGTGTGCCAGGCCCACTTGCCAACTAGTGCCACCACTCATATCTGTTGTAACAGTAGTGTACATTTTAAAAAAAAAAACTTTTTTGACTGTGAAACATCAGTCTGCTAGTGTAATCTATTAGCAGTTGCCTGCCTGCCAGCGTGTGTGCCAGACCCACTTGCCAACTAGTGCCACCACTCATATCTGTTGTAACAGTAGTGTAAATTTTGTAAAAAAAAAACTTTTTTGACTGTGAAACATCAGTCTGCTAGTGTAATCTATTAGCTGTTGCGTGCCTGCCAGCATGTGTGCCAGGCCCACTTGCCAACTAGTGCCACCACTCATATCTGTTGTAACAGTAGTGTAAATTTTGTAAAAAAAAACTTTTTTGACTGTGAAACATCAGTCTGCTAATGTAATCTAATAGCAGTTGCCTGCCTGCCAGCGTGTGTGCCAGGCCCACTTGCCAACTAGTGCCACCACTCATATCTGTTGTAGCAGTAGTGTAAATTTTTTTAAAAAAAAACTTTTTTGACTGTGAAACATCAGTCTGCTAGTGTAATCTATTAGCTGTTGCGTGCCTGCCAGCGTGTGTGCCAGGCCCACTTGCCAACTAGTGCCACCACTCATATCTGTTGTAACAGTAGTGTAAATTTTGTAAAAAAAAACTTTTTTGACTGTGAAACATCAGTCTGCTAGTGTAATCTAATAGCAGTTGCCTGCCTGCCTGCCTGCCAGCATGTGTGCCAGGCCCACTTGCCAACTAGTGCCACCACTCATATCTGTTGTAACAGTAGTGTACATTTAAAAAAAAAAAAACTTTTTTGACTGTGAAACATCAGTCTGCTAGTGTAATCTAATTGCAGTTGCCTGCCTGCCAGCGTGTGTGTCAGGCCCACTTGCTAAGTGCCACCACTCATATCTGTTGTAACAGTAGTGTAAATTTAAAAAAAAAAACTTTTTTGACTGGGAATAATCAGTCTGCTAGTGTAATCTAATTGCAGTTGCCTGCCTGCCAGTGTGTGTGCTAGGCCCATTTGCCAACTAGTGCCACCACTCATATCTGTTGTAACAGTAGTGTAAATAAAAAAAAAAAAAAAACTTTTTGACTGTGAAACATCAGTCTGCTAGTGTAATCTAATAGCAGTTGCCTGCCTGCCAGCGTGTGTGCCAGGCCCACTTGCCAACTAGTGCCACCACTCATATCTGTTGTAACAGTAGTGTAATTTTTTTTTAAAAAAAAACTTTTTTGACTGTGAAACATCAGTCTGCTAGTGTAATCAATTAGCAGTTGCCTACCTGCCAGCGTGTGTGCCAGGCCCACTTGCCAACTAGTGCCACTACTCATATCTATTGTAACAGTAGTGTAAATTTTGTAAAAAAAACTTTTTTGACTGTGAAACATCAGTCTGCTAGTGTAATCTAACAGCAGTTGCCTGCCTGCCAGCATGTGTGCCAGGCCCACTTGCCAACTAGTGCCACCACTCATATCTGTTGTAACAGTAGTGTACATTTTTTTTTAAAACTTTTTTGACTGTGAAACATCAGTCTGCTAGTGTAATCTATTAGCAGTTGCCTGCCTGCCAGCATGTGTGCCAGGCCCACTTGCCAACTAGTGCCACCACTCATATCTGTTGTAACAGTATTTTAAATTTTGTAAAAAAAAAACTTTTTCACTGTGAAACATCAGTCTGCTAGTGTAATCTATAAGCAGTTGCCTGCCTGCCAGCATGTGTGCCAGGCCCACTTGCCAACTAGTGCCACCACTCATATCTGTTGTAACAGTAGTGTAATTTTTAAAAAAAAAAAAAACTTTTTTGACTGTGAAACATAAGTCTACTAGTGTAATCTATTAGCAGTTGCCTGCCTGCCAGCGTGTGTGCCAGACCCACTTGCCAACTAGTGCCACCACTCATATCTGTTGTAACAGTAGTGTAAATTTTGTAAAAAAAAAACTTTTTTGACTGTGAAACATCAGTCTGCTAGTGTAATCTATTAGCTGTTGCGTGCCTGCCAGCATGTGTGCCAGGCCCACTTGCCAACTAGTGCCACCACTCATATCTGTTGTAACAGTAGTGTAAATTTTGTAAAAAAAACTTTTTTGACTGTGAAACATCAGTCTGCTAGTGTAATCTAATAGCAGTTGCCTGCCTGCCTGCCAGCATGTGTGCCAGGCCCACTTGCCAACTAGTGCCACCACTCATATCTGTTGTAACAGTAGTGTACATTTTAAAAAAAAAAACTTTTTTGACTGTGAAACATCAGTCTGCTAGTGTAATCTAATTGCAGTTGCCTGCCTGCCAGCGTGTGTGTCAGGCCCACTTGCTAAGTGCCACCACTTATATCTGTTGTAACAGTAGTGTAAATTTTGTAAAAAAAAACTTTTTTGACTGTGAAACATCAGTCTGCTAGTGTAATCTATAAGCAGTTGCCTGCCTACCAGCGTGTGTGCCAGGCCCACTTGCCAACTAGTGCCACCACCCATATCTGTTGTAACACTAGTGTAAATTTTAAAAAAAAACTTTTTTGACTGGGAATAATCAGTCTGCTAGTGTAATCTAATTGCAGTTGCCTGCCTGCCAGTGTGTGTGCTAGGCCCATTTGCCAACTAGTGCCACCACTCATATCTGTTGTAACAGTAGAGTAAATTAAAAAAAAAAAAACTTTTTTGACTGTGAAACATCAGTCTGCTAGTGTAATCTAATAGCAGTTGCCTGCCTGCCAGCGTGTGTGCCAGGCCCACTTGCCAACTAGTGCCACTACTCATATCTGTTGTAACAGTAGTGTAAATTTTTTAAAAAAAAAAACTTTTTTTACTGTGAAACATCAGTCTGCTAGTGTAATTTAACAGCAGTTGCCTGCCTGCCAGCATGTGTGCCAGGCCCACTTGCCAACTAGTGCCACCACTCATATCTGTTGTAACAGTAGTGTAAATTTAAAAAAAAAAAACTTTTTTGACTGTGAAACATCAGTCTGCTAGTGTAATCTAATTGCAGTTGCCTGCCTGCCAGCGTGTGTGTCAGGACCATTTGCTAAGTGCCACCACTCATATCTGTTGTAACAGTAGTGTAAATTTTGTAAAAAAAAACTTTTTTGACTGTGAAACATTAGTCTGCTAGTGTAATCTAATTGCAGTTGCCTGCCTGCCAGCGTGTGTGCCAGGCCCACTTGCCAACTAGTGCCACCACTCATATCTGTTATAACAGTAGTGTAAATTTAAAAAAAAAAAAAAATTTGACTGGGAAACATCAGTCTGCTAGTGTAATCTAATTGCAGTTGCCTGCCTGCCTGCCAGCGTGTGTGCTAGGCCCATTTGCCAACTAGTGCCACCACTCATATCTGTTGTAACAGTAGTGTAAATTTAAAAAAAAAAAAACTTTTTTGACTGTGAAAAATCAGTCTGCTAGTGTAATCTAATAGCAGTTGCCTGCCTGCCAGCGTGTGTGCCAGGCCCACTTGCCAACTAGTGCCACCACTCATATCTGTTGTAACAGTAGTGTAAATTTAAAAAAAAAAAAAACTTTTTTGACTGTGAAACATCAGTCTGCTAGTGTAATCTAATAGCAGTTTCCTGCCTGCCAGCGTGTGTGCCAGGCCCACTTGCCAACTAGTGCCACCACTCATATCTGTTGTAACAGTAGTGTAAATTTTTTTAAAAAAAAAACTTTTATGACTGTGAAACATCAGTCTGCTAGTGTAATCTAATTGCAGTTGCCTGCCTGCCAGCGTGTGTGCCAGGCCCACTTGCTAAGTACCACCACTCATATCTGTTGTAACAGTAGTGTAAATTTTTTTTAACAAAACTTTTTTGACTTTGAAACATCAGTCTACTAGTGTAATCTAATTGCAGTTGCCTGCCTGCCTGCCAGCGTGTGTGCTAGGCCCATTTGCCAACTAGTGCCACCACTCATATCTGTTGTAACAGTAGTGTAAATTTAAAAAAAAAAAAAACTTTTTTGACTGTGAAAAATCAGTCTGCTAGTGTAATCTAATAGCAGATGCCTGCCTGCCAGCGTGTGTGCCAGGCCCACTTGCCAACTAGTGCCACCACTCATATCTGTTGTAACAGTAGTGTAAATTTAAAAAAAAAAAAAATTTTTTGACTGTGAAACATCAGTCTGCTAGTGTAATCTAATAGCAGTTTCCTGCCTGCCAGCGTGTGTGCCAGGCCCACTTGCCAACTAGTGCCACCACTCATATCTGTTGTAACAGTAGTGTAAAAATTTTTTAAAAAAAACTTTTATGACTGTGAAACATCAGTCTGCTAGTGTTATCTAATTGCAGTTGCCTGCCTGCCAGCGTGTGTGCCAGGCCCACTTGCTAAGTGCCACCACTCATATCTGTTATAACAGTAGTGTAAATTTTTTTTAACAAAACTTTTATGACTTTGAAACATCAGTCTGCTAATGTAATCTAATTGCAGTTGCCTGCCTGCCAGCGTGTGTGCCAGGCCCACTTGCCAACTAGTGCCACCCCTCATATCTGTTGTAACAGTAGTGTAAATTTTTAAAAAAAACTTTTTTGACTGTGAAACATCAGTCTGCTAGTGTAATCGAATTGCAGTTGCCTGCCTGCCAGCGTGTGTGCCAGACCCACTTGCCAACTAGTGCCACCACTCATATCTGTTGTAACAGTAGTGTAAATTTTGTAAAAAAAAACTTTTTTGACTGTGAAACATCAGTCTGCTAGTGTAATCTAACAGCAGTTGCCTGCCTGCCAGCATGTGTGCCAGGCCCACTTGCCAACTAGTGCCACCACTCATATCTGTTGTAACAGTAGTGTAAATTTAAAAAAAAAAACTTTTTTGACTGTGAAACATCAGTCTGCTAGTGTAATCTAATTGCAGTTGCCTGCCTGCCAGCGTGTGTGTCAGGACCAATTGCTAAGTGCCACCACTCATATCTGTTGTAACAGTAGTGTAAATTTTGTAAAAAAAAACTTTTTTGACTGTGAAACATCAGTCTGCTAGTGTAATCTAATTGCAGTTGCCTGCCTGCCTGCCTGCCAGCGTGTGTGCTAGGCCCATTTGCCAACTAGTGCCACCACTCATATCTGTTGTAACAGTAGTGTAAATTTAAAAAAAAAAAACTTTTTTGACTGTGAAACATCAGTCTGCTAGTGTAATCTAATAGCAGTTGCCTGCCTGCCTGCGTGTGTGCCAGGCCCACTTACCAACTAGTGCCACCACTCATATCTGTTGTAACAGTAGTGTAAATTTTTTTTAAAAAAACTTTTTTGACTGTGAAACATCAGTCTGCTAGTGTAATCTAATAGCAGTTGCCTGCCTTCCAGCGTGTGTGCCAGACCCACTTGCCAACTAGTGCCACCACTCATATCTGTTGTAAAAGTAGTGTAAATTTTTTTTAAAAAAAACTTTTTGACTGTGAAACATCAGTCTGCTAGTGTAATCTAATTGCAGTTGCCTGCCTGCCAGCGTGTGTGCCAGGCCCACTTGCTAAGTGCCACCACTCATATCTGTTGTAACAGTAGTGTAAATTATTTAAAAAAAAACTTTTTTGACTTTGAAACATCAGTCTGCTAACGTAATCTAATTGCAGTTGCCTGCCTGCCAGCGTGTGTGCCAGGCCCACTTGCTAAGTGCCACCACTCATATCTGTTGTAACAGTAGTGTACATTTTTTTAAAAAAAACTTTTTTGACTGTGAAACATCAGTCTGCTAGTGTAATCGAATTGCAGTTGCCTGCCTGCCAGCGTGTGTGCCAGTCCCACTTGCCAACTAGTGCCACCACTCATATCTGTTGTAACAGTAGTGTAAATTTAAAAAAAAAAAAACTTTTTTGACTGTGAAACATCAGTCTGCTAGTGTAATCTAATTGCAGTTGCCTGCCTGCCAGCGAGTGTGCCAGACCCACTTGCCAACTAGTGCCACCACTCATATCTGTTGTAACAGTAGTGTAAATTTTGTAAAAAAAAACTTTTTTGACTGTGAAACATCAGTCTGCTAGTGTAATCTAATTGCAGTTGCCTGCCTGCCAGCGTGTGTGCCAGGCCCACTTGCCAACTAGTGCCACCACTCATATCTGTTGTAACAGTAGTGTAAATTTAAAAAAAAACTTTTTTGACTGGGAAACATCAGTCTGCTAGTGTAATCTAATTGCAGTTGCCTGCCTGCCAGCGTGTGTCCTAGGCCGACTTGCCAACTAGTGCCACCACTCATATCTGTTGTAACAGTAGTATAAAAAATAAATTAAAAAAACTTTTTTGACTGTGAAACATCAGTTTGCTAGTGTAATCTAATAGCAGTTGCCTGCCTGCCAGTGTGTGTGCCAGGCCCACTTGCCAACTAGTGCCACCACTCATATCTGTTGTAACAGTAGTGTAAATTTTTAAAAAAAAAAAACTTTTTTGACTGTGAAACATCAGTCTGCTAGTGTAATCTAATTGCAGTTGCCTGCCTGCCAGCGTGTATGCCAGGCCCACTTGCTAAGTGCCACCACTCATATCTGTTGTAACAGTAGTGTAAATTTAAAAAAAAAAAAAAAAATTTTGACTGTGAAACATCAGTCTGCTAGTATAATCTAATTGCAGTTGCCTGCCAGCGTGTGTGCCAGTCCCACTTGCCAACTAGTGCCACCACTCATATCTGTTGTAACAGTAGTGTAAATTTTTTAAAAAAAACTTTTTTGACTGTGAAACATCAGTCTGCTAGTGTAATCTAATTGCAGTTGCCTGCCTGCCAGCGTGTGTGCCAGGCCCACTTGCCAACTAGTGCCACCACTCATATCTGATGTAACAGTAGTGTAAATTAAAAAAAATTTAAAAAACTTTTTTGACTGTGAAACATCAGTCTGCTAGTGTAATCTAATTGTAGTGTCCTTCCTGCCAGCGTGTGTGCCAGGGCCCACTTGCCAACTAGTGCCACCACTCATATCTGTTGTAACAGTAGTGTAAATTTTTTAAAAAAACTTTTTTGACTGTGAAACATCAGTCTGCTAGTGTAATCTAATTGCAGTTGCCTGCCTGCCAGCGTGTGTGCCAGGTCCACTTGCCAACTAGTGCCACCACTCATATCTGTTGTAACAGTAGTGTAAATTAAAAAAAAAACTTTTTTGACAGTGAAACATCAGTCTGCTAGTGTAAATCTAATTGCATTTGCCTGCCTGCCAGCGTGTGTGCCAGTCCCACTTGCCAACTAGTGCCACCACTCATATCTGTTGTAACAGTAGTGTAAATTTTTTAAAAAAAACTTTTTTGACTGTGAAACATCAGTCTGCTAGTGTAATCTAATTGCAGTTGCCTGCCTGCCAGCGTGTGTGCCAGGCCCACTTGCCAACTAGTGCCACCACTCATATCTGATGTAACAGTAGTGTAAATTAAAAAAAATTTAAAAAACTTTTTTGACTGTGAAACATCAGTCTGCTAGTGTAATCGAATTGCAGTTGCCTGCCTGCCAGCGTGTGTGCCAGTCCCACTTGCCAACTAGTGCCACCACTCATATCTGTTGTAACAGTAGTGTAAATTTAAAAAAAAAAAAACTTTTTTGACTGTGAAACATCAGTCTGCTAGTGTAATCTAATTGCAGTTGCCTGCCTGCCAGCGAGTGTGCCAGACCCACTTGCCAACTAGTGCCACCACTCATATCTGTTGTAACAGTAGTGTAAATTTTGTAAAAAAAAAACTTTTTTGACTGTGAAACATCAGTCTGCTAGTGTAATCTAATTGCAGTTGCCTGCCTGCCAGCGTGTGTGCCAGGCCCACTTGCCAACTAGTGCCACCACTCATATCTGTTGTAACAGTAGTGTAAATTTAAAAAAAAAAACTTTTTTGACTGGGAAACATCAGTCTGCTAGTGTAATCTAATTGCAGTTGCCTGCCTGCCAGCGTGTGTCCTAGGCCGACTTGCCAACTAGTGCCACCACTCATATCTGTTGTAACAGTAGTATAAAAAATAAATTAAAAAAACTTTTTTGACTGTGAAACATCAGTTTGCTAGTGTAATCTAATAGCAGTTGCCTGCCTGCCAGTGTGTGTGCCAGGCCCACTTGCCAACTAGTGCCACCACTCATATCTGTTGTAACAGTAGTGTAAATTTTTAAAAAAAAAAAAACTTTTTTGACTGTGAAACATCAGTCTGCTAGTGTAATCTAATTGCAGTTGCCTGCCTGCCAGCGTGTATGCCAGGCCCACTTGCTAAGTGCCACCACTCATATCTGTTGTAACAGTAGTGTAAATTTAAAAAAAAAAAAAAAATTTTGACTGTGAAACATCAGTCTGCTAGTATAATCTAATTGCAGTTGCCTGCCAGCGTGTGTGCCAGTCCCACTTGCCAACTAGTGCCACCACTCATATCTGTTGTAACAGTAGTGTAAATTTTTTAAAAAAAACTTTTTTGACTGTGAAACATCAGTCTGCTAGTGTAATCTAATTGCAGTTGCCTGCCTGCCAGCGTGTGTGCCAGGCCCACTTGCCAACTAGTGCCACCACTCATATCTGATGTAACAGTAGTGTAAATTAAAAAAAATTTAAAAAACTTTTTTGACTGTGAAACATCAGTCTGCTAGTGTAATCTAATTGTAGTGTCCTTCCTGCCAGCGTGTGTGCCAGGCCCACTTGCCAACTAGTGCCACCACTCATATCTGTTGTAACAGTAGTGTAAATTTTTTTAAAAAAACTTTTTTGACTGTGAAACATCAGTCTGCTAGTGTAATCTAATTGCAGTTGCCTGCCTGCCAGCGTGTGTGCCAGGTCCACTTGCCAACTAGTGCCACCACTCATATCTGTTGTAACAGTAGTGTAAATTAAAAAAAAAACTTTTTTGACAGTGAAACATCAGTCTGCTAGTGTAAATCTAATTGCATTTGCCTGCCTGCCAACGTGTGTGCCCGGCCCACTTGCCCAGTGCCACCACTCATAACTGGTGTAACAGTAGTGTAAATAATTTAAAAAAAAAAACTTTTTTGACTGTGAAACATCAGTCTGCTAGTGTAATCTAATTGCAGTTGCCTGCCTGCCAGCGTGTGTGCCAGTCTCACAGCGTATACTGTGCCCACTTGCCCAGTGGCACCACTCATATCTTGTTTAATAGTAGTGTAAGTGTACATTTAAAAAAATAAACTTTTTGGACTGTGAAACATCAGTCTGCTTTTTTTGTGTCAGGCTCACAGCGTATACTGTGCCCACTTGCCCAGTGCCACCACTCATATTATCTTGTTTAATAGTAGTGTAAGTGTACATTTTAAAAATAAACAAACTATTTTGACTGTGAAACATCAGTCTGCTTTTTTGTGTCAGGCTCACAGCGTATACTGTGCCCACTTGCCCAGTGCCACCACTTATATTATCTTGTTTAATAGTAGTGTAAGTAGCATAGTAGCACTAATCGGAAAAAAAATGACAGGCAGAGGCAGGCCAACCCACAGGGGCCATCATGATCGTGGTGCTGTGATTCCCTTTGGCCATAGAATAATGCCCAGTCTTAGGCCACGTACCATGAACACGAAAAGTTCTGATGAAATAGTTGACTTTATAACACAGGATACCCAATCTTTTCCAGCTTCCGCTCGTAACCTTGACTCACCATCCTCCTCCTCTAGCTTAGCTTAGGGCACCTCTCAACTTACCACTCACCCGCCTGCCGCCACCACCGACACTAGCACCACAGCCGCCTCACTTGATCTGTCAGAGGAGTCATGTACACCTCAGTGTGAAGAAATGAGTGATGCGCAACCATCATTGACATAGGATGTAGATAACTGTGATATGTCTCAGTCAGGCAGCATTACAGACATGGACGACGCACGGTGTGATGATGATGATGTTGTACCCGCTGTTACTTCTGTTGTTGAGTTGTCAGATACAACTGAAGGGGTTGATGATGACGATGCGTCCGTGGATGTCACGTGGGCGCCCGGTAGAAGAGAAGAAGAATAGGGGGAAAGTTCAGATGGGGAGACAGAGAGGAGCAGGAGGAGGAGATGAGTTGGAAGCAGGGGGAGGTCGTTGCAAGGAGCTAGTGGCACAGTCAGACAGCATGCATCGGCACCCGGGGTCAGCAAGATAGCACGCCAATCAACGCATGCTGTTGCCACCACCAGAATGCCGTCATCGCATAGCTCAGCAGTGTATTTTTTTTATGTGTCTGCCTCTGACAACAGCAATGCCATCTGCAACCTGTGCCAAAAGAAACTGAGTCGTGGGAAGTCCAACACCCACCTAGGTACAACTGCTTTGCGAAGGCACATGATCTCACATCACAAACGCCTATGGGATGAATACATGAAGACAAGCAGCAGACAAACTCAAAGCCGCCATCCTCCTCCTGGTCCAGAATCTTCAGCCACGTCAACCACTGCTGTGCTCCTTGCCCCCTCTCAACCATCCACCAATCCGTCTCTCTTCCGGAGCAGTTCCTGCTCATCTGCCCACAGTCAGGTGTCTGTCAAGGACATGTTTGAGCGTAAGAAGCCAATGTCACCAAGTCACCCCCTTGCTGGCTTGTCTGAACTCTTAGCCCACCAGCTTTTACCATACAAGCTGGTGGAGTCTGAGGCGTTCAAAAAATTTGTAGCTATTGGGACACCGCAGTGGAAGGTACCCGGACGAAATTTCTTTGCACAAAAGGCAATCCCCAACCTGTACTCAATTGTGCGAAAGGAAGTAATGGCATGTCTGGCACACAGTGTTGGGGCAAGGGTCCATCTGACCACTGATAGCTAGTCTGCAAAGCATGGTCAGGGCAGGTATATCACCTACACTGCGCATTGGGTAAACCTGCTGACGGCTGCCAAGCATGTCATGCCTGGCTCTGCAGAGTTGTTGGTGACACCGCCACAACTTGCAAGCAGGCCTGCTGCCACCTCCTCTACTCCTCCTACTCCATCCTCTTCCATAATCTCCTCGGCTGAGTCCTCTTCTGCTGCTGCGTCTTGCTCCACATCAACGGAACCCCCCCAGCTCCCCAGGTACTATTCCACATCCCGGATACGGCAGTGTCACGCCGTCTTGGGGTTGACTTGCCTGAAAGCAGAGAGTCACACCGCAGCAGCACTCCTGTCTGCCCTGAACGCACAGGTGGATCAGTGGCTGACTCCGCACCAACTGGAGATCGGCAAAGTGGTTTCTGACAATGGAAGTAATTTGGTGGCGGCATTGAAATTGGGCAAGTTGACACATGTGCCGTGCATGGCACATGTGTGTAATCTGATTTTACAACGTTTTGTGCATAAGTACCCAGGCTTACAGGACGTCCTGAAGCAGGCTAAGAAGGTGTGTGGCCATTTCAGGCATTCCTACACGGCCATGGCGCACTTGTCAGATATCCAGTGGCGAAATAACCTGCCAGTGAGGCGCTTGATTTGCGACAGCCCGACACGTTGGAATTCAACACTCCTAATGTTCAACCACCTGCTCCAACAAGAAAAAGCCGTTAACGAGTATTTGTATGACCGGGGTGCTAGGACAGCCTCTGTGGAGCTGGGAATTTTTTTGCCAAGTTACTGGACGCTCATGCGCAATGCCTGTAGGGTCATCCTTTTGAGGAGGTGACAAACCTAGTCAGTTGCACCGAAGGCACCATCAGCAACATCATACCATTTGTTTTCTTCCTGGAGCATGCCCTGCGAAGAGTGCTGGATCAGGCCGTAGATAAGCGTGAAGAGGAAGAGTTGTGGTCACCATCACCACCAGAAACAGCCTTATCCGCATCGCTTGCTGGACCAGCGGTAACGCAGGAAGAGGATTGTGAGGAAGAGGAGTCAGAGGAGGAATGTGGCTTAGAGGAGGAGGAGGAAGACCAAGCACAACAGGCATCCCAGGGTGCTCATTGTCACCTATCTGGTACCCGTGGTGTTGTACGTGGCTGGGGGGAAGAAGATACATTCATTGACATCACTGAGGACGAGGAACGGGACATGAGTAGCTCGGCATCCAACCTTGTGCAAATGGGTTCTTTCATGCTGTCGTGCCTGTTGAGGGACACTCGTATAAAAAAGCTGAAGGAGAACGAACTGTACTGGGTGTCCACGCTACTAGACCTCCGGTATAAGCATAAAGTGCTTGAAATATTACCAAATTCCCGCAAGTCGGAAAGGATGGAGCAGTTCAAAAATAAATTAAAAAGTATGCTTTACACTAGACATGTGCATGGCGAAAAAATTCGGTTCGATTCGGTTCGGATCAATTCGGAATTTTTCAAAGTTCGGTTCGGATCAATTCGAATTCGGAAAATTTTGAATTGATTTGTTTCGGATTCATTTCGGATTCATTCGGATTCGAAGAAATTCGGCTGGATTCGGTTCGGAAAGTGTTAGGTGGGATTAGACTAGTATTATGTACTGTATATTAGGTGTAACCCATAGCAGAGTGATATAACCTAATATACTGTACAATACCAGTGTAATCCATGGCCATCCGAATTTAATGAATAAATCCGAAGTAATTCAGATTTATTTGCGAAATTCTGCAGTATTTTAATTCGGAAATTCGGTTCAATCCGAATCGCAAAATTTTCAGAATTTTCTGAATTTCCGAATCGAACCGAACCGAATTGCACATATCTACTTTACAAAGCGTATAAGGGTGATGTCACAGCACAACGGGAATCTAACAGGGGAAGAGGTGAAAGTAATACTCCTCCTCCCACGACCACGCCGGCAAGGACAGGATGCTTTACAGACGTGTTGTTGATGGAGGACATGCAGACCTTTTTAACTACTATGCATCGCCACAGCCCTTCGGGGTCCAGCCTCAGAGAACGACTCAACCGACAGGTAGCAGACTATCTCGCCTTAACTGCAGATCTCGACACTCTGAGGAGCGATGAACCCCTTGACTACTGGGTGTGCAGGCTTGACCTGTGGCCTGAGCTATCCCAATTTGCCATAGAACTTCTGGCCTGCCCCGCTTCAAGTGTCCTGTCGGAAAGGACCTTCAGTGCAGCAGGAGGTATTGTCACTGAGAAGCGAAGTCGCCTAGGTCAAAAAAGTCTCGATTACCTCACCTTTATTAAGATGAATGAGGGATGGATCCCGAAGGGACTGACATTGGGCGATACATTCGAGTAAAAAAGGCCTGATGAGATGAGCTGCCTTGGGCTAAAAATGGTCCACACGCTGCTGTAATTTATCTCTGAATGCAGGATGACTTGCGTGACTTATCCGCCACCAACTAGGGTTCAAGCCGCCATGTTTTAGGGCACTTTCTGCCAGGGGAACAAACATCAATTTTTCTGGCCGCTGCTACAACAGCGTCTGCAACAATACCTAATTTTTCAGGCATGTGTACATGCCAAATTTTTCTGGCCTCTGGTGCTGCACTGTGGCTTCAGAAATCAAACCAAAAAAAAGTCACATAACAGGGATTAAACTGATAGGAATAGTACTACTTAACACACCACTCCTATCTGGTGGCACATTAGATTGCACGCGCAGTGCCCCAAATTTGAAGTAGGAGGACCGACAAAGCATCTCCCGGTTCCTGAACTCCATGCCATATACACGTCCCCTGATAGGGGATGTAACAGGGATTAAATTAATATGAATAGTACTACTTAACACACCACTCATATCTGTTGTCACAGTAGCTTGCACGCATAGTACCACTAATTAAAAAAAAAAATGACAGGCAGAGGCAGGCCACCCCGCAGGGGCAGTTGTGGTTGTGGTGCTGTGATTCCCTTTGTCCCTAGAATAATGCCCAGTGTTCAGAGTCCACGTACCCTGAACTCAAAAACTTTGGAGCACATAGTTGACTGGCTAACACAGGACACCCAATCTTCTACAGCTTCCGCTCGGAACCTTGACGCAGTGTCTGTCAAGGTGTCTGTCAAGGACATGTTTGAGCGTAAGAAGCCAATGTCACAAACTTACCCCCTTGCCCGGCGTCTGACAGCTGGCTTGTCTGAACTCTTAGCCTGCCAGCTTTTACCATACAAGCTGGTGGAGTCTGAGGCGTTCCAAAAATTTGTAGCTATTGGGACACCGCAGTGGAAGGTACACGGCCAAAATTTCATAAATCAATGCCATATACACGTCCCCTGATGGGGGACCTAACAGGGATTAAACTGAAAAGAATAGTACTACTTAACACACCACTCATATCTGGTGGCACAGTAGATTGCATGCGCAGTGCCCAAAATTCAGAGCCTCGGGCCCCACAACTGCCTCTGGGAACCTTACCATTGGTCCCAGACGGCCTGTCTTGTAATTCTCTGTCTGGGAAATTATCTATTTATCAAATCTACCTATTTATCTATCAAATCTATCTATCGTATCTATCATCAAATGTATCTATTGCATCTATTGATCTATCTAATCTATGTATCTATCTATCTCGTGGCCAGACCGACCAAGCATCTTTTTCCATCTCCCAGTTCCTAAAATCATCTCCGGGTTCCTAAAATCGATGCCATACCTGTACTCGATTGTGCAAAAGGAAGTAATGGCATAATGGGGTCTTTCATGCTGTTGTGCCTGTTGAGGGACCCTCGTATAAAAAGGCTGAAGGAGAACGACCTGTACTGGGTGTCCAAGCATCTTTTTCCATCTCCTGGTTCCTAAAATCATCTCCGGGTTCCTAAAATCGATGCCATATACACGTCCCCTGATAGGGGACGTAACCGGGATTAAACTGATAAGAATAGTACTAGTTAACACACCACTCCTATCTGGTGGCACAGTAGATTGCATGCGGTGCTCTGACAAAATGCAGAAGGACATTTGGCAGACGGACATTTGGCAGACGGAGATTTGGCCAACAGGCAGAAAGCTAAAGTATGTTCCGATTTCGGCCGAGGGCAGATATACAGAGTGCTCTGTTCTAATCAGAGCCTCGGGTGCCGCAACTGCCTCTGGGAACCTTACCATGGGTCCCAGACCGCCCGTCTTGTAATTCTCTGTCTGGGAAATTATCTATCTATCAAATCTATCTATTTATCTATCAAATCTATCTATCTATCTTTCGTATCTATCATCAAATGTATCTATTGCTTCTATTGATCTATCTATCTAATCTATGTATCTATCTATCTCGTGACCTGACCGACCAAGCATCTTTTTCTATCTCCCGGTTCCTAAAATCATTTCTGGGTTCCTAAAATCGATGCCATATACACGTCCCCTGATAGGGGATGTAACAGGGATTAAACTGACAAGAATAGTACTAGTTAACACACTACTCCTATCTGGTGGCACATTAGATTGCACGCGCAGTGCCCCAAATTGGAAGTAGGAGGACCGACCAAGCATCTCATCTCTGTGTGATTCCTGTTCTTGTAGGACAGTTAATGGGTCAGTCATGTTGCACAGCTCCTCAATGTGACAAATCTTCCTGGTTAGCTCGTCGTTCTCTTTTTCCCAGCTGCTGGATCAGATCAGAGATTGTGAGTAAAACCTGCTCCTACTGCCGGGTGATCTCACTCAGGACTCGCTTCTCTAGGTCTTCCAGCTGTTTCCTGATGTCCCTAATCAGGGCAGTCAGTCTCTCTGTTACACCAGCTGCTTTCTCTTGCACCCCTCTCCTGTGCTTCTGCAGACTCTGGACTCTTTTCTCAGTTTCCTCTCTCTTTGTGGTCAGTTTCTGCAGAACATTTCTCAGTTTCTTTTACTTCTTCTCAGAAGCCTCATTCAGCAGCTCGACCTGGTGTCCCCTGTGCTCTCCGGCCAGGGAGCAGGACACACAGATTCAGGCAGCATCCTCAGTGCAGTAATATAATTGGAGCATCTTGTGGGTGGAGCCTTTTCTGTTACCCCAGGAAGTAATTGCACGCGCATTAACATCAGTGAGGACAAGGAACGGGACATGGCTAGCTTGGTATCCAACCTTGTGCAAATGGGGAGTTTGCGGTTGTGCAAATGGACTGTTTGCGGTTGTTTGCGGTGCGTTAAACAGGGAGTTTGGTCTGTCACTGTGAAGCGGGTGTAACCCTTACACTACCTGAACGATACAACATCATACCTGATGTTTTAAAGCACGTTATTCCAAACAATTTAGGAATTTTAGGTGATTTATGCCCTTTATGGATTAAAAACAGACTCTGCATCAACTATGTAATTTTCCATGGGAGTTTTGCCATGGATCCCCCTCCGGCATGCCACAGTCCAGGTGTTAGTCCCCTTGAAACAACTTTTCCATCACTT
The DNA here is from genome assembly GCF_027579735.1 of Bombina bombina. Classification (NCBI taxonomy): domain Eukaryota; kingdom Metazoa; phylum Chordata; class Amphibia; order Anura; family Bombinatoridae; genus Bombina; species Bombina bombina. Next base: position 188,297,663 of record NC_069506.1, on the reverse strand, counting down.
TTGTGGCCAGAAAGAGTCCCTGTGGGTTTTAAAATTCGCCTGCCTATTGAAGTCTATGGCGGTTTGCCCGGTTCGCCCGTTCGCAAACTTTTGCGGAAGTTCGCGTTTGCTGTTCGCGAACGCAAAATTTTAAGTTCGTGACATCACTATTAGGGAGCTGTTTGGGAGTTCTGGAGGTCACAGTGAGAGTGGTCTCCTCAGGATGCAAGGTTACCTATCAACATCCTAGAACTTTGTGCGATCCTTCAGGCTCTCCATTCTTAGCCCTTTCTCAGACAAAAAAAGATACATTTGTTTTCAGTCAGACAACGTCACAGGTGTAATGTACATCAATCATCAGGGAGGGACTCGAAGTCCCCTAGCTATGCAAGAAGTGTCTCATATTCTGTCTTGGGCACAGGAAAACCACTGCACTCTATCAGCTATTCACATTCCCAGTGTGAACAACTTGGAAGCAGATTACTTAAGCAGTCAGTCAGTACATCCAGGAGAATAGTCCCTTCATCAGGACATATTCGATCAATTAGTCCTGAAATGGGGTCTTCCAGAAATAGACCTTATGGTGTCCAAGCTGAACTGCATACTTCTGTTTTATTGTGCAAGGTCAAGAGATCCAAAAGCTCAAATGATAGATTCTCTAGTCTATCCTTGGAACTTTCAGCTGGCCTATTTACAGTATTTCTTCCATTTTGTTCTTCTTCCAAAAGTGATTGCAAGAATCAAACAGTAATTGGTGTTCTTCTAGAGATTTTTAGAATTCCCAAAGTTCTTAAGTTTCTCCAGGATGGTCTGGAGAAAGTTTTATTGGCTAGTTCTTTAAAGGGTCAGATATTGTCCTTGTCTGTTTTGTTTCATAAAAAGTTGTATAAGTTGCCTGACTCTTTTTTACAAGCCTTGGTGAGAATTCGCCCTGTTATTAGGCCTACTTCTTCACCTTGGAATTTGAATCTGAGATTCAAGAAAAAGCGGTTCTTAGAACTAAAAATGATTTTCTTCTGAAGGTGGTATCTTCTGAGAACATTAACCAGGAAATTGTTGTTCCTTTTTGTACCCAAATCCTTTTAATTCTAAGGAAAGCATACTGCACAATTTGGATGTCCTTGTTTGGACTGGCTTGTTTGTCCACTTTTCAGGTAACATGAAGGGTCAAAAGGCTACGGCGGTAACTTTAGCATCATAGAAGCAGACAATACGTAAAGCTTACTTGGTTGTGGGAAAACCGCCTTCAAAAAGAGTTACTGCACATTCTACTATATCTGTATTTACCTCTTGGGCCGTCAAGAATGAGGCCTCCTTGGAAAAGATTTGCAAGGCAGCAACTTGGTCTTCTTTTTTCTATGGTCTTCATACCTTTTCTAAATGTTACCGTTCACGGGGCCCAGTGCTGAGTTAGGGGTGAAACATGCGTAGCAGGCGCAACTATATTGAAAAGCTCCACTGGATGAATTTCCCATGCCGAAAATGTCACTAGGGACACGTAAGTCTGTAACGGAGAATGCACAAGTCACGGATATTCTGAAGGAGGGTAAGATTGAACATCAGATGCTGCTAAACTAACCATGCTGAGAAAAGTGTTACTCCTTTGCGAAGTATATTCCATTGTTGTGGATGCTATTTGGAGGGTTTTGACAAAGAACTGTACTACCTTGCCTTGCTTTACTAACCCTATGTCAAGAGGCTTTAACTGTTGTTCAAATTGTGCCAAATTAGCTATTTTCCCTCCCCGGTGTCATGTGACTTATTAGTGTTACAAGGTCTCAGGTGTGACTAGGGAGTAGGTGTGTTAAATTTGGTGTTATCGCTCTCACACTCTCTCATACTGGTCACTGGAAGTTCAACATAGCACCTCATGGCAAAGAACTCTCTGAGGATCTGAAAAAAAAGAATTGTTGCTCTACATAAAGATGGCCTAGGCTATAAGAAGATTGCCAAGACCCTGAAACTGAGCTGCAGCACGGTGGGCAAGACCATAAAGGTTCCACTCAGAACAGGCCTTGCCATGGTTGACCAAAGAAGTTGTCTTTGGGAAATAGACGTATGAGTGCTGCCAGCATTGCTGCAGCAGATGTTGAAGGAGTGGGGGGTCAGCCTGTCAGTGCTCAGACCATACACCGCACACTGCATCAAATTGGTCTGCATGGCTGTTGTCCCAGAAGGAAGCCTCTTCTAAAGATGATGCACAAGAAAGCCAGCTAACAGTTTGCTGAAGACAAGCAGACTAAGAACATGGAACATGGTCCGATGAGACCAAAATAAACCAGGGAGGAGTACAAAGACAAGTGTGTCTAGTCTACAGTCAAGCATGGTGGTGGGAGTCATGGTCTGGGCCTGCATGAGTGCTGCCGGCACTGGGGAGCTACAGTTTATTGAGAGAACCATGAATGCCAACATGTACTGTGACATACTGAAGCAGAGCATGATCCCTTCCCTTCGGAGATTGTGTCGCATGGCAGTATTCTAACATGATAACGACCCCAAACACACCTCCAAGATGACCACTGCCTTGCTAAAGAAGCTGAGGGTAAAGGTGATGGACTGGCCAAGCATGTCTCCAGACCTAAACCCTATTGGGCATCTGCGGGGCATCCTCAAACGGAAGGTGGGGGAGCGTAAGGTCTCTAACATCCACCAGCTCTGTGATGTCGTCATGGACGAGTGGAAGAGGACTCCACTGGCAACCTGTGAAGCTTTGGTGAACTCCATGGGGTCAATTTATCAAGCTCCATACGGAGCTTGATGCCCCGTGTTTCCGGCGAGCCTTCAGGCTTGCCGGAAACAGAAGTTATGAAGCAGCAGTCTAAAGACCGCTGCTCCATAACCTGTCTGCCTGCTCTGAGGTGGCGGACAGAAATTAACCCGATCGGATATGATCAGTTTAATTGACACCCCCTGCTAGCGGTCGATTGGCCGCAAATCTGCAGGGGGCAGTATTGCACCAGCAGTTCACAAGAACTGCTGGTGCAATGATAAATGCTGACAGCGTATGTTGTCGGCATTTATCGATGTGCAGCGGACATAATACCAATAAGAAAACAAGATGTCTGCATAACAGTGCTCAGGTCCGGTTAATAAAGCAATTAAATCCCCAAGGTTAATGTGATACCAGTACCTGATAAGCCTTAAGGGCCTTGTTCTAATTACAGCCGGCAGATGGTTACCATAGCAACCATAACAAACATCACGGCCCCCAATCATGGGTAAGGCATAATATGGTCAGTCAATAGTACTAGAACACAGAGGAACGCCCAGCCCCCAGCCAGTAAAGCCAACCACACAGCAATAAATACAGAATGTGTAAAATACCCAAATGTAACATCTATCACATATAACGTAGCTGCATAAATGTAGGAACAAAAATGGCCAGAGTAAATAAAAATAGCCGTATGGCTGGTACGCAATACCACACTCAAGTACTATGCAGGACAAAGTAGTAGCGCTCTCAGCACAGCCGAACACAGTCCGGTATGGAGGTGTGTCATTGGGAGCCAATCAGGGGCTAGATTCCACTGTACGTGGTGTCCCCCCAGAAACATGCATAAAGCAGGGTATAAAATACAAACACATGGCATCATAGTTTACAGTATAATGGCTGGTACTCAAAACTGCATACAGTGCCGATATGGTGCATATCAGTGATCCCAGTGTAGCCGGGCTAAGTCCGGTATAGAGGCGTGTCATAGAAGGACAATCAGGTGGCTAGACTCCAGGGTATGTGGTGTACTAGCAAATTATATAGTGGAACAGCCTCGCACCGGGGATCTAAACGCTAGCTATAATAGACCCAGAATATAGATCAGTGCAAGAACTAATATTAAAGGAAAAACTAATATTAATATTAATATTAAGCAATACGTATTACTCCCGGGGGGGAGGGGGGGAAGCCCCTAATATCCAATGGGAAATTAATAGTTGATATGGAGGGGGCTACAAGTATACCGAAACACCATGTTCAATAAATTCCTATGTAACGTACAACTGTATAAAAATACAGTCAAAAGTTGTCAAGGCAACTAAGTGTGAGTCCTGGTAAACCCCTTATGTGGTATATACAGGGAGTGCAGAATTATTAGGCAAATGAGTATTTTGACCACATCATCCTCTTTATGCATGTTGTCTTACTCCAAGCTGTATAGGCTCGAAAGCCTACTACCAATTAAGCATATTAGGTGATGTGCATCTCTGTAATGAGAAGGGGTGTGGTCTAATGACATCAACACCCTATATCAGGTGTGCATAATTATTAGGCAACTTCCTTTCCTTTGGCAAAATGGGTCAAAAGAAGGACTTGACAGGTTCAGAAAAGTCAAAAATAGTGAGATATCTTGCAGAGGGATGCAGCACTCTTAAAATTGCAAAGCTTCTGAAGCGTGATCATCGAACAATCAAGCGTTTCATTCAAAATAGTCAACAGGGTCGCAAGAAGCGTGTGGAAAAACCAAGTCGCAAAATAACTGCCCATGAACTGAGAAAAGTCAAGCGTGCAGCTGCCAAGATGCCACTTGCCACCAGTTTGGCCATATTTCAGAGCTACAACATCACTGGAGTGCCCAAAAGCACAAGGTGTGCAATACTCAGAGACATGGCCAAGGTAAGAAAGGCTGAAAGACGACCACCACTGAACAAGACACACAAGCTGAAACGTCAAGACTGGGCCAAGAAATATCTCAAGACTGATTTTTCTAAGGTTTTATGGACTGATGAAATGAGAGTGAGTCTTGATGGGCCAGATGGATGGGCCCGTGGCTGGATTGGTAAAGGGCAGAGAGCTCCAGTCCGACTCAGACGCCAGCAAGGTGGAGGTGGAGTACTGGTTTGGGCTGGTATCATCAAAGATGAGCTTGTGGGGCCTTTTCGGGTTGAGGATGGAGTCAAGCTCAACTCCCAGTCCTACTGCCAGTTTCTGGAAGACACCTTCTTCAAGCAGTGGTACAGGAAGAAGTCTGCATCCTTCAAGAAAAACATGATTTTCATGCAGGACAATGCTCCATCACACGCGTCCAAGTACTCCACAGCGTGGCTGGCAAGAAAGGGTATAAAAGAAGAAAATCTAATGACATGGCCTCCTTGTTCACCTGATCTGAACCCCATTGAGAACCTGTGGTCCATCATCAAATGTGAGATTTACAAGGAGGGAAAACAGTACACCTCTCTGAACAGTGTCTGGGAGGCTGTGGTTGCTGCTGCACGCAATGTTGATGGTGAACAGATCAAAACACTGACAGAATCCATGGATGGCAGGCTTTTGAGTGTCCTTGCAAAGAAAGGTGGCTATATTGGTCACTGATTTGTTTTTGTTTTGTTTTTGAATGTCAGTAATGTATATTTGTTATTGTTGAGATGTTATATTGGTTTCACTGGTAAAAATAAATAATTGAAATGGGTATATATTTGTTTTTTGTTAAGTTGCCTAATAATTATGCACAGTAATAGTCACCTGCACACACAGATATCCCCCTAAAATAGCTATAACTAAAAAACAAACTAAAAACTACTTCCAAAACTATTCAGCTTTGATATTAATGAGTTTTTTGGGTTCATTGAGAACATGGTTGTTGTTCAATAATAAAATTAATCCTCAAAAATACAACTTGCCTAATTATTCTGCACTCCCTGTATTATACAGGCAATCTAGCATATCATACACAAAACAAGGAGCAGAAGCCAGGAGGGAAGGAGCCTAATGTGGCAACGACATCTAGAAGAGTAAGGAGTCCAATCAGGTCATAGATATGAGCACCATGTAAAATCACAACAGCCCTGTTCCAGTAAGATAATGCTAATAAAGAGATAATTAGAGAGTTAATTACAGACTTAATTACAGAAAACAATGCCCACCTAAGTGAAAATTTAGGCAGTTCGGGGCCAGGGTACCCAATCTGTGGGTCCACCTCGCTTCTCTTTGTAGAAGAATTTTCCTTCTGTCTGGATAGAGGTGGTACGTGGTAGATTATCGTGTATTTCAAATCAATTACCATATGTCCTTTTTGGACGAAATGTCTTGCCACCGGTTGGTCCGATGTTACCTTCAGAGTGGCACTGCGTATAGATGACCTGTGATTAGACATTCGTGTCCTCAAGTTGTCAGTCATTTTTCCGACATAAAATAGGCCACAAGTACAATGGAGTAAGTACACAATATACGCGGTTGTGCACGTGAGTCGATATCTATGCTTGTACTTCATCTTCTTTGTGGGATAAGTGAAGTATGGTCCTGTCTGTAAGGTCATGCAACCAAGACATCTGAAGCAACCTGGTTTCATTTTATCCAACCAGGACTTCTTCTGATAGCAAAGACGGGGGTCCAATTTTACCAGCATATCCCTTAGCGATGTGGCTCTATGGAAGCCCATCTGTGGTGGTACCATATTTCTGAATGGCAATGCTGGATCACTCTTCACGATCTCCCAGTGCTTGTTAAAGAAATCCCTAAGGCATGATTTGTCGCTTGTGTACGTCGTCACAAAAGTGAGTTGTTCCTGTAGTTCATGAGTTCTGGAGGTGTCCAGTTCCATCAACTGTTGATCTAGGATCCTAGAGGGGTAACCTCTGTCCTGGAACCTTTTATACATTTCCTCCATCTGTTGCTGGGCTCTCTCCTCATCCGAGTTGTTTCTTTGGATCCTTTTAAATTGGGATTTAGGTGATGGTGGATGACCATTTACAAATGAGAGCAGAGAGTTCCTATCCGTCTCCTTTCTGTATATTGTACTTTCAGAAGGCTTCCATCTTTATATAACTGAAGTTCCAAAAAGTGAAACCTTCTGTCATCCGTCTCCATTTTGAACTTGAGTGCCAGATTGGCATTGTTCAGGTTATGAAACCATATGTCCAATGTTGCTCTGCTGCCCCTCCAGATTAGCACCAGATCATCGATGTAGCACCTGTAAAATAGTATGCGTTCGTCTTTAAACAATTCTGTATCATTGATTTCAAATTCTGCCATATATAAGTTAGCATAAGATGGGGCCACATTGGACCCCATTGCGGTCCACGTTCTCTGTAGATAAAATAGGTATTAAAAACGGAAGTAGTTCATAGAGAGGCAGAATTCCAGTAGGTTAATTAGAATCTCTACAGGGGGTCCTATAAAAGGATGCTTGCCAAGTTGTCTGTTTACTGCTTGTAGTCCCTCCTAGTGGGGAATCACCATGTAGAGGCTTGGCACATCTAGTGTGACAAGCAAGTCATCTTCCTCGAGAGGTGGTAGTGCTTTAATTGCTTTCAGTAGTGCCTGTGAGTCAAGAAGGAAGGATCCCATATTCCTCACCACCGGCTGTAGTAGTCCGTCGAGATATGTTGCAATAGGCTGTAGTATTGAATCTATTGCTGACACAATAGGTCTGCCGGGAGGTGAGATCAGGCTTTTGTGAACCATAGGCAAGGTGTATAGTACCGGGGTTCTCGGAAATGGTATAATCAAATAATCCAATGTCATTTTGTCCAGGTAGCCTTCATTGAAGACAGCAGTCAGGTAAATATCAATCTTCGCCTTGAAGCTTTTGACAGGATCTGCTTTAAGTTTTGTGTAGGTTTCAGTATCATTTAACTGCTTCATGATTTCTTCCTTGTAGTCCTCATAATTTTGCAGGACAATTTCACCCCCCTTATCCGCCTGGTAGATCACAATGTTGGTTTGTTGAATCAAATTCTTCAATGCAAGTCTTTCAACGCCACTGAGGTTGTTATGTGTTGTAGTGTTCACTTTGCTGATGTTAGCATCCATATTGGATTGCATAAGTCTTGCAAAGGTTTTGATGCTGGGGTTATTACTGACAGGGTCAAATTTTGATGGTGCCCTCAGTGGTTTATCCATTTCTTGTTTACTGGCAAAGAATTCCCTCAGTCTCATATTGCATAGAAATTTCTGTAGGTCAACATACAGTTCAAAGTCATCTGTTTTCTGTGTGGGGATAAAATAGTCCTTTATTCAAAATTTAATTTTCCGTATCCGTGAGAGTGTAAGAACTGAGGTTGATCACAATGTTGTCCTTCATTACCGCGGGGGTCTGGGAAGTTTTTGCTTTGTACCCCCCATGTCTGGGGTGGGGTCTCGGCCTCCCCATTTCTTGAACGTGTAATAACCCCTTGGACCTCAGGTGCTGTGTTAATTCTAGGCTGTGGGGCATTTTCTCCCTCTGAAGTCGATCCAGAACTGTCTACTGTTTGTATGTTCTTGGGTTTTCTGTAATATAATCTTTTCTGCCTCCCACCTTGGTCGTTCTGGTCTTGGGTTCAGCCATAGGTATACCCCTTTGTCCCTGTAGTCATTCGTGACCGCCTCAAGCTTGTTGTTCTTAAAATCGATAAGCTCCCCCTCATATGTTTTCACCTGTTCATTCAGTTTCTTGAGCCAGTCCTCTGTAGTGTCAAGTTGCAGTTTCTGTAAATTCTGGCCTTCATTTTTCTTGATTTTGATTTTAGTTTCTTGCAGTAGTCGACCCACCTCCTGTACTACCAGGAGTATGAGATCCAGTGAACATTTGTTCAAAATGTTGCACCAGCGTTCACAAAATGTCTTATTATTAAGTCCAAACGTGGGTATATTCTTTATACGAAATCCCCTTGGTACATAATTTTTCCTATAATATTCGGACAGGTATGTTCCATGAGTCAGGTCTTTCTCCCTTTAATTTAAGTAGATGTGTGTACAAATAGGTTGGGTTATTAGTCATAGGCCCAATAGTTAAGGCATCAAAGAGAATCTCCTTTGCATCCTCCTCTGTAAATTAAAATACAGTTGCCCCAGGGACGACATCCAGGGTATTGTCATTGTAGGTTGTTTCGCCCTCCATGTTTTCAGCAGTATGGTGTTCCTTCAATATAGTGCCAATGCGTGGAGCCCCTATTTGCAAAAGTGTGTGTCAATCCTGTATTCACAGGTGTTGCTCCAAAAAGGAAATTTTAAAAGTAACTTTGTAAGGCCAGCACTCACTGTTAATATTTCATCCACCCAGGGTGCTTCCATGATATTGATAGTGATAAAGAATGGGGATGCACTCGCCAGGATTTCCAAAGTTACATTTAATGTAACGTTTAGGGGTGTTACCCCTTCGTCAGACAATACAAAATAACAATCCACAACCTACTTACCACTGTGCCTTTTAAACTAACCTAAGTGAAACAATTCCAGGTCATCACCTGTGTTGCCACTCCCACTATCAGCAATCAACAGGTGAAATCCCCCCTGTCCTCCCAGTGTGTGTGTGAATATCTAATCATAGAAGCTAATAGTGAACACCAAGTGACCTATATACATGAAAGAACCATAAAGAAAACAAGATGTCTGCATAACAGTGCTCAGGTTCGGTTAATAAAGCAATGAAATCCCAATCTCCTTGGGGATTTCATTGCTTTATTAACCGGACCTGAGCACTGTTATGCAGGCATCTTATTTTCTTGTATTTAAGTATGCTACAAGCACCAGCATTTTAATAATTTCTGCCTGTCGAAACCTTCAGTCTCTATCATTCCCTTCAGTGGCTATGTGCATGGAAGTTTAAGGTCTCATGACTGCACCATCGGACGCGATCCCCTTTGCTTGTTTACATATGAGACCTCTGCAGCTTTGCATGCTGAATCAATGGTGCAGGGATTATACTCAGATATCACAGCTGATATACTTAAATCCCAACATTCAACTCTCTCTGTCCTGGTGGTTGGATCATCATCGGATTCTTCAAGGGGCCTCTTTTGTTAGTCCTTCCTGGACTGTGATTTCAACAGATGCAAGTCTAACAGGTTGGGGAGCTGTCTGTGGGTCTCTGATAGCACAAGGAGTTTGGAATCCTCAAGAGGCGAGGTTACCAATCAATATTTTAGAACTCTGTGCTATTTTCAGGGCTCTTCAGGCTTGGCCTCTATTAAAGAGAGAGTCATTCATTCTTTTTCAGACAGACAATATTACAACTGTGGCATATGTCAGTCATCAGGGGGGACTCGCAGTCCTTCAGCGATGAAAGAAGTATCTTGGATACTGTCTTGGGCTGAATCCAATTCCTGTCTAATTTCTGCAATACATATACCAGGTGTAGAGAATTGGGAAGTGGATTGTCTCATTCATCAGTCTTTACATCCAGGGGAGTGGTCTCTCCATCCAGATGTATTTTGTCAGATTGTACAGATGTGTGGTCTTCCCAAAATAGATCTGATGGCTTCCCATCTAAACCAGAAGCTTCCCAGATACCTTTCCAGGTCCAGGGATCCTTAGGCGGAGATGGTGGATGCATTAGCAGTTCCTTGGCTTTACCAACCTACTTACATTTTTCCGCCTCTAGTTCTTCTTCCAAGGGTGATCTCCAGGATCATAATGGAACAATCACATGTGTTTCTAATAGCGCCAGCATGACCTCACAGGTTCTGGTATGCGTATCTTGTCCGAATGTCCAGTTGCCAACCTGGGCCACTTCCTTTAAGGCCAGACCTTCTGTCTCAAGGGCTTTTTTTCCATCAGGAATAGATCTAAAATTGCTAAATTTCAAGGTATGGAAATTGAACGCTTAGTGCTTAGTCGTAGAGGTTTCTCTGACTCAGTGATTAATACTATGCTACAAGCTTGTAAGTCTGTTTAAAGGAAGATTTATTATAGGGTTTGGAAAACCTATATTTCATAGTTTTCTTCTCATAAATTCTCTTGGCATTCTTTTAGAATTCCTAGAATTTTACAGTTTCTTCAGGATGGTTTGGATAAAGGTTTGTCTGCAAGTACTTTGAAGGGACAAATCTCTGCTCTGTTTTATTTAATAGAAAGATTGCTAAACTTCCTGATAGTCACTGTTTTGTGCAGGCTTTGGTTCGTATCAAGCCTTGGTTTTGAAGGCTTTGCAGACTTCTCCATTTGAGCCTATGCATTCTTTGGATATTAAACTACTTTCTTGGAAAGTGTTGTTTCTTTTGGCAATCTCTTCAGCTAGAAGAGTTTCTGAATTGTCTGCTCTCTCTTGTGAGTCTCCTTTTCTGATTTTCCATCAGGATAAGGCTATTTTGCGGACTTTGTTTAAATTTCTTCCTAAGGTTGTGAATTTTAACAACATTAGTAGGGAAATTGTTGTTCCTTCCTTGTGTCCTAATCCTAAGAATACTCTTGAAAGATCTTTACATTCTTTGGATGTTGTAAGAGCTTTGAAATATTATGTTGAAGCTACTAAGGTTTTCAGGAAGACTTCTAGTCTATTTGGTTTTTTTTCTGGTCCTAGGAAAGGTCAGAAAGCCCCTGCCATTTCTCAGAAAGCCTCTGCCATTTCTTTGGCATCTTGGTTAAAACGTTTGATTCACAAAGCTTATTTGGAGACAGGACAGTCTCCACCTCCGAGAATTACAGCTCATTCTACTAGATCAGTCGCCACTTCTTGGGCTTTTAAGAATGAAGCTTCGGTTGATCAGATTTGCAAAGCAGCAACTTGGTCTTCTTTGCATACATTTACTAAATTTTACCAATTTGATGTATTTGCTTCTTTGGTAGAACAGTTCTTCAGGCTGCTGTCTCAGTTTGATTCTTCTGCTTATGGTTTAATTTTTTTTCTTGAAATGTATGTGAAATCTATTAGAAATATCTTAATTTTTTTGTGGATTTAATTTTTTCAGCAGAAATAGCTGTTTTTATTTTATCCCTCCCTTTCTAGTGACTCTTCCGTGGTCTTCCACATCTTGGGTTTTTCTATCCCATACGTCACTAGCCCCCTAATCTAATAAACTACCAATAGCCCTTAAAATTACTTTTTGTAGGGCATTGCCCTAAAGAAATCAGCTCTTTTAAATTAAAAATAAATAAAGTCCCCGCTAACAGTAAAACCCCCCACCCACCAAACCCCCCAAAATAAAAAAAACCCTAACACTAATAAACCTAAACTATCCATTGCCCCTAAAGGGGCATTTGTATGGGCATTGCCCTTAAAAGGGCATTCAGCTCTTTTTCAATGCCCTTAAAAGGGCATTCAGCTCTTTTGCAAATTGCCCAATAAACCCTAATCTAAAAAACAAAACAAAAAACCCAACACTAAAGCCCCAAATAGGTATTCATGGTTTCAGAAGTCCGGCACAGAAGGTCTTCTTCCGGTGGGTTCATCATCTTCATCCACAGCGAAGGAAGCACAGAGCGAAGGTCTGGAGCGGTCTTCCTAGATGTGGCTATCCTCGGCGGTGGTCATCTGTGGCGGCAGAGGCGGCGGTCTTCGCGGTGGCGTTGGTCCTCGGTGGCATAGAGGCTCGTCTTCATCCGATGTCCATCGTATACTGAATATTGAATGCAAGGTACCGCAATCAATTTGGGGTAATTTTGTATACAATAAAGAAAGAAAAATAAGGGTCAGTAGTCCTTATGAAAAGATAGGGATTTCAGCACACTCATTAACCAAGTACACTCCCAAATCAAAGGGATACTTAACAATTATAGAATTGCACATGTGATACTCAGCAGGGATAGTGGAAAATACTTGTAGACCACCATGTCTTTTTTTTTATTTTTTATTTTTTTTATTGAGGATTTTTTATAATGACATCATAAAAATATGACATACACATTTTATAGAACATAACAATGATTGTCTCAACAACAATATGACAAATAAAAAGGAAACATATGGGGGGGGCGGAGCCGGTAGCGGTTAAGATGGCCGCGTAATCTCCGAGCTCCGTGTAAGCCTGCAACAGTTAGAGGCAAAAATGCCATCAATTCAAGGCTGAATAACACAAAATGGTACAAAATAGCTCCTGTATACCGGCTGAACCCTAAAAAAACAAGCCTTCCTGAGGACACCACTGCCATTCTATATCAGGACCGCACCCGGAGGCATAGAGACATTATGGCGCAGCACAGTGTGAGCAAATAGTGAGTGGACTAAGCTCGACTATCGCATCTGTCTGCAAGTTCCAAAGTGCGATCAGCTGGATTACAGTTACAAAGGCAACCGGGTCTCATCGATCTAACCGGCAGCTAAATGTGGATGCTTATAGTTACACTGAAGATTCTTATGAGCAGAGAGAAGGCACCGGATCAATCCAGGTAAACGGCTGCATAGTACTTGTATTAACAGCTTGAAAATGGCACACAGCGGGGTCAATATTTGATAAAAAAAGCTCCCAGAGAAGCAGTTTAACACACTCTAACTTGTACATAAGACTGAATTAGGCCCTTGAAGCCTGCTCCCACACAAGATAATAACTCAGCTAGCAGAGCGTAACGCACTACGCAGTTACAAATAATTCTACTCATCACAAAGAATAGAACATAAGGCTGCACTACTGATATCTTTGTACCATAACCTACAAACAACCAAAGGACAGAGTGTGGACCCCTACATATATCTAGATCTTTTGGTTATATGCAATATTTAATGACAGCGATTGTGTTGCTACTGCAGCGTACAAAATCTATAAAATACACCAGACCAGTTTTTTTTTGAGACACCAAATGGCTTCAAAAAGAAACGCCAGAACAGACAGACCGTCTAAGCCCTCAATAAGTAAAATTTCTTCTGTGGCCTCTTATTTTAATCCCTCTGAGGGCTCTGGCAGTTTGAACATTTCTTCCTCCCCACCAGCAATGACCACTCCACAATCACAATTACAACATACTGACCCTCAACCACCCGAGGTACATATTCCTTCAAGCATACTATCCACCCTGCCATCCAAGCAAGATATGGCGGACATCGTCCGTGCATGTGTCAGGGAGGAACTGGCAGACCTAAAGCAAGGCATTAACGCAATTGGGTTTAGAGTGGAGGCCTTAGAGGATAGTAATGATACTATTAGAGAAGATGTAGAAAGTCTACAATCTCAAGTGGATGCATTTACTTCTAATATAGAGGCCCTACACTCTAAAATCGAAGATTTAGAGAATAGAAGTAGAAGGAAGAATCTTAGGATAAGAGGGGTACCTGAGTCTGTTTTACCCAAAGATTTACCCACATTTTTACCTGCTCTGTTTCAACACCTTAAGGGTGATTCATCTAAAGAAGAGATCCCATGGGACAGGGCGCATACAGCTTTGAGAGCTAGGCCTCCTGATTCTGCTCCTCCCAGGGACATCATCATAAAATTGAAAAATTACAGAGATAAAGAAGAACTCCTCAACCTTTCACGGAGAAACCAACCGATTAGATTTAGAGGCACCGTGCTACAATTTTATGCAGATCTTTCACAAAGGACATTGCAAAAGCGTAAAGAATTTTCACAGTTGACACAACTTTTACGCAATAAACGGATCCCATACAGATGGGGGTTTCCTACACATTTGCTGGTTATTCATGAAGACAGGAGAGTAATTTGTGATGATATAACTGAGGCCACAAAATTCTGTGAAATCCTTCACCTGGATCCTCCAGATTTGAATATTCCCTCCTCCTCAGCACCAACAACATACAAGAGAAGTCCCGAAACAACTGGTCCCTTACTCCAGCCAAGCCCCAGAAGCGCCCCTCTGCAGCACGAAATCTAGAAATCGGCAAATGATATATCCTTGGAACTAATCTTCTTAATGCTATTAGACCTCCCTGTCTTACGGCCTATGTTCTTGTCGTTTGCAGTTTACAAGCCTCCTATAACAGCAAGATGTTGTTCACATGATCTCAAGAAACATATCTTATCTTGGACATAGGATTTGTGAGTATGATTATAGTTAATGTAAGTTATCACATTGCCCATTATTCCCTAAACAGACATTACTTAAGTCACATAAATAGACTCTGGACACTGGGACATGGAACTTATCTTATATATAGTAATACACAACAGCACTGTTGCTGCCCCGTAATTCTTCAAAGAGCTAATGTATGTTACATATCTTTTCAGCATAGCCAATGAGCCAGATTGAATAGGCTTACATTTACTTTTTCCCCTTTATTTTAATTTTTTATTGTTACATTGGTGTAAAGGTTTATATTTATGCCTGCACTAATGGTTTGTACATTGTATTCTATGCTGGTTTTTAGACTGCGTAAGTCGAGAAATGTACGTTCTTATTTTCTTTTCTACAGTTATACTTGTTATGTTATTGTTTACAGGTTACCAATGTTACTGTGTGGAACAATATGGTACTATTGCTTGAGATATGCATGTTCTATTTTAATAAGATCTGCGCACACAATTATTAACAATGTTCTCTAAACAAACAATATTTCCTCTTTCCATAGTAACCCAAAATGTGAAAGGTTTTCTCTCACCATGTAAAAGATCAAAAGCATTATCAGACCTATACAAGAGAAAAGCGGACATACTATTTTTGCAGGAAACGCACTTTAAAAACTTGCAGATCCCTAAATACTTTGGTAAACACTACACACAGCACTTTCATAATACAGCATCAACAAAACACTGTGGCGTGAGCATTCTACTGCGCAAACATATTCCATTTACTGTTCTACAAATAGCTAAAGATACCGAGGGCAGATTTCTGGGTATCACTGGTCTAATGTGTGGAAGACCTATTACATTAATTAATGTTTATGCCCCTAATATACAACATATGCCATTCTTTAAAACCATGTTCCGGAAATTACTAGATATCTCTAAAGGCCCAATTTTTCTCGGAGGAGATTTTAATTTCCCATTTAATCCTTCTGTGGATACCTCCAACCCCCAACCGAGAACTCCGAAACGCACATTAGCGGCGTAATTATGGAAATCCCTGAGAGATTACAATCTGTATGACATATGGAGATTCATACATCCCATCACAAAGGATTATACCTTTTACTCCCATCCATCGCAATCTTATAGTAGAATAGATTATTTGTTAACAAATCAAGAGGGACTTTCACTGATAACCAATTCTACTATTGCCCCTACGTCTTGGTCCGATCCCTCGGCCGTTATAGTGCAAATTAAATGGCCTAATACTCCCACTAACCCTTTCCAGTGGAGGCTAGACGACACATTATTAACCCACCAACCCTTCACAGAACATATCACCAAAATACTAGAAGAATACTTTCAAATTAATACCAACTCTGTAGAGGACCCATTTGTGGTGTGGGAGGCTCACAAATGCACCCTTTGGGGAGAATTTATAAAATATAAAGCTCATATCCAAAAAACCTCCAGGCAGAACTACTCCACACTTACAGCTAAACAGGCACAACTAGATTTCTCACGTAAAAAAGACCCTAAAAATACTATCATTTTACAGGAAATAAAGAATACCAAGGAACAACTGGATACATTTCTAGCTCTCGAACACCAGAAAATACTGTAAAATTAAAACAAAAATTCTATCATGAAAGTAATAAAGCAGGGAAAATGCTGGCCAGGACCCTAAGGCGAACAAGACTAATTTTTTCATGAGCTTAAAACACCACAAAACACTCAAGTTTACACTACCCCAGATATATTGGACCAGTTTTTTCAATACTATTCCTCCCTATATAACCTGCCAGACTATCCTCCCGAAACCGAATTATCCTCAAAAGACTTAATTCAAAAATATTTGGACACATGTAACCTCCCCTCACTGTCCTCTGAACAAAGGGAATCACTAGAATCCCCAATATCTGCGAATGAAATTTTATTAGCCATTAAAGATCTGGCACCAGGTAAGAGCCCAGGCCCAGACGGCTTCACTGCCAAATACTATCAGATCTTTGCCCCAATTTTTACCCCAATTCTACTTAATCTATATAATAATGTATCCTTTGCCAATCACTTCCCATCCACTATGTTAATGGTGCATATTATAGTTCTTCCAAAACCAGGGGAAACTCCGGATACCCCACCCAATTTTCGTCCTATATCACTGTTAAACACTGACGTGAAACTTTATGCAAAAATTATGGCAGGTCGCCTGAATAAACTACTCCCACAACTGATACATCGCAATCAGGTAGGCTTTACACCCTACAAGAAAATAAAACAATTAGAGACCAGCGCAAAATGAATTGAATACAAACACCTATATATAAGGAAGATTCCCAATATTACTTCCAAAAGGAGAAAAATTTAAATACAATACAAAATATAAGTGCGCAAAGTGGATGCTAAAGTAAACAATTAAAAAGGGGGTTTTAAAATAAACTCAGAATTCTGAATGTTTGACCATGTGCAAAAATGTAATATATTCAAATGCAGAGAGGTTTTTTATAGGTCCTCACACCAAAGGGTTAAAATTAATTCCCATATACTTCGATTAAATTAAATTAGTGGTGAATACAAACGTGAAACAAACCACATATGATTAAAATATATATTGTATTTTATAATGCTTAAAACATGAAATAAACAATTTGAAAATACTCTTTCTAAAATTATGAATCTAACATTTACGGCTAGATTTGGAGTTTTGTCGGTAACGACCCGAAAAACTAACGCCGGCTTTTTTCTGGCCGCAGCATAAAAATAACTCTGGTATTGAGAGTCCACATAAAGGCTGCGTTAGGCTCAAAAAAGGAGCGTAGAGCATTTTTAACGCAGCTTCAACTCTCGATACCAGAGTTGCTTACGCAAGCGGCCAGCCTCAAAAACGTGCTCGTGCACGATTCTCCCATAGGAAACAATGGGGCTGTTTGAGCTGAAAAAAAACCTAACACCTGCAAAAAAGCTGCGTTAAGCTCTAACGCAGCCCCATTGTTTGCTATGGGGAAACACTTCCTACGTCTGCACCTAACACTTTAACATGTACCCCGAGTCTAAACACCCCTAACCTTACACTTATTAACCCCTAATCTGCCGCCCCCGCTATCGCTGACCCCTGCATATTATTATTAACCCCTAATCTGCCGCTCCGTAAACCGCCGCTACTTACATTATCCTTATGTACCCCTAATCTGCTGCCCTAACATCGCCGACCCCTATATTATATTTATTAACCCCTAATCTGCCCCCCACAACGTCGCCTCCACCTGCCTACACTTATTAACCCCTAATCTGCCGAGCGGACCTGAGCGCTACTATAATAAAGTTATTAACCCCTAATCCGCCTCACTAACCCTATAATAAATAGTATTAACCCCTAATCTGCCCTCCCTAACATCGCCGACACCTAACTTCAATTATTAACCCCTAATCTGCCGACCGGAGCTCACCGCTATTCTAATAAATGTATTAACCCCTAAAGCTAAGTCTAACCCTAACACTAACACCCCCCTCAGTTAAATATAATTTTAATCTAACGAAATTAATTAACTCTTATTAAATAAATTATTCCTATTTAAAGCTAAATACTTACCTGTAAAATAAATCCTAATATAGCTACAATATAAATTATAATTATATTATAGCTATTTTAGGATTAATATTTATTTTACAGGTAACTTTGTATTTATTTTAACCAGGTACAATAGCTATTAAATAGTTAAGAACTATTTAATAGCTAAAATAGTTAAAATAATTACAAATTTACCTGTAAAAGAAATCCTAACCTAAGTTACGATTAAACCTAACACTATACTATCAATAAATTAATTAAATAAACTACCTACAATTAACCTAACACTACACTATCAATAAATTAATTAAATACAATTCCTACAAATAAATACAATTAAATAAACTTGCTAAAGTACAAAAAATAAAAAAAGAACTAAATTACAAAAAATAAAAAAATATTTACAAACATAAGAAAAATATTACAACAATTTTAAACTAATTACACCTACTCTAAGCCCCCTAATAAAATAACAAAGCCCCCCAAAATAAAAAAATGCCCTACCCTATTCTAAATAACTAAAGTTCAAAGCTCTTTTACCTTACCAGCCCTGAACAGGGCCCTTTGCGGGGCATGCCCCAAGAAGTTCAGCTCTTTTGCCTGTAAAAAAAAAATACAATACCCAAGCCCCCCAACATTACAACCCACCACTCACATACCCCTAATCTAACCCAAACCCCCCTTAAATAAACCTAACACTAAGCCCCTGAAGATCTTCCTACCTTGTCTTCACCTCACCGGGTTCAACGATCTGTCCAGAAGAGCTCCTCTAATGTCCTGATCCAAGCCCAAGCGGGGGGCTGAAGAGGTCCATGATCCGGCTGAAGTCTTCATCCAAGCGGGAGCTGAAGAGGTCCATGATCCGGATGAAGTCTTCTATCAACGGCATCTTCAATCTTCTTTCTTCCGGATCCATCTTGCAGACCTCCGACGCGGAACATCCTGCTGGCCTGACGGACTAACGACGAATGACGGTTCCTTTAAGGGACGTCATCCAAGATGGCGTCCCTCGAATTCCGATTGGCTGTTTTTTTACAGGCAAAAGAGCTGAACTTCTTGGGGCATGCCCCGCAAAGGGCCCTGTTCAGGGCTGGTAATGTAAAAGAGCTTTGAACTTTAGTTATTTAGAATAGGGTAGGGCATTTTTTTATTTTGGGGGGCTTTGTTATTTTATTAGGGGGCTTAGAGTAGGTGTAATTAGTTTAAAATTGTTGTAATATTTTTCTTATGTTTGTAAATATTTTTTTATTTTTTGTAACTTAGTTCTTTTTTATTTTTTGTACTTTAGCAAGTTTATTTAATTGTATTTATTTGTAGGAATTGTATTTAATTAATTTATTGATAGTGTAGTGTTAGGTTAATTGTAGGTAATTGTAGGTAGTTTATTTAATTAATTTATTGATAGTATAGTGTTAGGTTTAATTGTAACTTAGGTTAGGATTTCTTTTACAGGTAAATTTGTAATTATTTTAACTATTTTAGCTATTAAATAGTTCTTAACTATTTAATAGCTATTGTACCTGGTTAAAATAAATACAAAGTTACCTGTAAAATAAATATTAATCCTAAAATAGCTATAATATAATTATAATTTATATTGTAGCTATATTAGGGTTTATTTTACAGGTAAGTATTTAGCTTTAAATAGGAATAATTTATTTAATAAGAGTTAATTTATTTTGTTAGATTTAAATTATATTTAACTTAGGGGGGTGTTAGTGTTAGGGTTAGACTTAGCTTTAGGGGTTAATACATTTATTAGAATAGCGGTGAGCTCCGGTCGGCAGATTAGGGGTTAATAATTGAAGTTAGGTGTCGGCGATGTTAGGGAGGGCAGATTAGGGGTTAATACTATTTATTATAGGGTTAGTGAGGCGGATTAGGGGTTAATAACTTTATTATAGTAGCGCTCAGGTCCGGTCGGCAGATTAGGGGTTAATAAGTGTAGGCAGGTGGAGGCGACATTGAGGGGGCAGATTAGGGGTTAATAAATATAATATAGGGGTCGGTGGTGTTAGGGGCAGCAGATTAGGGGTACATAAGGATAACGTAGGTGGCGGCGCTTTGCGGTCGGCAGATTAGGGGTTAATAAGTGTAGGTAGGTGGAGGCGACGTTGTGGGGGGCAGGTTAGGGGTTAATAAATATAATACAGGGGTCGGCGGTGTTAGGGGCAGCAGATTAGGGGTACATAAGGATAACGTAGGTGGCGGTCGGCAGATTAGGGGTTAAAAAAAATTATTCGAGTGTCGGCGATGTGGGGGGACCTCGGTTTAGGGGTACATAGGTAGTTTATGGGTGTTAGTGTACTTTAGAGCACAGTAGTTAAGAGATTTATAAACCGGCGTTAGCCCAGAAAGCTCTTAACTACTGACTTTTTTCCTGCAGCTGGAGTTTTGTCGTTAGATGTCTAACGCTCACTTCAGAAACGACTCTAAATACCGGAGTTAGAAAGATCCCATTGAAAAGATAGGATACGCAATTTACGTAAGGGGATCTGCGGTATGGAAAAGTCGCGGATGAAAAGTGAGCGTTAGACCCTATTTTGAGTGACTCCAAATACCGGCGGTAGCCTAAAACCAGCGTTAGGAGCCTCTAACGCTGGTTTTCACGGCTAACGCCAAACTCCAAATCTAGGTCTTATTTATTTAATACAATTGATAGTGACCGGCCCTAACTTATAAAACACATCTAAATTAATAACACATCTAAATTAATACCACATAAATTGATAAAAGGACAAATATGATCACAAAATAAAGTGTAAGTTTTAAGGACTCAGATGGAAACTTTGTAATTAGTCCCAAAAGGAAAGTCCCAAACGATGTCCTTCCCAAGCTTTCCACAAAAGCACAATGCACGATGATAAGCAAGAAAAATCTTCTGATTCCTCCCAGCTGGTCCTGAGCAGCGTCTAGGTGGGAGACAGAAGCGTCCACTTGAAATTGGTGTATATAGTTTATACAACAAACAAATATCAGTACTTACACATAGGTACTGAAAGATCAGCGCCACACCCGATTCTCATCAAACACAGGTGTCCCAGTGTGTATAGGATCCACACAGGCTCTTCTCACAGCCTTAACACCAGCTCACTACAGAGAGTAGCCCAGAGTGATGTAAAAATCAAGGCGCCAAAACACCTATAAAAAACCTCTCTGCATTTGAATATATTAAATTTTTGCACATGGTCAAACATTCAGAATTCTGAGTTTATTTTAAAACCCCCTTTTTAATTGTTTACTTTAGCATCCACTTTGCGCACTTATATTTTGTATTGTAAAGGCTTTACACCCTACAGAGAAGCCAGGGACAATACTATTAAAATACAAACTCTGATAGATCATTCAGTAAAAGCCAAAGTCCCAACAATCTTCGCGTCCTTGGACGCGGAGAAAGCTTTTGATCGGTTAAATTGGAATTTTCTTGAATTAATTTTAATCAAATTTGGTTTCCCAGATAACTTTATTTCAAAGATAATGTCCCTCTACACCATCCCTAACGCAAAAATTAGCCTAAACGATTCGTTATCACCAGCCTTTGCCATATGCAATGGCACACGGCAGGGATGCGCTTTATCCCCGTTGCTATTTGCCTTGGCCATGGAAGCCTTGGCAGCTAGGATTAGAGACAACCCAAAAATCACAGGCATAACAATACAAGAAAAAGCCTATACAGTATCCATGTATGCAGACGATGTCTTTTTGACCATTACTAACTCTTCCACCTCTATGCTTGAATTGCACTCGGAATTTCAAATTTATGGTAGGCTTTCTAATTTTAAGATCAATGCCGCTAAATCAGAATTTATGGGGGTAAATGTAACGGATCTTGAGATTGATTATATAAAATCCACTTACCACTTTAAATATCAGAAAAGCTCACTGAAATATCTGGGTATCCAAATTACAAATAACCCGCAACTGATGTACACAGCTAATTATATCCCTCTATTAAATAATATACAACAAGAGCTACAATCCTGGCGACATAAAACCTTGTCATGGCTGGGTAGATTACATGCAATTAAAATTACCATTTTACCCAAAATACTGTACATCTTTCAAACTGTCCCAATAACGTTACCTAGAGGCTTCCTCGCTAAGATTCAAAACGTGTTGAATACCTTTTTATGGCAACATAAACGCCCTAGAATAGCTAAAGCGATAATATACCGTTCTAGATTAAAGGGAGGATTGGGCATGCCAAATCTTCACTATTACTATATAGCAAGTACACTAACCCGAATCATTGACTGGTGTAAACATGGCACACATAAAGAGTGGGTAACACTAGAACACGACCTAGCACAAAATTCACAACTGGGAGCCAGCTGCTTGATTCCGCACATTCACAGGGTCCTGCACTACTCCACCTCCACACTGACTAAGCATACGCTTAAAATATGGGATAAATGTGTCAACAATTCCCCAGGGATTTCTGGAATCCCATCACCATTGACTCCTCTGAAACACAATCCAGAGGTGTTAATGTAATTCCCTACTCCATATGAAAGGGACTTATCCGATGTCATACCATGTAGCTTGGCCATGGAAAACAAAGCCCTTAAACCAAAAGATGAACTACAAGTAACGTTTGGTAATTACTTTATACCTTGGTTTAGATATTTTCAACTGTCACATTATCTAACTACACACACCAAACGTACCCAATTTTACAGATCCTTATCCCCTTTTGAATCTATATGTAAAGCTGATACGTATACAAAAGGCTCCCTTTCACTGATATATAAACTATTACTTGACCACCATTCTAGAGAACTACCGACATATACTAGTAAATGGGCAGAAGAGCTACAAACGCCTATATCTCATGAACAATGGAACAGGATATTTAGTAATATGAGCACACATACGTCATCTATAGCACAACTAGAGTTGAATCTAAAACTAATGCTTAGATGGTACTATACCCCAGTAAGATTAGCTACTATACACAGACTAAGAAATAATAAATGCTGGAGAAAGTGGGGGAAATAGGAGATTATCAACACATATGGTGGACTTGCCGCAATATCAACCAGTACTGGAGGGAAATGCAGCTGGTAATTAAACAAGTAATTAATATTGACCTCCCCCTAGAACCTACCATATTTTTATTTAATAACTTACCCAAAATTAAATGTAAACTCAGACAAAGGCTACTGATTATTTTACTAAATTGTGCTAGGCGACTCATCCCAAGGAAGTGGAAGTCAGTGGAAGTCCCCTCGGTTAGAGAATGGCGGACTCTAGTCACCAATACATTAGCAATGGAAAAATACCAATACACTAACACAAAGAGATTGGATGATTTCCTTGGGATCAATTTTATATGGGAAGAATATTGTAATTCGATACAACAGAGCGGGCACACTAGCTTATAGGCTGTGAGATACTTAGAATATATACTTTTATACAAATTTTTACTTAAACCGTGATCAGAAGGAGTAAATGGTGTTTAGTTAAGACCTGCATACTATTAAGCAATATGTCGAATAGGAAATTTTTTTCCTTTCTTTTCCTTTTTATTTAATAAATATAGACGACAACTATAGGGATCATTACTGACACAATTTTGTCCATCTCAATGTTAACTATTCCCTTACTGTGAGACAATAGTATTATTGTAACCGGTTTTGTTTGGTTGTTTAACTTTGTATGCAATTTTACTTTCAATAAAAGAAAATTTTGAAAAAAAAAAAAAAAGAGAGTTGGGGAAATATCAGCGGGTAAGCACCGCTATATGGATAATTTTTCTATGTAGCAATATTATTATACTTGAGCTATGTGATGAAAATAATTAGAAATTATATGATGAGGATAATAAGAGTAGCAATGGAAATAGCAATGGTCAACTGCAATGGGGGGGCGGAAGACCATAGAAATGTTAATTGACTAGGTCAATTAGTTATCATAATATAATGCGTGGCGTACAGCACTAAACTATATGAGAGTTAAGTATGCTTTGTAGTGAATATCAAGATAAAGCAGGGACAGCTCCGATCCAGTGAGGATGGGATTATCTATAGAGCATTAATGCAGCATCTCCCCTCAGGGATGTTGTCACCACTGGACACAGACGGTTAAGTGATGGTGGATATGACCCGCCCACAAATGCAGGGCGGGAAAGGGTGGGGGGAGATACAGTTGGTGAAGGAATATTATAGGACCTAATGCCCCTATATATTAGAAACCTGAGGATATTATAGTATATAAAAGTATATGGGGATAAAGGTGCTATAGAATGTAGTTGCTAATGTTTGCAATGTAAGCCCAGTGGGGCGTGGGCAGGGGGCAAAAGAAACATTAAACGTAGGTAAGATCTGTCTCCATAAAACTAAAATTCTGTGATTTGCAATAGTACACTGGCTATTACAGTAAAAATAGTAAGACTATGATAAGTATTATAACCTGTGCTAATAGAGTAAATTGTAACAAGAAAAGAAAAATAGGGTTAAGTGGCATTAAATGTCTACATTACAGATAACTTGTGCTCATTCAGGGTTAGCATCAATCACTATCTAAACGTACTTACATTTGCTGATAGCATAATATCAAAGATAATATGGAGGGCAAATAACCTAAAGTTATAGGAATATTTACAATCAAATAGTTAGAACTCTTAACCTGCCATGGGTTTAAAGTTCAACATTACACCTTGGCTTGTGCAGTAAAAGATCTTAAACACATATTCAAACTTGTGAAGACTAGTTGAACTCTAAATCTTATTATCAGAGGGGCATTCATAAGAGAGAATATCAGCAAGGATCATATGGCAATGGAGTGTTTAAGATTTATAAGCTAGTACACCAACATAGTGAAACTTCTAAAGAGGACGTTCCTTAATACAGATGTCTACAATAGTAAACCTCTATCAGCTATAGTTATTTTAGCTATAGAGTGGAGTATAAAATGGGTTTATAAGTGCCTCGTACTATCTACACTAGGCAGGGCTTCATGAGGGACACAGTTTAACCAAAAAAGAAATGATAAATGTCTACATAACAACTAACTGTCCTATATCTAAGGTAAGACAACATAATAAATTCAACTGGAGAATGTTATTGAATTGGAGCGCAGGTATGGTTAAAGCCAGCCCAGTACAAAAAGCTATACCTATCTTAAGGCACCACAGCCCTGGCTTTTCCCATGTAGATTATAGTACTGTCAGCCCCATTCAA
Source organism: Bombina bombina (assembly GCF_027579735.1). Classification (NCBI taxonomy): domain Eukaryota; kingdom Metazoa; phylum Chordata; class Amphibia; order Anura; family Bombinatoridae; genus Bombina; species Bombina bombina. Next base: position 188,272,349 of record NC_069506.1, on the reverse strand, counting down.
TAGTTGTGAAATAACTTGTGCTCATTCAGGGTTAGTATCCGTCATTATCTGCTTACATCTGCTTATAGCATAATATCAAAAATAATATGGAGGGCAAATAGCCAAAGTTGGAGGAATATCTACAGTCAAAATAGTTATAACGCTTAACCTGCCCTGAGTTTAAAATTTAATATTACACCTTGGCTTGTACAATAAAAGATCTTAAACGCACATTCAAGAATGCACCACAACCATAATAGCAACACAAAAAGTAAAACACAGGAAGTATGCAAATTTCCAATAATAATTAAAAGTTTTGTACATCGACTGAGTCATAGATATAGCATTACCTTATAGGCTAAGGGTTATTTAAGACATACCTAAAAACATATGTAATTAAACTAGCGTATTTAAGGAAGTCTATCAGCAGATGAATTTAAATCAAAACATACAAAATATATATGAGTCAGATAAGATCTATCTGAATCTAGCACCTGCTATATTTAGCATTTCGTGAGCTATTGGTGTCGCAGTAATGTAAATAAAATAAATTAGCTGCTCACTATAGAAAATATAGTCTAACATTACAGAGGCACATTTCTTCTAATTTAAACATTATAGCATGTGTTCTATGTCTGAAGATGGGATAGGTTCATGTAGATAACCCCTGTTATTGAGCATGTAATATCAAATATATGTGTATAATAAACAAAGAACCTAAAATGTGTGATAAATTTGTGCGAATTGTGAGGAACTGTAAAGCTGCAGAAGGAGCCTAATTAACATTATAAGTGGAGGTAAATATAATCTAACCATGGTAGCATCGAGCAACATGCAATATGATAAACTATACGTCAACAGCATAAATTACCAGTTTTGCCAGATACTATATAGGTAAAAATAGAATACTGCAGTTAAATAAATAAAGAGGAACTGTCTAAATCTGTCTGGTAAACAAAAGGGATCCCAGGGCAAAAATTGCGTTCAAAGTTGGAAAGTAAGTTTTAAGTCTTTTGCAGTAATGAGCTAATCGATTCACCAATATTCACTTTCTGAGGAACTTAAAAAAAAAAAAACTTATGGGGAGCTCCATTCAAGAAGCTTATCCCTCTAGTGCTGTGGTCGGCCAAGCCGAGAGATCCATGAGATTGATTCAGTAGAGCTGACAATGAAGTATCAAACAGTCTGACTGCGTTACGGATGTTCTGTTAACTGACACGGGGCAATCAGGCAGGTAAGAGGATCAGCCTCCCGGATCGAAAGGGCCTTTCAGTAAATTGATGGGATGTATGTTATTTATCTTACGGACCTCTGTACTCCGCAGGATCTGTTCTGGTGAGACTGCACAGCTCCTTATAGATACTGCCTGTACATGGCACATATGTTTTACCATTATCGGTTGAAGCGCACCTCCCTGCGGCCCTATCTTCCATGTCTCCTACAGAAGCATGGCGTGGCACAGGCATCGCTTTGTGTGCTGTCATAATTTGCCGTTCATTACTGGCCTCATTAGTTGGTGGGTGTAGAGCATACGGTGCTATAGGTGTCAAACTTTGCCTGCGGACATTTGCTTCTTCAATGTGAGTATCGCTCTCACGCTGTGACTCATTAGTTCCTTTGTTGGCAGCCTTTAGTTGTGCGACTTGCGTAGTCTGGGCCTGTATTGTAACGGTCTCTCTCACCGCCATCTTGTCTGCGTCTTCCTCCATCCGAGCGCATGATGCTCTAATTGTAAGCATAAGGTCAGTATGCTTAATCTGCATCTGCCATGCAAGCTCCAAAAGCAGTGCCCATATTTCTTCCATGTTTAGCGAGTACTTAGCTTTAGTTGTGATTAGAGTGAAAGCAGGTCAGCTCCAATGGAAATATGGCCGTGTAACTAGTCGCTAAAATCATGAAGTCTCCAATTTTCACTTTAGGGTGCTCTTTAGTTGTGAAACAGTCATTGGCGATCAAAATTCCAGGATAACATGTACTTTTGGTTTTAAATATGGATTTAATTTGGTCACAAACAGGGAGCTCCAAAGGAACACGTCTGGCTCCCTCGGCTGCTGGCTCCGCCCCCCGACCACCATGTCTTTTAAAGCACAGGAAATTTATTAAATACACAGATTAAAAGAATTTAAAGAGAAAAACAAAAATACAAAACAAAATTAATTAGACTTAAATTAGACTGTTGACTGCCTCGCGCTGCCAACATTCTTTTGAGGATGTGTGCGCAACTGCCAATGGCGACGGATGCGTTACAAACGCGATTATAGTATAGGTAGGATTTCAATGGATTTTGTATGGGCTAACAGTTACATTACATTTTACAGTTGGACATGTATTTCTTTTGCAGTGGCTTTCCTTATGTGGGGACATTTGCTGAAGGCCTACTGGTGTTTTGAGGGTGAGGCCATGATGGGGCGAGGTTGGAAGGCCTGTGAGTGGAGTTGATGTGCCATGAGTGAGGTCAGGGCAGTCTATGGGCAGAGTAAGGCACAGTTGTGGGGAACCTGAGCAATGTTGTAGTGGGCAAATGAAGGCCAATCACATTTGCGGGTGGTGCATGGGAGGGCATCCATTATGCAGGAGAGTCTAGTGCCCCCCCCCCCCCCCTTCGACACCACTTCCTATTTGGAATTGTTTAACTGATTAAAGATATCTCTCTCACATCGGTCTCTCCTCCATAAAATATAAAAAAGATACATACTTATGAATGTCTTCAAAGACTTCCAGTTAAATAGACACTAAACTGTGATAATAGAAGCAAGTATTTCCAATTATTGATATGTTAAGTGTAATGATGTATTTCCTACAGTGAAAGTCTATCAGAATAACTTTTTAATAACCCCCATATTTCCTCTCTTACCATATCCACTGTCCATCCAACTTCTCAGTGTTTTATTTTTACTATACTGAAGTTGGAAAGTACTGACAGTCATTAGCTATACCTATGAATGCTTTTGAAAGTAAAGGAGCACACTCCTGCTGCCTTCATTAAACTCTAGTGACAGGACTAGCAAAAGCTATGTGAGGTAATGAGCAGATTGCTAAAGCTCTAATACCCTGGACCTGCTCCTGCTATCTCCTCTATAGCAGGCCTCTGGTGTCTCACAGGCAGGATGTAGAGTGAATATCAGGCCACTTTGCGTAAGACAGTTTATATGTGCAATCTGAAGCAAATAAATGGAAGCTTACTCAAAAAGAAAAAGTACCTTCAGGTGCCATACGAATGGATTGGTACTGCCAGCTAACTGCACAAGCAGCCAACAGGAACCTAGTAAAGAAATAAAATAATGATCATTATTTCTTTTACCAAAAAGTTGTTTTATACTATATGAATACTTGCTGCTTATCTTATATATTTGAGCGTATCTGAAGCCAAACTCCACTTACCAGGTTTGGACCACTGGTGCTGCTGAGTCACTCCATGTTCTGGTTGTCTGTGTGTGCACTTAGCTAGTCCCAGTCCATTCATATGGCACCTGGAGGTGCTTTCTCTTTGTGCATAGTCTTTCTTTTATTTGGTTCATATTGCACTTATAGACAGGATTACGCTATATGGCACCCATTTTCCTTTTGTCTTTAAGATTTTCATCTGTCCGATGATTATCCAGGGAGCTGGCTGAGCGTTCTTCCATTCCCCTTCACTAAATGGACTAGTCTCTCTTCTATGGACTTTGTTGAATACTATACATTTTAATATTGTCATTAATAAGGGTATTAGTGGGAAGAGTTTTAAGGACACTTTACAGCTTTAAAATATGCTCCCTAAAGTCATGCTCATAGTATCTTACTGTCTGCCAGCACAAAATGGCCCCACCCCTTTATTGCGTTTCAAGCCTAGGGCAGATCATTTAATACAAGCTAAGCTCTGAGAAAAAAATAATGCTATGAATTGCTAAGTGAGGGCAATGGGAGTGCACACCATTAAACAGAGCGGGCAATACAGCTTCTGAATGGTTGTACCGCCAAGTTCCAGTAAAGTAAAAAAAAAAAGAGCTGGATAGCTGTGTCGGACGTGGGATATTGTAAGAGAGGGTACATGGGGGGTTATTAAATAGTTATTTCAGTACATTTTCATATTAGGAAATACATCATTAAACTTTATTAATAAATAAACCATTGGGTACGCTTGCCTTATAATCACAGTTTAGTGTCCCTTAAAGGGTTGGTATACACCAATTTTCACATAACTGCATGTAATAGACGCTGCCATAAAGAAGAATATGCACAGATACTGATCTAAAAATCCAGTATAAAACTTTTTAAAAACGTACTTAGAAGCTCCCAGTTAAGCATTGTTGATGAGGTAGTCTGGGACATCCACTGAAAGGGGCTGGGTAAACAAAAAGAGCAGACACTCTCCACCTCCCCCATTCCCTGCATATGAAAAGACAGATTAACATAAACAGGAGCCTACAGGTGTCTGTAAACGCAAGTATACATCTGGCACTGTGGGGCTTGGTTAGGAGCCTGAAAATCAGCACCATGTTCTTAAAAAATAAGCAACACTATACATTTTTATAAAAACACTACCAGATGGGCTATATAAATGGATCCTCTACAAAACATTTATGCAAAGAAAAATCTAGTGTACAATATCCCTTTAAATTTTATCTGGACAGTTAAAGGCAAAGATAAATATGAATCTATTCTTCACATCAGGATTACTAACTATGACCAGAAGTTTCAACAGACATTCTTCCAACTAAATACAAACTGACAAAAGTCAGTCTGTCACCAAATCCATCAGCACAGCAGCTACATTATTCTCAAGAATACAAAGAAGCAAAAGTTAATCATAGCACAAAAGAGAGTAAAAAAAAGGATTTAACAAATGCAACAAAATGTTTCACATCTTTTTTATCTTATAGACATAAAGCCTAGTGTTGAAATGTGTACATAATACAGAAAATACTTACAGATTAAAATCAGACATAATAAGTAAAAAACACAATACACAAATCAACATAAAGACAAAAGAAACATATTTAAATTCAATACATATGTCAACTAGAAAAAAACAATGTAGTTATTTAAAGGGGCATGAAACCCACATTTTTTCTTTGATAATTCAGATATTGGCCTCTAGTTATCAAGGTCTGGCGGACCCGATCCGACACTGCGGATCAGGTCCGCCAGACCTCGCTGAATACGGCAAGCAATACGCTCGCCATATTCAACATTGCACCAGCAGCTCAAAAGAGCTGCTGTTGCAACGCCGCCCCCTGCAGACTCGCGGCCGCCAGCAGGGGGGTGTCAATCAACCCGATCGTACTCGATTGGGTTGATTTCCGGCGATGTGTGTCCGCCTGCTCAGAGCAGGCGGACAGGTTATGGAGCAGCGGTACATATGCCCAAAAGCATGCAATTAAAAAAATAAATAAATAAACTTTCTAATTTAATTTCATTCTCTTGTTATCTTTTGTTGAAAAGCAGGGAGGTAAACTCAGGTGCATGCACGTATCTGGAGCATTTTCAAGAGCACTAGATGGTAGCACTATTTCCTACCATGTAGTGCTCCTGACACCTACCTAGGTATCTCTTCAACACAGAATACCATAGGTACAAAGCAAATTTGATAATAGAAGGAAATTGAAAACTTTTTTAAAACTGTATGATCTGTCTGAATGTGTAAACACCCAGTTCCCACAGCCTGCAATGTAAAGGCACTTTTCAGTGCCATTTGTGAACTTTAGCCCCCAAACTGCCTAGTGCAGTTATTTTATCAAAAAATAAAAATGCTACAGTTTTTCGTTTTAAATAAAATACACACCACTGTATTTTTGGGGCATTTGGGGCACATTTATAAAATTAAACAGAGATCTGATCTCTGGTTAATTTTATAAGTGCTAATTGCTACCACAAGCTCGCGGTAGCAATAACCACCCACTTGTAATGGCTGATTATTTATCGCAGGCCCGCAAACGGGCAAATTAGTGATAAATTAGCGCTCCACTTGTAATCTGGCCATTTGTCTGCAGTCTTTCAATAAACTAACATACTGGGTGAGCTTGCAAAATGTTTGGAATGCATTTTCACCTTGTTTGCTACAACATTTTTTCAATAGCTAAATTTTACCTACCACTTGTTTATTTGGAGGAGCCTATCCAGATTGGTACTAGAGTAGACAAGACTAGCCACAGTCATTATGTTGGTATACCCTCCATTGCTTTGAAGTTGTTATCTAATTATTTCTTCTGAAGCCAAATAGAGAAAGATGTGTGGCAGCCAGGATAGGATTGTGATGACTGTCGTGCTCTACCAGTTCTCAGAATTGGAAAACTTTGCAAAATAAATAATCAATGTATATTGCGCAAATGTTTTAGATTACAATCTCAAAGTGTTTGCTGTACCTTTATATACTGTGGCCTAGATAACTGGAGAGCTATCTTTATATAGTCAGGTAAATTATATCTATAGGTTGCAATCATTTTACCATTCACCTCTGTATTAAAAATTGGGTATTTAAAAAGTATTGGGAGTTCACCTGCACAAGCTATCAATAAATAACATTATATATCTTAAGAAAAGGATAAGGTGAATGGTTGTGCATGACGCCTGTCACCCAGTAGCGTTATAACAAAAACAATTTGAGGAGATCCATATTTGCAAATAGTAACACAATGCAAACCTGGTTTTCTGGTCTTATAAATATCATTCTCAGCGCCTCTATCTAACAAGGGATTCTCCAGCCAATCATTTAACCCCAACAAATCATGTACCCAGAAGACCTACCTAATGTTTCTAAAGATCATGTACAATCTGTTCATGCCATCACTTTGTACCTCAAGGGCATACAAGGCTGTTGAGACAACTCATCTGCTTAAACAAATGCAGAGAAAAGAATCTTTCACTGACATAAAAATTAAAGGGACACTCAAGTCAAAATTAAACTTTCATGATTCAGATAGAGCATGCAATTTTAAACAACTTTCCAATTTACTTCCATTAACACAATGTGCACAGTCTTTTTATATTTATACTTTTTGAGTCACCAGCCACTACTGAGAATATGCAAGAATTCACAGACTATATGCATTTGTGATTGGCTGATGGCTATCACCTGATATAGGGGGAGTGGAAATAGACATAAATTTGAAATTTGTCAGAAAAAAATGTACTACTCATTTGAAGTTTAGACTAAGTGCTATTGAGTTGTCTTTTTATCATGCATTTGTTGATTATGCAAATCTACTGTATTTACTGGTCATTTAAAGGGACACTCAAAGTCAAAATAAACGTTTATGATTCAGATAGAGCATGACATTTAAAGACACTTTCCAAATTACTTCCATTATCAAATTTTGCACAGTCTTTTTATATACATACTTTCTGGGGAACAAGATTCTACTGAGCATGTGCACAAACTCACAGGGTAAACGTATACTAGTCGATGATTGGCTGATGTTTGTCACATGATACAGGGGGCCGGAAAATGGGAGAAAAAATAAATTTGGCAGATAAAAAAATCTACTGCTTATTTGAAATTCAGAATAGGTGTTAAACCATTGTCTTTTTATCCTGCCACATCTGCCGCATGTCACCCAAAATAGACACAAAGGCCTCTATTTATCAAGCCGTCGACTTTCTTGCATTTAACGGCCCCAATACGCTCGCCTCAGATCGCCTAACATCGCCGCAGCTGACCTGAATATGCTCTCCAAAATTATCAAGAAAGCTGTCAAAAAGCCGCAAACCAAGTACGGAGCGAGGAGCAGCAGACTGTTGTTAACTAACAGTCATCGATCTCGCTGCTCTTCGGCTTTTTTACAGCTTTCTTGCTATACTGTCACTAAGCACCCACACTATACTATATTGTTTACCCCCTAAACCGCCACTCCCGGAGCCCCCCGCAGCTAAATAAAGTTATTAACCCCTAAACCGCCGCTCCCGGACCCCGCCGCACCTACATAAAGTTATTAACCCCTAAACCGCCGCTCCCGGAGCCCACCGCACCTACATAAAGTTATTAACCCCTAAACCGCCACTCCCAGAGCCCACCGCACCTACATAAAGTTATTAACCCCTAAACCGCCACTCCCAGAGCCCACCGCCACCTACATTATACATATTACCCCTAATCTGCTGCCCCCTATACCGCCGCCACCTACATAAAGTTATTAACCCCTATCCTGCCGCTCCCGGACCACGCTGCAACTAAATAAAATGTTTAACCCCTAAACCGCCGCTCCCGGAGCCCACCGCCACCTACATTACATTTATTAACCCCTAATCTGCCCCCCTACACCGCCACCACTATATTAAATGAATTAACCCCTAAACCTAAGTCTAACCCTAACCCTAACACCCCCTAACTTAAATATTATTTAAATAACTCTAAATAAATTTACTATTATTAACTAAATTATTCCTATTTAAAACTAAATACAGGTAGTCCTCAGTTTACGTCGGGGTTAGGTTCCAGAAGGAATGACAGGAATGGATGTCTAGTTTGAGTGAAACAGTATTCAATTAATCATATCTTATTAGAGGCTAACTTGACCACATTTAGAAAGAGTGTTCTTTCATCTACAGTAAAACTTACCCTTATACTAATACCACAGTTACTAAACATAACAGTTATTCAATACAACATCAAGCAATACATAAGACATATTAATAATAGGAATATTAGGTATAAGACACCTATGCTAACCCTTACCAAAGCTCCTACAATCTTTGCTTTTACATGTATAGGAAACACATTCAACTGGTGGCTCTGTAGTGTTTTATGGTGGTGGATTGTTCTGTGGACAGTCTTAGCTATTTGTAGATGTCGTGCAGTCTGTACCACTGTAGATTTCACCAATGATGCCTCTCACTGGCATGCCATTCGTCTTTCCATAGCAATGCGTCCTTTTTGTTGCTATGGTGATGCATCATTTTTGTCCGCACTCGAGTTTGGCATCATCTTTGGCCAACTGGTCACGTCATTCTTGTCAACACAACGCTTTCTTGCCGTGTTATTTTTTCACGGCTTTTCTGGACCCGCTAGTTTGTTTCCTATGTCTGATTGAATCTATCTTGGTAGCATCCACAAATTTAAAAAAACTCCAGCCACCAACTTCATTAAAAGACCTTTATTTTCTTATTCTGGGTCTCAATATATAACGTTTCAAGCCTGCAATGCAGGCTTGAAACGTTGTATATTGGGACCCAGAATAAGAAAATAAAGGTCTTTTAATGAAGTTGGTGGCTGGAGTTTTTTTAAATTTGTGGATACTACAGAGACTTGGCAAGTCTGTTACTCCGTGCCCCACTAAAGAAGACAAAGGTGTGCTGTTTCCATCATTTGAATCTATCTTGGCTTAGTCTGACAATGCTTCTGGATATCCCCTTGGCTCTGTTTGCTGATTATGCCTGGGTTGTATCCAGTGTGTGGAGACAGTGTCTACTTAATCCACTTCTCAACCCATGGGTCCATACCTGGACAGACGTTTACCGCCGTGATAGTCAGGTTAATGTTGGTAACCAATAGTCCTGTTATCTTCAGCATTGCCCTCCGCTTCTTGGCCCCAAAACCCTTAAGCTACCATAATTAGGAAACTGGAAATTACCTTCCTGTTGCAAGTTGAGAGGTGACACTGTGGAAAGCATAATGGAACACATTGGCCCAGCAGTCAAAAGCATTTTATGATAAATGCATGGTAGCAAATAATATTTGGTTAAAGAGAGCCCCATGACCATAAACCAGGGAAACCCGTTACACGTTTCCAAATTCAGTCTTCAGGACACATTAACTGTCCAGCTTTTTAAGATGTCTAAAGTACAGAACAGCAGTCAGCAGATATACTCATCTGCTCAGTAACTGTGTTTTGTTTTTACCTTTTATCATCTAAGGTAATCCTAAAAATCTGGCCTGTTGATGGGGACTGGTATTGGGAAACCCTAACTTTGAGGGTGTAAAAAAAGTGTAAAAAAAAATAAATCCGTAGAAATCATAGGATTCTACTAAAACTAACACAAAACAATGTAGAAAAGCTTAAAACTCTGTTATTTTCCTTAATCAGAAAATGTATAATACTATCCCAGACATTCTGCTAACAGTTATAGTTTGCAATGAGTAAAACAAACATGCCTCCACATTAAAATCCCATGAAAACAAAACATTTCACAAGCCAGTAAAACAAAATAAAAGGGGTAATCCATGTTTTCTTTGTGCACTGTCAACACCTCACTGTACAATTTATGCAACTTATCTTTTGATGTTTGTCTTCTGAATATTGGAACACAATAGGTGTGATGTGACAGGACAGCAAGGAGCGAAGATGATGCACATTATATTTATACATCTATGGACGGAACGTCTTTGTCTTTATGCTTTTATTTTTTTCCCCTTGGCTGTTTGTAAGCTTTAATTTTAATGATAATCCTCAACTTTCCCACTGGGATGTGCCTTTTCATGTCCACATGAATACTCTCTTGGAATGTGATGTTTAAGGTAAGTGTTCTGCTTGAAAATAAAAATGTAACAGTAAAAGGACATAAGTGACAAAAGCAAATAAAAGCCATATAAACTGCTGGGTATTGTACGTCAACACTGCAATTTGCTTACTATATCTAGGACAGGGCTGGCTCAAGACATTGTGTTGCCTGGGTTCAAATATGAAATGCATATCTCCTAATATTTTTGGAGGCTTTTTCTGACTTGGATGAGGCCCACCTGTGCATTGTAGGCAGAGAATTTTCAGGAGGGTGGGAGCACTGGTGTGCGGTGAGTGGGGTCAGGATAGGTCATGGGTGTAGTCTGGATGGGTGGTGAGCAGAGCTGAGCCAGTCCCTGGTTTCTCTCTGGAAACCAGGGCATTTGCCCTGGTGGGGCAGTGGCAGGTGGGACAGCGGGCGGACCTTCCAATTTGTGGCAATCCTGCAATATCCAGTATGGTTGGAAGCTCTAGAAATGGCACCTACCAACTCTTCATCACTACAACCTAAACCCAATCATAGTCAGCAGTCTCAAAGATTACATTTATCAAACAAGAGAATGTTGATGCACAGATGATGGTCACCATGTCATTCTTTTAAGATACACTATTATTCAGAGTTAGCTTGCCACCTCTTTTAAATGCTGCATGGTTTTGGTGATCCCACTGGCAGCAAATATTAGATAGAGCTGCCATGTTACCGCTTTAAATGAGGACACTTATTTTTCAAGTGGCACCAGCAAAATTATAGAGAGGTCCTGATCTAGGGAGCTAGATCACAACTGAGCTAAACAATAATGCTTCACAGCAACAACTTTGTTTCTACCATGTACAGTCTGTATGCAATTAAAATAAGGCCCCACAACAGTTTTCATGTAACAGAGACAAAACAACTATTAATTCCTATGGGGGCTGCTGTACCATGGTAATGACAATATCTTATGCCTATTGTTAATATGTGTGGTTCATCACCAAACCACCTTTCATCTACAAGGCTGCCTAAAACTCAATGTGTATAATAATAAATAAATGATTCTCCACATTATACACATATATATAGGATTTAAAGGGACATACAACTTAATATATTTATTTAATTTTAAATAACCTTCCAATGTATTTCTATTATATAATTTGTTTTGTTCTCTTTGAATAATTTGTTGAAAATAATACCTAGGTAGACTCAGAAGCTGCTGATTGGTGGCTGTACATATATATGCCTCTTGTCATAGGCTTTCAGCTAGCTCCCAGTGGTGCATTACTAATCATCAACAAAGGATATCTGTGTCAGGTGGGAGGCTCATCTCTACACTAAAGCTAAAATTAACCCTACAAGCTACCTAATTAACCCATTCACTGCTGGGCATAATGCAAGTGTGGTGCGCAGCGGCATTTAGCGGCCTTCTAATTACCTAAAAGCAATGCCAAATCCATATATGTCTGCTATTTCTGACAAAGGGGAACCCAGAGAAGCATTTACAACCATTTGTGCCATGCACAAGCTGTTTGTAAATCATTTCAGTGAGAAACCTAAAATTGTGAAAAAGTTAACATTTTTTTTTTTATTTGATCGCATTTGGCAGTGAAATGGTGGCATGAAATATGCCAAAATGGGCCTAGATCAATTCTTTGGGTTGTCTACTAAAAAAAAATATATAGTTTTGATAGGTAAAAAAAAGGCTCTATTTCTTTTTAAATGCAGTGATAGCAAAAATGCTCTGATCTTTTGGGGAAGTTTTTGTCTGAAGTGCCCGGTCCTTAAAGGGACAGTATACTGTAAAATAGTTTTTCCCTTAATGTGTTTACAATTGCTTTTTTTACCAATTGCAGAGTAAAAAATGTACGAAAATTAGCTTTTTAAGGTTTATTTCTGTATATTAAAGCTCTGATTTTGTGTTTTGAAGCCACAGCTTAATAAAATAGGTTGAGCTTGTAGGTATAATCAGATCTCATTACTGTATCACATTGTGCACATATACCTGCTTCTTTATCTTATATCTGTCCTTAAAACAATCACCAATACTTTGAGAGAACAATGGAAAATCAAAATTTTATTACCTTATCTCTGCTTTATCACACTGGGAGTGTAATTTCTTCTGCTGGCTGTGTTTACAAAGCTTATCTATAGCTGGTACGCGCGGCCACAAACTTTCAGAATAGGTGGGGATACCACATGCTAAATTAACAATTTCAAATGCCAATATAAGGGTAAAGGAGCTACTTGTAAACAATTTAATACACTCCAGCAGGTAAAGTGGATCATTGGGAACAAATTAAAGGGGAGAAAATTTTTGAGTAAACTGTCCCTTTAAGGGGTAAAAAAACGTTTGCCCGTTTGCAGGCGCGCAATATATAATCAGCCATTACAAGTGGCTGGTTATTGCTACAGTGAGCTCACAGGAGCAATTAGCGCTGGTAAAATTAACCAGAGATCATATATCTCGTTAATATTATAAATGTACCCCAAAATACAGTGGTGTGTATTACATCAAAAAATAAAAATTGTAGCATTTGTATTCTTTAATAAAATAACTGCTATAGGCAGTTTTGGGGAGCTAAAGTTGGTGGATGTGGGGTGCTAGAAAAAATGGCAACTGTTTGTTCCCAGTAACTATATATTTACAGTATATGATTATATACAGTATATATATTTATATGTTAATATGTGTATATACACTTATTAACACAGAAATATATATGTATATAATCATATACATATATATTTACAATTTGCTGCCATCGCTGCGCGACTTACCCCCTTCGCTGCGCTTTGGTTCTGTGCCGTGTTTGACAGCATCAGAACGAGGATCCCATTGGAGCCTATGGAAGCGTCCTCTCATGAACACAATGCTTCCCAGCAATTCAAATGCGAGCATGCGTTCGCAATGCTGTCAACTTGTAATACCAGCTCACATTAGCGTTTACTGGTATTATTCAGTGGAGCACAAATATCGATTTTACTTGTAATCTAGTCTTGTATGATCTATCTGAATAATTGGGTTTCATGTCCCTTTAAGCATGAATTGTTGTTAACATGAGCAATTAAACAAAGACATTGGGATGGCCCTGCTCTCATTTGTTTAGCACTGATTCAATTTAGTTAAAATAATAATAATTTTAAAAAGCATGTATTTCAACAAACAGACATATATTCCTTTTAAATCTCCATCTCAAATATATTTATATTCCCACTTAAACTACCTAGTATGCCCACTTATAAGGAATGCTTTTCTTATCATGATTGTTGCTGAAAATTGATAACCCGCCTTAACAGAGCGAATGACTAGAGAGACAAGGTGAGGGAGAGGGGGAGGAAAACAATAGTTCACAGAAAAGTAGATAACAGTTTAGTTTTAACCAATGCCTCCCTGGGTAAAAGTGAAGCAAACATAATTTTTAGATATACCTGTATTTTTGAATAATAAAATGCATATTTAAATAATGCTGTACTTTCAATAATTAAACATTGTCTGTGTTGTTTTTAGTTTAGGCAGTCTAGTCAAAATTAAACTTTCATAACTCAGATAGGTCATGCAATTTTAAAATTTGCTTTGTTCTCTTGGTATTCTTTGTTGAAACCTAAACCTAGGTTGGCTCCTATGTTAATGTTTAAGCCCTTGAAGGACCCCTCTTATCTCAATGCATTTTGACAGTTTTTCGCAGCTAGACAGCACTAGTTCATGTGTACCATATAGACAGCATTGTGCTCACTACCGTGGAGTTATTTATGAGACAACACTGATGGGCTTAAATGCAAGTCTGTCAAAAGAACTAAGATAAGGGGGCAGTCTGCAGAGGTTTAGATACAAGGTAATTACAGAGGTAAAAAAAAGTGTATTAATAAAACAGTTTTAGTTGTGCAAAACTGGGGAATGAGTAAAAAAGTGATTATCTTTTTACACAATAAACATTTTCAAGTAGACTGTCCCTTTAATAGCTCATTATAAGTTACTCAGCTCCACTTCAACTAACTAATTTATCCCCCAAACAGTAGCCATGCCTAACTGCGAACCACCCCTATTGCTACTAAGTATCCTGGCCTAACCCTACTATATAACCTTCTTTACAGACATAGTTGTAGATTCATGGAACAAATTTCCAATAGAGATGGTAACAAAATATTATAAGGGAATTTAAAGTGACAGTGCAATAGGAAAATGCTCAAGTGTGCAAGAAGATTTTACAATCACACTATTGCGTGCCTCTATGTCTTTAAAGGGATATGAAGCCCATTTTTTTTTCTTTCACGATTCCCAAGAGTACTTAATCCCTCTCACTTCTATGGTATGCTAGTCTTAGGTATAGCTAAGCAAGAAGAAGTAGAAAGGTAGAAAAGATCAAGGCAGGTAAGAAGTGGGGCAAACTAGAACTTCCGCCAGAAAAATGTATGTAAACTTAATGAAAATGGGTGGGTCTCATGGACTCTCACCACTGTGAAAAAAATTAATTTATCAGGTAACCATAAATTATGTTTTCTTTTATAAGGTGGTGGGAGTCCACAAGTCATTTCTCCTGGGATTTAGTACCCAAGCTGTGGAGTCCACAGGACAGGACAAAACATTTTTTTGAAAGGAAGGCACCTAAGTTCCAGACACTTTCTTACCAAAAACCGCTTCTGAAGACAAAGAATGACTGTATTGCTGCCTTGCAAAATTGTCTACTAGAAGCCTTGTTTTAAAAAGCCAAATAAAAGGAAACTAATCTAATAGAATGGTCTGTAATGCATTTTGGAAGAAACATCCAGCAGCTTGGGTACTAGATTCCCCTGGATGAAGGGATTATAGAAAGAGATAGTGTACTTTGTTCTAAGTTGATCACACCCGGGTATGGATTGGAGTAATTGAACAGAGTTTATCAAAACTCTGGAATCTTCTGTCCTCGCTAGGGAACTGCATACCCCCCTAAATGATTGATATAGGTCACTGTTAAAACATTGTCCAATTGAAAAACCCAAGGAGTCTCTTTTTACAGGAGAGTCCAGAACTGAAGGGCTCAGAGGATAGCATGGAGACCCATAATATTGGTAACCTCGCCTTCTGAGGAGACCAAAGTCCTTGTGCTCTCCTAGACCCCCATACTGCACCCGACCCTTGCATCTGTTGTGATTTTTGTCTAGATCTGATGTAGAAAAGACACCCCTATAGAAATGTAAAGGAGATTTTTTCCCGATGACAGGGACTGTTTCACTTTAAAAGAGGATTCCATGGGAGAACTAAATCCTTTCATGCAGAGCTAAAGAGGACTCAAGTGAAACTTAGCAAAAGGAATAGAGTCTGATCCAACTATCTTCAGAGTTAACACTTCCATAAATTGAGCTATTGTAGGAATTATAGATTTTCCCTTAGAAGAAATAAGTTGGTGAATACCCTGTCCAAAAGTCTGTTTCACAAAAAGACATAGACAATACATCCTAGTGTGGACTGTGGTATGTCTGTAAAATATTCCCTTGCTATGATGTAAAAATATGTTACTGTACCTGCTTAAAGCCTGCGGGTTATGTGAGTGCATGAAGATTCTCAACTTGGGATGCACCCACTCTGCCACATCTACAGAAATAGACTTCTTCCAATAGAGAGCCCATCCAGTGCTGTAAACGTCACAGCAGAGGGTCTATGTAAGGAATATATTGACAACTCAACAAGAGGAGGCGAATGGACCTGTTCCAGCAACACCTGTGGCAGGCTTGTTACTAACTCCATCACCAGGAATAATTCTGTCACTGGCTCATACTCCAATATCCTCTCTGTATCTCAGTAGCAGCTCTCTGTAGGAAAAATGGGCCACAAATCGGTCTGAGCAACCCTCTCAATGAAGAATCTGGAGCACCTCAATTCTTCACCTTCCTGCTGGGAGGAAAAGATAAGACTAGCATACCAGAGTGGTGGGAGGGATTAAGTACTCTAGGAGTTTTGGGAATCTTTGCCTTCTTCTAGTGGCCAGGAGTTGAATCCCAGAAGTAATGGCTTGTGGACTCTCACCACCTTATGAAACAAAATATAAATGTGTGTGCACACCTTCCAAGCAATCTTAAAGGGATAGATAACTTGCATGATTCAGATAAGCATGTAATTTTTAGACACTTTTAAATTAATTTCTATTTTCAAATGTGCTTCGTTCTTTTTGTATCCCTTGTTGAAAAACAATATGCACATATCCTACCATAGTGGGAGCTATCTGCTAATTAATGCCTGCACACATTTGTCTCTTGTGATTGGCTAACTAGATATGTTCAGCTAGCTGCCAGTAGAGCACTACTGTTCTTTCAGCAAACAATAGCAAGATAATAAAGCAAATTTAATAAGAGAAGTAAATTGGAAAGTTGTTTAAAACTGTATGTTCTATCCAAATCATGAAAATATTTTTTGGGGTTTCATGTCCCTTTAAAAACACATACATACACATGCAGACAGTCCTTCTACTATAAAACCCAACCCCCCACCCCTGGTGCTTTTATGCCACAATATACATACACACATACAAATACAACACCATATCCCTTTAAAGTGAATGTAAACTTGAGCATACTCGCTCAAGTCATAGGATAGAATTTTTAAAATTAGTGATAATTAGTGATACTATTCCCCCCGGGTCGTTTAGCCTCTTTGCACAAACGTCCTGTGGGGGGAAACAACGATTAGTAGATTGCAGATTCATCATCTGTCAATCGAGGATTATGGCGGGCGGAGGAACGGCGCTTATCGTTATAGAATTAAAAGCTAAAAATCATAGAAGATCCAGATATATTACCAATTTGATGAATGAAAGTATCACTAATTTTTAAAATGCTATCCTATGACTTTAGCGAGTAGGCTCAAGTTTACATTCACTTACAATCACTGTTTAAAGGAATAGTCTAGTCAAAATGAAACTTTCATGATTCAGATAGAGCATGCAATTTTAGGCAACTTTTTAATTTACTCATATTATCAATTTTTCTTCGTTCTCTTGGTATCTTTATTTGAATATAAGCTTAGGAGCCAGCCAATTTTCGGTTAAAGGGACACTGAACCCAATTTTCTTCTTTCGTGATTCAGATAGAGCATGCAATTTTAAGCAACTTACTTTTTTTTTTTTTAAATAATTTTTTATTGAGGGTTTTTTATAATGACAACATAAAAATATGACATATAAATATTACAGTACATAGCAATGATTGTCTCAACAACAATATGACAGAGAAAGGAAACATATAATAAGTGTCAAAATATAATTGAAAACCTCCTTTTATGTTTTTTTATATCATAATGAAAGTAGCTATTATTCCAGGCCATTGTGCTACAACACATTCTGAAGGAGCACTGTAGCTACTAAGCAGACCCAATTTATTATGAACTTCTTGAGAACTTAAATATCTAGTTCGTCAAAGAATTGAATGCTTCTTATTATTAAAGGGTCTTGATGACAAGAACAGAGTATAGAGCAAGGGGGAAGTTGGGGAAGTATCAGCGGGTAAGCACCGCTATATATATAATTCTTCTATGTAACAATATTATTAAGTATTTAAGTTATATGATGAAAACAACAAGAACAACAATGTAAATAGCAATGGTCAACAGCAATGGGGGGGCAGAAGACCATACAAATGTTAATTGACTGGGTCAATTAGTTATCATAACATAATGCGTGGCGTGCAGCACTAAACTATATGACAGTTAAGTATAATTTATTTTTATTTTTTTTAAATATATTTTTTATTGAGGTAAATAAAACATACAATATAGGATGAAAATGCAATTTCAAATAATCTCTGAAAACAGGTTACAGTATGACATGACTGTTCACCAACTAGATAGAATAACCTTGTGATTATCATCCCCATTACATTAATTATTGGTTTAACACATAGAGAAAAGGAAAGAAGAGAAAATAATTATAACAATGATACCTCATTTCTTTTTGGCTGCAATCTCAATTTTATAAGTATAGAACCTCCTCTGAAAAGGATAGGCCACTCTTGGACCATAAAAAAAGGACAGTAATTAATGGAGGCAAATTTGCGAAGTCTATAGCCACTTTTGGGCTACATAGAATGGAAATACGGTAACTATATGAAAATCAACAACAAGTTGTACAACAGTTTCTCACTCAAATATATATATATATATATATATATATGACATAATAAGCTTCCAGGGAACTGTGATATTTTTGGCAAGCATCCTATAAGAAGCATACATTTTAATAATACATCATGCCGACAGGGAGGCATCAGAATATTTACAAGCATGCAGCAAATGTGTAGTGGCATAACTAAATTGTAGTCTGTGTAACCTGGGATCTATTTCACAAAGAGCATTAGGGAGGTTGTTATTTGTGACTACCTCAGAGGGGGATTCTCCGGGAATTAATACAGGGACATCCATCACATGGAAATTGAGAGAAACAATAAACTCCCTGGATAAAAAGACAAAAAAAAACCCTTAAACCCATGCAAAACTTTAATGGAGTCATTGGTTCAATGTCTCTAAGCAGAGAGCACTCTATCAATAAAGTGAGAAGTTTCCTGCAGCATATGAGTCCCGTGCACTAAGATCTCCCATAGCCTGTACATGTCCCTCTAACTTATAGGAGACTTGCTAGAAACTTAGCAGACTGTGTCATCTATGTAAAGCGGTTTTGCTCCTGAAAGTCAAGCTTCAAAAACGGATCTACCAGCAACCACAACATAGGTTATAAGGCTGTAATCCTGAATCATCCATCATATTTACCCCACTCCGTGTCTATCAAATGAAGTCACACTGATTTGTGCGTTATACCCCACTCCATGTCTCTCAGTTAGTATCGCACTGATTTGTGCGTTATGCATGGAGAAGGAAGACTGCTTGTAAATTCTTAGCTGCTGAGGTTGTGTGATATCTTTGGAATCAGAAGTTGGTGCATATACCCTGTAAGCTGTGTATGCAACTTTAGCAAAAGCAGGGAATCTGTGGCGGTGGCTAAAGTTATAGCGATAGAGGTTGTGAGGCCCTGTCACTGATCCAGAGCCCTTGGGACTAGTGGATACAGTCTGAGTGGTGAGTTCTGGTGTGAGTCCCATTGCCCATTCCATGTCCCAATTAAAGGTCTGCCCCTCCTCACCGCTTATTTCAGCTGCCTCGGTCTCTGGCAGCTCCGGTCTGAAGTAAGAGGATGGTGTAGTTATGAGCGGGCCGCCCAGCATCTCAGAAGGTGTCCAGGCTGACATAGGAGTAGATCGGGTACTTTTAGAGTCAGGACTTGCCGCTTTCCGTGAAGTGACCAAGAGGGCCTCCCCCTGCAAGCGCCCCCGGCCAAATCCGGAACCGGGCTGCTATATTTTTCTGCCAGAGCACTGCTGGCTAGTTCACTGGGCGCTCCATTAAAAAGACTCCCTCCAAAGAGAATAGTACAGAGATCTCTTTCCAGGTCTCTATGATGATCTTGTAGCATTTTGTACATACTCGCCTCCCACCTTGCCAGAGCTTCCATCTTGACTCAATAGTTAGCGCTTCAGATGCTATTATTGTTGATTTCTGGAAGTAATTTTAGTATCCTTTTATAGGATCCCGTGACCCCGGTAATGGGGGGGGGGGTAATAATGCGGCAGTCCCAGACCTGCGATCTGTAGTTCCCACAGAGCCTTATGTATGAAATAATCCTACTGCGCGATGGCAGTTGCTTGCAATATGGCTTCCAGGTCTGTGAGAAGGTCTGTCACGCAGCTGATCCCAAAGAGCGTAGGCAAAAACATAGTCAGGATATCCACTCTTGGGTTAAATCAGGACTCCAACCATATAGAGGTGTAGTCTGATAGATTATGAAGATATTTTGTAGATCTGCAGTGGGCAATCTGCAAGAAAATAGCTTAATCTCAGAGAGCTTCATTAAGACACATCTTGCCGCTTTGAGAGTAGACTCCGCCCCCCCCAGTTAAGTATAATTTGTAATGAATATCAAGAAGGAGCGGGTATGGCTCCAATTCAGTTAGGGTGAGAGTTAAGTTTACTATTCAGAGCCTCAAAATTATATTGGATTGAAATAATAATCAGTTTGAACATAGCAACTACTATAAGATATGGTGTGGCATAACAAGAGGTCTGGTCCATATATCACTAGGATGTTTAAAATCAGTCCTGAGCTCTCTGTATATGATCAAGTCTGGTAGGCCTAAGCATGTGGCAATAACTCTATTCGGGGGGTATCCTGTGAGCTTGTGAACGGTAGTGTCATAAAAACAGAGTATTAGAGTTTACATAGTAATGATTCAAGTATGATATGGGTTCTATAGTGAACTATTCGCTTCTTAAAGCAGAAGAGTATAAAAAGGGGGTTTCAAATTCACAGCGGACAGTCTAGGCCAAAATAAACTTTCATGATTCAGATAGAGCATGTAATTTTAAACAATTTTTCAATTTACTTTTATCACCAATTTTGCTTTGTTCTCTTGGTATTCTTAGTTGAAAGCTTAACCTAGGAGGTTCATATGCTAATTTCTTAGACCTTGAAGCCCACCTCTTTCAGATTGCATTTTAACAGTTTTTCACCACTAGAGGGTGTTCGTTCACGTATTTCATATAGATAACACTGTGCTCGTGCACGTGAAGTTATCTGGTAGCAGGCACTGATTGGCTAGACTGCAAGTCTGTCAAAAGAACTGAAAAAAGGGGCAGTTTGCAGAGGCTTAGATACAAGATAATCACAGAGGTTAAAAGTATATTATTATAACTGTGTTGGTTATGCAAAACTGGGAAATGGGTAATAAAGGGATTATCTATCTTTTAAAACAACAAAAATTCTGGTGTAGACTGTCCCTTTAATTGCTGCCTAATCCCTATATCTGGTAACATACGTCCTACCTATATATTATTATGGGACCTAAATAATCAGTTTGAACATAAAAATTTAAATAGACATGCAAACTAACATGAACAATACAATTAGAAAAGCTTACATACAGAGAATATTACCATGGGATATATAATTATGTCTAAATTGTAAACCCAGATTAAGATATTATGCAGGTATAAAAACATTATACTATAGATACATGCACAAGAGTATATGACCTACGGTATTAGAAAAACGTTTTACACCTTGTTACCTCATTAAACAAAGCATGCAAAGTGTATACCCATTTGCTATAGCTTAAAGGCCACTTCTGTGGCAGAAATAAGGCATATAACTCTGGATCAATCCACCTCGGCCGCAGGTGGCTTCTGAAAAATAATGCCAGAGTCCCACAAAAGGGGGAAAGTTCAGGTATCGTTGGGCTATATTAAGGCAAAGGGGATGTTAATATATAGGCATAAAGTCTCATAAAACACATTTGCTATGTATTGTAAACCCTTAATATTATATCACCCTAAACGCAAAGTTTTATATAATTCAATGTCAGATTAAAAGTAGGTGGCTATTATAGGTGAAATCGTAACAGGTATTGACTGTGTGAAGACAAGGGGCCAAACCCATTTTCACCTATGCTACAAGATAACTACCAGTATACTTCTCCCAACTAAGAGACTCACATACATGCGTATTGGTAAAGGGAAGAATCGCCCAACTTGTTTAGAACTTGAATGCAATAAACCAGAGCTTCTATGAAAACAGTTAAGGAACCCAAAAGAACTAATAACCCCCAACAGTACATTTTTATAGCCTAATATTAGCAACCATACTCTCAGAATAACATTATAAGAGAGAGGTGCTTTTTTTTTTTTTTTTGCTGGGCAAGATGCAAAAAAAAGAAAAAATATAGTAAAAGTCCTCTATTGGGTAAGTAAAAAGTCAAAAAGCGGACCACAGCAATGATTAATCCTCAGGGAAGCCGACATTTATATGCATTAAAACGGGCGAACATCTGAGTGTGTGTCTGTGAGGGGTGGTAATGTTAACCTATGCCCAGTCGAAGTTTGAGGCATAAAAGCTGAGACCCAGACATGATCCCGGTGAGTGCATATGGGAAAATGGCCTGGATTACCATGTCTCCTAGCTTTGTTTCAGCTAATGATCGCCTGGACGGCTTTATTGAGAGTTCTGTTGCGTCCCACTCTGTAACTTCTCTGCTGTTCCCCCTGAGGAGAGAGACCGCAAAGGTAGATGTAAAGGGGCCGTGGACCCCCCTGCCATATCCTAAAGGCTCAGCTATTTTACCCACAGCCTCCGACAAGGCTAGCGGTAAACACCGCCCTTCACAAACTGAAAGGTTCGGCTTGGAGCCAGAAGGGTGTCGTACCTCCTCACTTAGCTGGTAGCAGTCCGGTATTGTAGTGCTGTGCAAAGCGGCTGGAGGGTAGACACTTAGGAGCGGATGTCGGTAGGGTAGTGATCTATCTCCTAATTCGTCACCGCAAAAGAACAATGGAGGAGATTGGTGAGGTGTCGCAAGCAGGCTTTCTCTAGACAGTTCCGTCCGCAGTTAACCTCATGTAATATTAGGACAATTTTAACTAAATATAAAGGCCGTTTTTTAATTTAGGCATACAAGCTCCAAGCTTGTACATCTAACCACTTTAGCTGCTAGCTCCGCCCCCCCTTTAAGCAACTTTCTAATTTACTCCTATTATCAAATTCTCTTCATTCTCTTGGTATCTTTATTTGAAATGCAAAAATGTAAGTTTAGATGCCGGCCCATTTTTGGTGAACACACTGGGTTGTTCTTGCTGATTGGTGGATAAATTCACCCACCAATAAACAAGTGCTTTCCATGGTTCTGAACGAATAAAATAGCTTAGATGCCTTCTTTTTCAAATAAAGAAAGCAAGAGAACGAAGAAAAATTGATAATAGGAGTAAATTAGAAAGTTGCTTAAATTTGCATGCTCTATCTGAATCACGAAAGAAAAAAAATTGGGTTCAGTGTCCCTTTAAGCTCCTGGGTAGCGCTTGCTGATTAGTGGCTACATTTAGACACCAATCAGAAAGTGCTACCCAGGTGCTGAACAAAAATGGGCCGGCTCCTATACTTACGGTCTTTCTTTTTCAAACAAAGATACCAAGAGAACAAAGAAAAATGAATAACAGGAGTAAATTAGAAAGTTGCTTACAATTGCATGCTCTATCTGAATCATGAAAGTTTCATTGTGACTAGACTATCCTTTTAAGCATTTATTTTCATAATAGATGGAAACTCTATTGCGCTTTAGTAATCTTATTACACTATAGAGCTAACATTTTTGTGTTCCACTTGTAATCTAGGGCTAAATATTTATATCTTCATTATCTCACATATTTCTAAAAATTGTTGCATCCCTGACCTTCACAAGAGATGACCCTCTTCATATGCTAATCTTAAGCAGACACATCTAAACTTGGATAGTTTAAATAATGTTTAACCATCTAACCTCAACAATAATGATTATGACCTTATGTATGGAATTCCCATACCCTCTACAATTTGCAATGTAACCAGCATGTATTTTTTAATTATTTTTTTGTATTATTAATATGAATTTCAAATCCATCTGTCATACCTCATACATGCTTGTATTTTATGTGTATTATCTGTCTTGTGTCTATAACATCGTAAAATTGTTTTTGACTCTGTATGATGTATGTAAGTATTTTTGTTTATAAATAACTTTAAAATTATTCATTAAAAACAATTGGAAAATAATATAATTGTGTAAATGTCTTGTGATATAAAAGGTCATGTAAATAAATGATCATGTGTAACTACATGAGACATCTACTAAAAATAAACAAAATCATTTCCAAAACATTTAGTAGAAACAGATACATTGCATCAGTAAATCATTTTCTGCTGGATTTATTAAGGGCAAACTCAATGTTAAAGGGACACTCAAGTCAAAATAAACTTTTATGATTCAGAAAGAGCATGCAGTTTTAAGACACTTTCCAATTTACTTCCGTAAAAGTCTTTTTATATTTACACTTTCTGGGGAACAAGATCCTACTGAGCATGTGCACAAGCTCACAGGGTATACGTATAATAGTCTGTGATTGGCTGATGTCTGTCACATGATACAGGGGGCCGGAAAATGGGAGAAAAAATAAATTTGTCAGAAGAAAAAAATCTACTGCCTATTTGAAATTCAGAGTAGTTGTTAAATCATTGTCTTTTATTATGCACTTGTTATTTATGCAATTCTACTGCATGAGTGGTGCTTTCATTCTAGTGCATTTTGAAAACTATATACCTAAAGGGACATGAAAACCAAATGTTTTCTTTCATGATTCCAATAGAGCATACAGTTATACACATCATTCAAATTCACTTATTTTACGTCATTCTCTTAATAGCCTTGGTTGAAGGAGAAGAGAATGCACTTAATTTATAGATGACACAATACTAGGCTGACCATATTGCCGCTTTAAGAAGGAACACATATGAAAAATACATATGTGAGGGTTCTTATACAAAACCATTTCTTTAAACAGCCCTGAAAACAGCCCTGACATATGTATTTTTCATATGTGTCCCTTTTTAAAGCGGCAATATGGTCAGCCTACACAATACACACTACCACTTGATCTCTGAGCGGGCACATGTTTCACTGAGGCACAAAGCATATGCAACATTTGTTTGTATGACAGAAATAGTTTTGCTAACACAAGTATATAACAAAATAATCAAAACTGAAATGCTCTCATGCACATTTCGGTTTTGACTATTACATCCTTCTGTTAATTGTAACAGAAATATTTTTCTATAGAAGGCAAAGCCTCAGGTGGAAGGGAAAGATTACAAATGTGGTAAGGGTTAATGTTTATGTCATTAGGGTTAACGTGTATGTCAGTGTGTGCCACACTTACAGTTTGCTTTGCAATCTGTGTATAATTGTGTGGTCCAAATATATGTTCTAGCTGCATATATCAGAATATAAGGCCCATAAACTTCATCTACCCTAAGCCAACCATCAATGACGAGTATGGGGCAAAATCGAGTTCTTCTATAGCAACTGTGGCCGGACTTTTAGCCGACGGACATTTGGCCGACGGACATTTGGCCGACGGACATTTGGCCAACGGACATTTGGCCGAAACACAAGTGGCTGTCAGATAACAGTCCGGCCACAAGATAGATAGATTTGATAGATAAATAGATACATAGATTAGATAGATAGATCAATAGATGCAATAGATACATTTGATAGATACGATAGATAGATTTGATAGATAGATAAATAGATAGATTTGATAGATAGATAGATAGATAGATAATTTTCCAGACAGAGAATTACAAGACGTGCGGTCTGGGACCCATGGTAAGGTTCCCAGAGGCAGTTGCGGCGTCCGAGGCTCTGATTAGAACAGAGCACTCTGGAACGTATCTGCCCTCGGACGAAATCGGAACATTCTTTAGCTTTCTGTCTGTCGGCCAAATGTCCGTCTGCCAAATGTCTGTCGGCCAAATGTCCGTCTGCCAAATGTCCTTCTGCATTTTGTCAGAGCACCATAGCAACAGGGTTGTGCGGCTAAGCAGCATATTATGGAATGTGATTTATTACATGTCACTACCTTTTTACAGACATCTGGAACAAGCCAGTATTGATAAAAAAGATAGTGCTGAATCGCCTCTATAAATGAGTGTGTTGATTGCTACAGAGACACTAAAATAGAGATGTTATAAACAACCTGTTGCTGTTTAACTTGACTTTAAAGGTGTAAGGATTCAAGGAAAGCTTTAAATGCACTTTAAAGTCTCGGATGATTTTGGAAGTTAAAGCGATCTCACTTAGTAATTTTTTTTTTTACAGACCAAATTCAATTTGTTTCATAAGGTCTTAGGAAAGACAGTATATTGATTTTATATTACAGGTAATGCTTCTACTTGACCTGTCTAGACTAGACTATTGTTTGCGCCAATGAAACCCTCTTACTTTACAATAAGGGAAATAGAAACTTGAGAATGTGCAGATCTAAGTGTGGGTAATATTTGTGTTTTGTTTTGCATATTTTAAGCACAAAAAAAATCTCATGTGTGGTTGCGTCTCACAGGCTGTAAGTGTGCTGCTGAGTGCTGATGGGAAAACTGCAGCAATTGGTCGCCTTACAATTAGCAGAATTGACCTTTGTTCATTGTAATAAAAAAAGCTGCTTGCAGGGGGAAAGCCAGCACCAAGAGCTGAGCGCCACTTATGGAGGTTATTAAAAAGTTTGTTTAAAATAATTTTTATGAGGTATGGTAGCTTTATTTTTATAATGATTCTGTTTTTGAAAATTTTTTTTACTATCCCTTTAATAATGTTTATATTTGGCTGATATGTTATTCTGTAGCAAAAGAACATAAATGTGTTGTAATAACAAAGTGCATGCTGTCCCTTTAAAGTGAAGTGAAACCTCCATTTTTTTCATGATTCAGATAGAGAATACAATTTTAAACAACTATTCAATTTACTTCTATTATCTAATTTGCTTAGTTCTTTTGATATCCTTTATTAAAAAGCATACCTAGGTAGGCTCAGGAGCTAGGAGCTAGCTGCTGATTGGTGGTTGCACGTATATGTATCTTGCCATTGGCTTACAGATCTGTTCAGCTAGCTCCCAGCAACGCATTGCTGCTCCTTCATCAAAGTATACCAAGAGAATGAAACAACATTAATAATATAAGTAAAACATTTTGGGGGGAAAATATTTTTTTAAATTTCAAGTTGTTTTTGTGTTTTTCTATTCCATTTTGTAAATTACCCTCTTAAAGTATAAAAAACACACTTTCTTTTAGTTTCCAAATATACTTTCAATATCTGTCTGTAGATTGTAAACAGCACGTGTCTGTGATATGGGTATTTTATCATTACAAAGTTTAGTCTGTTATTTCCCAGAGACTTTTTGGACAGGAAGGCTGTTGACGTAATCAGTGAGATCTATGGTGGAGTCACATTACAGGTGGAATTGGGGAAGAAGTGGGCTAAGATACGCAAGAAGATTAATGGCATGGCTAGGTGGTTTTCATAAACATTTTATATAAGTCAAAGCTTTTATATAAGCTGTAGGAGAGATAGCAGGCAGAGCTACCAACCTGTGACAATGGACAGTCAGGAGCCCTGGATTTGGTGTATTTTATTTAATTCCTCCATGTTACCTCACATACCTCTTTTATTTTCCTGCTGATACATTTGTGGACTAGTTTGCTGTTTGACAGAAAAGAGTTTATTTAGAAGCCAATCAGAACACCATTATGGTAGGATAGTGTATTGCTATTGGTTTGATGTGTCCCAAATCTATGTGATCTTTATCTTTAGGGAGTAAATAATTTGATAAAGTGATATATGCAAAAGATTCAAATAAGGTGACAGAGAAAAAATAGGATATTCATATTCATCAAGCCCTACAAGAGACTTAGTTCTCCTCCCCTCTTGCCTTTCCTGTTATATTTGGATACTCTTTTGCAAATAAATTACTGT